>NC_067488.1:49785305-50113973 GCF_947179515.1 Apodemus sylvaticus | reverse complement strand
TAGACTAGACCAGGCTGGCCTTAAACTTCAGAGATCCACCTGCCCCTGCCTGTTAAGTGCTAGGGATAACACCGTGTGCCTCCACTCCCAGCTATGTTGTAGATTTTAAAAAGATTTACTTTTAAGTGTGTGAGTGTTTTTGCCTGCATGCATCCATGATCTTTTGATGTTAGAACAGAACATCAGATCCCCTGGAACTGAAGTTACACATTGTTGTAAGATACCTTGTGGGTGCTGGAAACCAAACCTGGGTCTTCTGCAAGAGTAATCAGCTTCCTAGCCATCGTTGCAGCTCTGTTTCCACTTTTTGCTTGGTAGCAGGGTCCACACCACACGCACAGTGCATGTTAGAGGTCCGTGGACAGCTTTCACAAGTTCACTCTCTGTCCAGGTTTCATGGGACTAGTTGTGTATGTAGCCTAGGCTTGCTTCTGATTTTCAATTCTGTTTTCTGCTGCTTGAGTGCTAGGGTTTACAGATGTGCATCATCTTGCTTTGTCTTTTTTTCTTCTAAATACTTTTTAAAATTTTTATGTGTATGGGTGTTTTGCTAACGTGTACTAGTTGTATGCCTAGTACCATGGAGGTGAGAAGGTGTCAGATCTCCTGGAACTTGGGCTATAGATGGTTAGTCATAAGCCAATATATGGGTGCTGGAAATTGGACCTGGGACCTGGGAATAACAATTAGTGCTCTTAACCATTGAGGTATCTCTCTAGCCCCTTATTTTAAAAATGTTAAGTGCTGGCTACTAAACATGCTTAGTGGAAAGTACGGTTATTGAGCCATGTCTCCAATCTCTATACTACTCTGTTGTTTTTTTTTTAAAGTAGACTGAGAAATGATGTATAATTTTAGATAAGAAGTCAAAATATTTTGTTAGCATCTTTGTCTTTTGAACATTTTCTTAGTAAGTTTAATTTCACTTCAGGTGAGCTCCAGAAAGCCATTGACTTGTTCACAGACGCCATCAAGCTAAATCCTCGCTTGGCTATTCTGTATGCCAAGAGAGCCAGGTAAGAACACTGAGGTACAAAAGGACCTTTTGTAGACTTCTTAAAGTCATTTGTTAAAGTAATTTTGATTTTGTAGAAATCTCAAAGGTTTTATTGTTTGGAATGAAGTTTTTCTTAATAATATCTTTGCTTTTTTAGTGTCTTTGTCAAATTACAGAAGCCAAATGCTGCCATCCGAGACTGTGACAGAGCTATTGAAATAAACCCTGATTCAGCTCAGCCATACAAATGGCGAGGGAAAGCACACAGGTAAATAAGCAAATACTGCTTAGAGAGCTGAGTTTGACTGGTAGAACTCATGAGCTAAAAAAGGTAGGTGTGGTCAGATAGTGGTGGCACACACCTTTAATCCCAGCAGCACTAGACAGGCAGAGGCAGGTACATCTCTGTGAGTTTGAGACCAGCCTGGAGTCTAGAGAGCCCAACCCCTAACCCCCAACCCTCCATAGCTGTGTGTCGGGCTATGGAGGCTGGAGACAGGTCAGTGGGTCTCCAGGATTCCCTGCTGGCAGCCTAGTATACATGGTGAATTATAGGGTAGCATTCAGAACCAGAAGTTGACTGAACCTGAGGAATAGTTCTTCAGACTGTATACATACATTCACACAGGCACAAAGTAGTCAAGTTTAAGCAATTTTCAAGACTTATTTTAAATCTGTTTTAATATGCTTTGTTCAAATTTTGCCTAAATGCTTTTGTTTTAAAGTAATGTGTTCAGTATGAAGAATTAAAAGGAATGAGAAAAGATTTCACTCCTTCCACGTAAAATCATTCAACATCATCAAGTCACATAGACACATACAAGGTGACCTGGTTTCCTTTACTGACAAGAACACGAGAAGAGCTGTTGAGTACCCTAGCCTGAAACTTCATTACTGGGACGTTTAAAAAAATCTGGATAAAGAGTCAATTTCGCCCAGTCTAATAATCATTTATAGTGTTGGAACTTACTGTTTCATGTTTGTTGTAGAGAAATCCAGTGACTGAATTAGATTGAGAAGTTGGTGTAGGTAAAGTTTGAGTAGAAATAAGAATGGGTGGGTGTTCTTGACAAAACTGTATATATGGTGACTCACAGTAGTAATTTTTATGAAGGCATGGGAAAGAGAAGGCGAAAGGTTCAAATCAGCCGGGCGTGGTGGCACGCCTGTAATCCCAGCACTCAGGAGGCAGAGGCAGGCGGATCTCTGAGTTCGAGGCCAGCCTGGTCTACAGAATGAGTTTCAGGACAGCCAGGGCTATACAGAGAAACCCTGTCTCGAAAAACCAAAAAAAAAGGTTCAAATCAAATGTGTTGTTGTGTGGTATAGGGAATACTAACACACTGCTGTTGCTTTGAAGTCAGTCACTAGTCCTCAAAATGGCATTTTACTTTCTGGTTACAGATTTCAAGTATGCTATTTTTCTAAAAAACCATAGTTCATTTTGTGGACACTAAAATTTGTGTGGTTGGGTATACTTACTGCTTCTGTTACTGTCTTTACTGTCACATCAGTGAACATAAGAAACAGTGCCTTTATAAATTCATAATTTGAATGAACAAATATAAGTTGAGTTTATGCCGAGATTTTCAATTAAAAAAAAAAAGTTTGGCTGGGCGGTGGTGGTGCATGCCTGTAATCCCAGCACTCTGGGAGGCAGAGGCAGGTGGATTTCTGAGTTCGAGGCCAGCGTGCTCTACAGAGTGAGTTCCAGGACAGCCCTGTCTTGAAAAAACCAAATCCAAAAAAAACAAAAAAAAGAAAAAAAGAAAAAGAAGTTTGCTTTTTAAATCTGTATCCATATTTAATTTTGTATATAAGTGATAGTGTTTCAGTTAGCACAGCATATTCTCCAAGTAAACTGTGAAGGTTTTCTTGACTGTTAGGATTGTCCTTAAGAATATATCCCATTTAGAATTTGGGGCTAAAACAAAATATTAGAAATATAATTTCAATTTTTGTGTATGTTGTGAATGTGTGATAGTCTCATTTTTCTTTATATTTAGGTTTAGGGATTGTGTTACCATTTTTATTACACTTAACCTTGGGTGGATTCTATGTCATGGTGTAAGTGTTCTCCACCCCATTTTCTTTTGTTTTGGGAGGGGTTGGGGGGGGAGGGCTTCCAAGACAGGGTTTCTCTGTGTAGCTCCAGCTGTACTGGAACTCACTTTGTAGACCAGGGTGGCTTCCAACTCACCTTTGCCTTCCTCTGCCTCTGAGTGCTGGAATTAACTGCTTATACTGCCATCCCCACCCCCACCCCCACCCTAGTCTGTTAGTTCTGAGTATTAGATTCTGTTATGTTTTGTTTTCTCAGTAAAGCAGGCCCATGTTGCATGGCTTTAGTCCTTTAGTCCTAGGCATGCATTTCCTTTAGTCCTACATAGAAAATATCATGAAGTATTCTTTACCTTCAGTACTCTCAATTAAGAATAGTGGTTGAGCAGGCTTAGGAGTTACCATTGTGAGAATTTCAGTTTCTTCAAGTTTTTAGAAAGTTAGGCATTACTGTAGCATAGTTCTTTTTTTTTTTTCTTCTTCTTCTTCTTTTTGAGTTAGGGTTTCTCTGTGTAGCTCCAGCTGTCCTGGAATTTGCTCTGTAGACCAGGGTAGCCTCTAAGATCTGCCTGCCTCTGCCTTTCAAGTGCTGGGATCAAAGGTATGAACCACCACTGCCTCACTCTTACAGAGTTCTTGAATTGGTTGATAAAAACTTACAGTTAATAATTAGCTGAAAACTTACCTGATGCTATACATTGTGTGAACATTTACGTCTATTTCAGACTCCTGGGTCACTGGGAAGAAGCAGCTCACGATCTTGCCCTTGCCTGTAAACTGGATTATGACGAGGACGCCAGCGCAATGCTGAAAGAAGTCCAGCCGCGGGTATACTGCTCACCTCCTAAGACTCTGGCCTTGCTGAGCCAGCCCTCCCCAGCACCACCTTGTCCCCCATTTAAGTCTAGGCCGACTATGGCACTTGGTATGTGTGTGGAACGTCTGCCTTCCTGTGACACACATCTTTGGTGATAGTCTTTCTGCTGAACTGATCTGACTTGTGAATCTATATGTAGTAAATAGAGGCCAGGAAGCAAGAATTGTACTAAAACTTGTCATGTATTTATCCTTGAGCTTTGTTTTCTGTTTGAGATTAGACGATTTCACTTGAGCTGCGTGTCCTAGACTCTTCTCCGTCCACGGTGTCTAATGTATTTGACATTGCTCTTGAAGCCTGGGTTTATGTTAGGTCGGGTTTTTTGTTTTTTGTTTTTTGTTTTTTGTTTTTTTTGAGACAGGGTTTCTCTGTGTAGCCCTGGCTGTCCTGGAACTCACTCTGTAGACCAGGCTGTCCTGGAACTCAGAAATCCGCCTGATGTTAGGTCGTTTTTAATGAGTTCATTAATTTATGCTTACATGTAATGATGGTTTTCATTTACATGCACATAATATATTTTATTCATTCTTACTTTCCATTACCTTTTTTTTTTTTTTTTTTTTTTTTTTGACCCATTGAGTTTTACTAGAGTTTCCTTTAGGGAGTGTGGATGAGGATATTTTCAGGATCCTTAAAATGGATGGGCGCCTTACTAGTGGCCACACAACTAAAGAGAATGCCTCTTCCTCTATTGTAACTGGACCTTCATTTGAGACTGCCAGCTACCAGATAATGACATGGAGACTTACTTTGAATGCCCAGGCTTTACATAGCCAGGCTTGTTCTCAGCTAGCTCGTAACTTATTAATCCATTTATTTTATTCTAAATTCTGCCACCTGGCTTGTTAGTTACCTCTTCTCTTTAGTACCTGCCTGTTTCTGCCTTCATCAATCCTCCCACTCTTTTGTCCCAGAGTTCCTTCTGGAAGTTCCACCGTTGACTTCCTGCCTTTACTGTAGTCCCTCAGCTTTTTATTTTACCAATCAGAAGGTGAGAGAGGAAGCGTTTATAAAACAGAGAGAGATAATGCTTGGCAGTACCAAAGTCTGGTCTGTAATCAGATCTGCTGATTCAGAAATCACATTTGTATAATACAGAGACAGTCTTTATACAGTGTGTAAACCCACCACTCCACTGTCAGTGGTCAGTTGCTTATAGCTCCACAGAGTAGAGTAGGACCACCTTAGTGTTTATATGTCTGGTAAGATGAATCTGTCATTTCTTAAAACTATATATTAAATAAGTCATCTTTTGTGTGTGTGTTTGTTTGAGGCAGGGTTTCTCTGTGTAGCCCTGGCTGTCCTGGAACTCACTGTGTAGACCAGGATGTCCTGGAACTCAAGACTTCCCAGCCTCTGCTTGAGTGCTGGGACTAAAGGCGTGGCACCACCATGAAGGCCGTGAAGTAACTCTTAATTTGCTTTATCAAACACCTCGGGTAAACTAACTTCCTATGCTTTTTTTTTTCAGGCTCAAAAAATTGCTGAACATCGGAGAAAGTATGAACGAAAACGTGAAGAGCGAGAGATCAAGGAACGGATGGAAAGGGTGAAGAAGGCACGAGAGGAGCACGAGAGAGCCCAGAGGGTACGCTCCTCGCACTTGGCTTTTAGGGCGGTTTCTTTGCCTAATGACTGCAGGGAATCTTTACTTTTATTCTGTTCTTTTTGTTTTTCATCTTAAGTGAGCTTATATTGTACTAATTTACATGTTTGTTCATTTAAAATTTGCAAATTTGGGCCAAGAGTATAACTTATAGAGCACTTCTCCAGCAGTGAAACTCCTCTCCCATCCAAACTGAATTTTCTGGCCAGGCTTATTAAAACTTGATAGTATTATTTTGTGTATTAGTTCCTCCCTGTAGGATTCTTCTTTCTAACAGCAAATTCATGACTATTAAGTGGTGGCGCACGCCTGTAATCCCAGCACTCTGGGAAGCAGAGGTAGGTGGATTTCTGAGTTCGAGGCCAGCCTGGTCTACAGAGTGAGTTCCGGGACAGCCAGGGCTATACAGAGAAACCCTGTCTCAAAAAAAACCAAAAAAAAAAAAAAAAAAAAAAAAAACAGAAAAAAAGTCTAGCTGTGCACTGTGGATTCATCTGTAATCCCTGCATTCAGGAGGCTGAAGTAGGAGGACTTTCACCGTAAAGTAAAAAGTTAAAAAAACAAAACTCCAATTGTGTATGTATCTAGATATCTATATATTTTAAGATTTAATTATTTTATGTATATGAGTACACTGTAACTGTCTTCAGACACACCAGAAGAGGGCATCAGATCTCATTGCAGATGGTTGTGAGCTGCCACGTGGTTGCTGGGAATTGAACTCAGGACCTCTGGAAGAGCAGTCCGTGTTCTTAGATCTGAGCCATCTCTCTAGCCTGTATATTTGTGTTGTATGATAAAACTTTTTCTGGGGAGATACTGTACACATTTACTCACCCCATATTAACAGTATACAAAACTCATCTTGGCAAACCGTGAGTTTTGTCAGGGTTATTTACAGGAATATGGGTGAGGGATTATTTATAGGAGCAGAAATGACCCAGGCAGATGTATCCCCAAAGCCCACTGCACATGGATCACATGCAGCTCATGAAACTGGGATCCTGGAGCTCGCTCACTACAGTACACTGTCTGCTGGCAGCTCCACAGGTTAGAGCAACCTTTCCAAGTGACCTCTTCCGGGCAGTTTAGCTGATTTCTGCTGCTTCTAGGCAGCACCACTGGTCTCAGAGTCTTTGCAGCTTGGCTCTTGAGGAGGGGACCAAGCTAACCTGCTCAGTTTCAGGGACTTCTTAAAACAATTTTTAGTTGTTTACCTTCTTGAGAGCATTTTCCTGCAGGTTGGACTGTTTCAATTTTGGAGGAAGCTATTACACAATTGGTTTTATCCATTGGAACCTTTTTGTTTCCAACCTTTGTTGAAAGAAAGGACATACAGCTATATAATTTACATTAATAAGTCATACTTTGGGTGTTATTTAATAAGCTTCATAATATATATTATATAGATTTGCCTTATTACTAGTTATAAAATGTGCATGTATGCTTTCTTTGGTTTCCTCCCTTTTGTTTTCTGAGATTGGACTGGGGCCTCACATACTATGTAAGTGCTGTTTACTGGGACACAGTCCATTTCCGTGATTGTTTCTAATGCTATGAAAGAAAGTTCTAATTGGCCTTCCTTTCCCGCCCCCCCCAAGACAGGGTTTCTCTGTGTAGCTCTGGCTGTCCTGGAACTCATTCTGTAGACCAGGCTGGCCTCAAACTCAGAAATCCGCCTGCCTCTGCCTCCCAGAGTGCTGGGATTATAGGCGTGTGCCACCACCGCCCTCCTGGCCTTTATTTTTAAAACCAGCTCAGGAAGCCTTCTTCTGTACTATCTTACATTTCTGGGAGAATGTAGAGGAGTTGAACATATGAAATAATTTAAGTATGCCCTTTCATTTTGAAGTTTTGAAACAGTTGAGAATTTTAGCTTGTATAAGTAGAAGCAATGAATACTGCAAATTTTATTTGTGCTTTAACTATCCAGAGAGATAGAACTGCTAGAAATCACTAGTGATCTCATGTGAAGGTTGGAAATGGATTTTGATGAGAAGTGGCCTCATGTTGAACCTTGTCACTCTGTCCTCTCTGACTTCTTGGTCCCCTTGCACCGGTTGGGAATGCGCGGAGCTTTTTGTTGCTGCTGCTCCGGTTTGTCTTCTTCTGTTAAATTACTTGTTTTCATTTTGTTTTCAAGGAAGAAGAAGCCAGAAGACAATCTGGATCTCAGTATGGCTCTTTTCCAGGTATTTCTTTTTTCTAAGGAAAATCTGTCAGGGGGATAAATAATTAAGATATATAACGATATGTTTGAGAACTGGGGTGTGTGTGTATAATTGGGGGTGGGGGGGAGAGTTCTTAGAACTCCAAAGAATAAAGTTCAATCTCATTAACATTTTTTTGTTACCGAAAAACAGCTTTATTTCTCTCCTGTAAATAGTTTGAGTTATAACTAAGAAAAATTAATAGTCGTTGAGGACTGAGCATTATAATTCAAGTAACTTATTATAATGTGACCTGTTTCTAAATTGCCAAAGTAAGATTATATCCCAATACATGTGATAATGTTTATATTCATGAAGTTACTGGCTAAAAGCATTAGGGCTGGAAAGATGGCTCAGTGGTTAAGAGCATGGGCTGCTCTTCCAGAGGACCAGGGTTCAGTTCCCAGCACCCACGTAGTAGCTCACAGCTAGCTGTAACTCTAGTTCCAGGGGAAGCCATTGTCATCTTGTGGCTTCCACAGGCATTAGGAATGGATATGATATGTAGACATACATGCAGGCAAAATATTGCTACTCATTAAAAGCAAAAATACTAAAATAGTCAGATTATTACTGTGCATAAAAATATTTTGAGGCCAGGTGGTGGCGGCACACGCCTGTAATCCTGGCACTTGGAAGGCAGAGGCAGGCTGATTTCTGAGTTGGAGGCCAGCCTGGAGCTCCAGGACAGCTAGGGACTACACAGAGAAACCCTGTGTCAAAAAGAAAAAGAAAAAAAAAGAAAAAATATTTTGAGTCCAGTATGAGTGGAGAACTGGAGTTAAGAGTTAATAGGCAGTTCTGAGCCTTGCAAATTGGATAATGGGAACTGAATTCTGGTTCCCAGACAAAGTTAAGCTTTTTGAAGCTTAACCCTTAGCCTTCTTTCTAGGCCATCTTTTCCTTCTGGAAAATGTTTTATAATGAGAAATTATTAGCAAAGCAAAGTTTTTGAGAGTTCACAAATACCTGGTGTTAAGCAAGGTGAGGATGCAGAGACACTGAGAAAATAAGTTTTGCTGCCTGAAAGAGGCACTGTGAAGCTTCTAGAAATACACTTCTAAAAGAGAGGTTTGGGATTTTTTTTTTAATTTTTTTTTTAAATTTTGTTTTTTTAATTAAAAGATTTATTTTTTTTTTAGTTTTTTTAAATTTTGTTTTAATAGCTGTCTTCTACTTTGTGGTAGTTTTTCTTAAGAATTTGGGCACCTGTTAGTGTATATGTGCTATTGGGTAGAACCATTTAGATAAAAGCTAGAAAATGTTTTGAGTTCATCAGCTTTAAGAAGAGAGAAAAATTCGAGCTTACAGCTTAGCTAGCTTAAATATAAATCTGTTTGTCAGTTTCCTTGTCCCTGAGGCAGCTTCACTAATGTGAACTGATACTAGATAGAGCTCTTCTCTTTGCAGTTTGTTACCTAATTTAGTGGTCCTTGCTCATTCACTCAGATAGCAAGCCTGGCCCTGATACCCACAACTGCAGTTCCAAGGGGTCTGATGCCCTCCTCTGGTGTCCATGTGCAGGCATGCATACCCACACACTCATTTACATACAGCATGCACAAAATAGTGTGGGTTTATAATCTAATAGTGCGCTTAGAAGAATGAATGAAGTAATTTTTTTTCTAGAGAATCACTCTAGAAAGAATCTCTAGGAATACTTACTAGATGTGCAAATTCTGCTAAATGTAGTGATAAGTGCCTTTAATCCTACCTTAGAGATTAAGAGGACTGCCGTGAATTTCAGGCTAGTCTGGACTACATAGGTGAGATTTCAGCTAAACACAACAAACACCCCAAGTTTTTTGTTTGTTTGTTTGTTTGTTTTTGTTTTAAATAATTGTATATTATTCGTTTTAGAGATTTTGATTGTTTAGAATGGTACTCAAATACATAGATTCATCAGGCCGGGTAAAGCACACCAGTCACACCTGTCAGTCTCAGACTGTCATGGCTAGTTTTATGGCAACCTGACAATAAGCTAGAGTCATCTGAAAGGAGCCTCAACTGAGAAAACACCTCCATAAAGATTGTGATATAGAGCATTTTTAAATTAGTGACTGATGGGGAAGGCCCAGTCCATTGTGGTTGGATGCCATCCCTGGGCTGGTGGTCCTGGGTCTTGTAAGAAAGCAAGCTGATTAAGCCATGAGGAGCACCCTTCCATGGCCTGTATATCAGCCTCTGCCTCCAAGTTCTGCCTCGAGGTCCTGTTCAGCAATGTAAGCCAAATATGCTGTCTCTTCCCTCTCCAGCTTGCTTTTGGTCCTGGAGTTTCATCACAGCAATAGAAACCCCGACTAGGACACAGACTTCAGGAAATAGAGGCAGGAAGCTCAGGGTTCCTAAGCCAGTTCTAAGCCAACTGTGGCTCTGTAAGGCTACTGGAACAGCCTGAAAAGAAAGAAATCAATACATTTGACATCCCTAATTTAGGTAAGGCTTGAGGAATAACTGTTCCAGATACATGCCACACTTTTTTAAAAAAAAAAAAAAACCACAAACCTAGGTTGATAGAAATCAACTTTAAATTGAAACAGACTAATAAGAATGAGAAACCCAAAGGTGATTCCAGCATGATGATGAGTACCTATAATTCTAGCATTGCGGATGCAGAGGCCAGAAATGAAGATTCCCAGGCCAGCCTGGGCTGTGTATAGCATTGCAAGTTCCAGGACAGCCACCCTGAATCAAACACCTCATCCCTCTCTCCTCCCTAAAAGGAAAATACCAGTGATAGACACATCTGGCATTAATGTTTGGGAGGACCAGCATGTGTTGATTCATTATTTATTTATTGTTTCTTTTTTGAGACAGTTTCTCTGTGTGGCTGTCCTGGAACTCATTCTGTAGACCAGACTGGCCTTGAACACACAGATACCATCCTGCCATTGTTTACTGAATGCTGGGATTAAAGGGGTGTGCTGTCACACCTAGTGATTCTTTATTTTTGGGGCATGATTAATTTGTTGAGCAGTTCTAAGTAACGAAAAAAAAATCCAGTATGTAGTGAAATCTGATTTTACAGCTTTGACTTTTAAGGAAGAATTAGAAGTTACAGTTCCACAGCTGCTGTGCTCAGGAATGCCTACAGACTGCCTGGTGGTGTCCTTATTGTTTATATGTGCACTTGACTATTGGAGAGGGCTAATAGAAACTTGTTGGTGTCCATAATCATTTTGTTTATTCTTATAGGTGGTTTTCCTGGGGGAATGCCTGGTAATTTTCCTGGAGGGATGCCTGGAATGGGAGGGGCTATGCCAGGAATGGCAGGAATGCCTGGACTCAACGAAATCCTCAGTGATCCAGAGGTTCTCGCAGCCATGCAGGTAAGATTTGGAAGGAACTCCATCCACGCCTTTCTTTTCTTTTTTCTTTTCTAAATTCTTTGTTTACATTTCAAATGCTTTCCCCTTTCCCGGTTTCCCCCTCCCCATATGTCCCATAAGCCTTCTTCTCTCCACCTATTCTCCAATCACCCCCCTCCCTTTTCTCTGTCCTGGTACTCCCCTACCATGCTGGATCAAGCCTTTCCAGGATCAGGGCCCTCTCCTTACTTCTTCATGGGAGTCATTTGATATGCTAATTGTGTCTTGGGTATTCAGGGCTTCTGGACTAATTAATATCCACTTATCAGTGAATGCATTCCATGTGTATTCTTTTGTGATTGGGTTACCTCACTTAGGATATTTTCCAGTTTCAACCATTTGCATAAAAATTTCATGAATTCATTGTTTTTAATTGCTGAGTAGTGTTCCATTGTGTAAATATACCACATTTTCTGTATCCATTCCTCCATTGAGGGACATCTAGGTTGTTTCCAGCTTCTGGCTATTATAAATAAGGCTACAATGAACATAGTGGAGCATGTGTCCTTATTGCATGCAGGGGAATCCTCTGGGTATATGCCCAGGAGTGGTATAGCAGGGTCCTCCGGAAGTGTCATGCCCAGTTTTCTGAGGAATCACCAGACTGATTTCCAGAGTGGTTGTACTGTCTTACAATCCCACCAGCAGTGGAGCAGTGTTCCACGCCTTTTCTACTTTGGTGTAAGGGCAGCACACTTTGCTATTTTTTCCTCTTAGCTAATTTCAGTTAACTAATTTTGCGGTGTGACATTTTCTTTCTGACTTGAGATTTAGTTTTTTAAAGATTTGTTTAGTTTATGTGTATGAACATTTATATGCATATATAAAGTTCATACACATGTGTGTGTGATATATGTGTGTGTGTGTGCATGTCATGCAAGCAGTGAGTTCCCTTGTTCCCTTGGAGATAAGAAGGTATCAGACTTCCTGAAACTGGAGTTGGATCCTTTTGTGTTCGCTGGGAACCCAAGCCAGCTTCTTCTCAGGGACAACCACCTCTCTGGCTCCTATCTTACTGTAGTACATGTGCATGGGCTTGCATTTACATGTATGAAATATGTGCAGGTGCCCATTTGTGCTCCCAGATGCCCTGGACTTTAGAATTTCATTTTAGGAAATAGTAGTTTGTACTTCTTTGTATCCATGTTATATGTGCTTTCTTTTTTATTATCTTTAGTTCATGTTACAGAATTAAGCTTGATGAATTGGGGTGCTTCAAAGATAACCCAACCCTACCCTGGTAAATCAAATTTTGGCTGAAGCACTTTACAGTGATTTGTCATTCGAGTATTTAGTATTCTAAATCCTAAAGTTCATCCACTGGCCACTTTTTAAAAATAAGGTATAAAACCCAGATGAAGCTAAAAATTCAAACCTCTCTTCTTTTCTTCTTTAGGACCCAGAAGTCATGGTTGCTTTCCAGGATGTGGCCCAGAACCCAGCAAATATGTCAAAATATCAGAGCAACCCAAAGGTTATGAGTCTCATCAGTAAATTGTCAGCCAAGTTTGGAGGTCAATCATAATCTCAGAGCCCTTGCTGAGTGAAGAACAGCTTAGCTCACTTACTGGGGGTTGCAATCATACAAACCAGTGTACCTCTGACCTCACCCGGAGAGCTGGGCGCTTCGAAGATAATCCCTACCCTCTGCATCGAATGCGGCTGGCTGAGGCGTTTTACAGTGGTTTGCTGTTAGAGTGTTCATCCAGATAATGTTTGCCTACTAGGAATTATAAACTTAAACATTTTTCAACCTTAAACATATTTTGTAAAAATTTAGGGGATGTCAGTTCCTACATTTTTCTTTACTAATCTTTTTGGGTTTTTCCTTTTGAATTACTGGGCAAGGAAGGTGAATGTAGATGATTTACTGCTTTCATTAATGAAATAAAGATTTGTTAGTGGGAAGCAAATAAAACACATTTAAGTTGATTGAGTTGGACATATGGTTACTAAAGCATCTTGATTTCTTTTGTTTTGTAACGTTTGATTTCAAAATGATCTATTTCAGTAAGTCTCTTGGGACCACCAGTATTTGTATCTGACCTTGGCAGGACTGAAGTGCTGGGCAGAGCAGCAGCAGTCCTAGGTTTTGTTTGACCCGTGTAGGCTGCATTTAAATCTTTAAAACTGTTTTGGTGTCAATTTTTTTTTTTAAAGTGTTACCGGGGAATTAGATTACATAGCTCTGCTCTTGTCCTTTGTTTCAAATAAATGTTCCATAGCATTCCCACATAGAGAAAAAAAGTGCTTTCTGTTTTTGTCAAAAATGATCTTTTCTATTAGAAAATCCCCTGTCTGCTTGTCATCCTCTGAATCTTCTTGAGCTAAAAGTAGTTTTTTCAGTAGCATCATCACTTTTGTCATTCACAGCAAAATTGTGGAAGCAAACTCACTGGTAGTTCATATATAGTATATATGGTAATTGTAGGGTCATACCTCTAATAGCTGGTATCTGACTTGGCTGTGGGGTTGCTTGTTTAAATATTAAACTCTTGTGAACTCCTGTCATAACAAAAGTCATTGGAAGGAAGGATGGTTCCCTTTGGCTTTAGGTATGCTTATAAAATTGAGAAACAGTTGCAATATTAGATTTTATGTGAAATGTACATCTTTGTACTTGGAAGAGTCTAAGTTGTTTATATTTGGTGAAAGATTCATTTGTCCCATTTAGCTCTTAAATGTTGCGATGTATTTTATGCCTTGTTTTCTTTCCTGCTGCAAGGATAAAAAAATGATAAATCCACAGAGTACATATTTAAAATAGCATAATATATCTGAAATTATATGTCTGCAGATTTTAACTGCTTCATACAGCAAGCACAGATGCATCTTGTTGTTACATGTAAGAAAAAGCTGTATTTGAAAAGAGCATGCGTTTAAAGTCCTTAACAAATATTCATCACATGTTCTTAAATTGGAACTTTGCACGGTCCTTAGTCCAAGTGTGTTCTCCCTTCATACAGTTTCCTTGCTGTGTGTGCTTTACTGAAGTTTTTTTTGTTCTCTGACTACACATGACCTAATTATATTCTAATATGAAAATATTACCATAAATGGGTGAAACTGCTCTTCTGAAAACTGTGTTCTGTGCTTTTAGACTTCTGAGTTCACAGATAGTAAAAAAATATAATCTTCACTTTTTTTTTTAATAGACAATTAGTATCATTTCTACACCAAAAATACTGGTTTTTTTTTTTCCCCACTAAAGACAATATAAGAAAAATAATCTAAGGTAAAGGGGCTTTCTGCTTAAAGATGTGGTTAATATTCCTAAGTATGCTGAAATAAAATACTGTTTCAAACTGGATCTTGACCTTCCCCTATTTGTTAGCCTGTTACACTTTATTTTCTTTGCTGAAGTGTTTAGCTGAAGTTATGTGATGGGCATAGTGGGCTGTTGGTTACTAATTGTTAGCAGAGATCCCTGGAGGTGAGTATAGCAGTTTACATGTATAACAGGGAAGGATTCTGAATTTGAGGCCAGTCTGAACTGCATAGCAGGACGCCAAAAAGACTTTGAGTACCTTGGAAGTTCGGCCGTATTGAAGTAAGTAACATCTTTGTGGATCCAGGGAAGTTGCTCTGGTGCGTGTTTTACAACCTGAAGAAGCAGGAGGTAGGTGTCAGGGATACTCTGGTCATATGTGGCATTAACAACTATCTTCATATTCCATTGGTGAGCTTTTAGCTGAGGAAAGACAACATGCACAGCACAAAGCTTGTGTTATATGGATGAACTAGTGGATAAGAAAAGGGGATGGTTTCTGTCTTTAATGGACCCCGAGTCGAACACATCAACTAGGTATGGTTCCAGGCACTGTTGTCATTAGTTTCTCCAGTAATCTCTGAACTCTAAATACCACAACTTGAGTACCTTTATTGCTTTGCCATCTTATAGATGAAGAAACTGAAGCACTTCGGTAGTTGCTCTGTGTTAACCTTTGTAGAGCTAGGATTTTATAGACGCAGGCGTGTGACTCCAGCCTTTTGTAAATCCCCTAATCTCGATTGCAGAAGCTTTGTGTGTGCCCTCTTTTTTGTTGGGTGGAGAAGACAGGAGTTAACTGTTAGCTGACTGGCTTGAAACAAATTTATTGTCCACAAAGACTGCTTTCTCAGGTGCTGGGATCAAAGGCATGCATCATCATGCCCGCTTTAACAGAAACTTAAGGTTGCTGGGTTTTTTGTTAAGGTTTTGTTGACTTGGAATTTGCTATGTCACAGAGGCTGGCTTAAATCCCCATCTTTCTCCTTCAGTAGTTCAACTACTAACTAGTATTAGACTATAGTTGTATCAGATAGCCAGGCTGCTGCTGTAAGAAATTGAAAGCCAAAGTGCACATTTTTATGATAGTGGTTAAAGAACATCAGGTGTGTGTGCAGGAATATCCATGCCTTTGTCAGAGAAGCGAAGGACAGCCTGGTTGACGGTTGACCACTCAATTTAAGGTAATTCAGCGAGTGGATAATGCAACTAATAAAACTATGGCTGGGGCTGAGCCATGGTTCAGTGTTGAGAGCACGTGTGGCCAAGGACCTGTAGTCCTCAAGCACTCACCCATGTTTGCCAGACAACAACTGTATGTAATTCCAGCTCTAGATGGTTGTAGCTCTCTCAGCTTCTGAAAGCAGTCACTAACTTGCATAGACACATACTTTGTTTTGTTTTACTTTGCTTTTTTTGAAACAGTTTCTCTGTGTAGCTCTGGCTGTCTTGGAACTCTGGACCAGGCTGGCCTGGAACTCAGAAATCTGCCTGCCTTTGCCTACCAAGTGCTGGGATTAAAGTGTGTGCCTCTACCACCTGGCTACACATACTTTTAAAAATAAGAATGTAGCTTGTGGATTGAAGAGTTAAGCAAATACAGCATTATCAAGTTGTGAAAGTTTGAACATTTCTGTGAAACTACTGGCTGGTTTTGTGTATCAACTTGACATAGAGAAAGCTTCCATTGAGGAAATACTGCCATGATAGCCAGCTGTTGTATCTTCTCAATTAGTGATCAAGTGTGGGAGGGCACCTTGTGGGTGGTGCCATCCCTGGGCTGGTAGTCTTGGGTTCTGTAAGCAAGCAAGCTGAGCAAGCCAGGGGAAGCAAGCCAGTAAGGAACATCCCTCCATGGCCTGCCTCTGCATCAGCTCCTGCTTCCTGACCTGCTTGAGTTCCAGTCCTGACTTGCTTTGGTGATGAACAGCAGTGTGGAAGTGTAAGCGGAATAAACCCCTTCTCCCCAACTTGCTTCTTGGTCATGATGTTTGTGCAGGAATAGAAACCCCGACTAAGACTGTGTATCACAGTCGAAGGGTAAAATACTGACTTTGCTTTTAGATTTTTATGTGCATTGCATTTATGTAAGCAGTCCTCAATTCCCCCAGAGGACAGCTGTGGGGTCTGTCCCCTGGAACATAGAGGGTTGTGTGATAGCAACTGAACACATCCTCTGCAAGAGGAGCGGGCGTTCTTAGCTGCTGAGCCATCTATAAGGCCCCAAATTGTGGTTTTTTGTTTTTTGTTTTTTTGTTTTTTTTTTAGATTTTGTAAGTACACTGTAGCTGTCTTCAGACACCAGAAGAGGGCGTCAGATCTCTTTACCGATGGGTGTGAGCAACCATGTGGTTGCTCGGATTTGAACATGACCTTCAGAAGAGCAGTCGGTGCTCTTACCCACTGAGCCATCTCTCCAACCCCCAAATTGTGTTTAAACAAACCAAACCCAACAAACCATGTTTTGACTTCCGGGCCTCAGTGCCTTGATTCTGTATCTCAAGACGGGCCTGGGGTGGGGTGTCGGGATGGCTGAATGGAGAAAGGTAGGCCAGAGATACCCACCCCCTTATCTGTGGCCATCAGCTTATCCTGGAGGGTTGCTTTTGACGCGGTTTCTGTAGTTCTGCTAGCCAACTCCACTTCTCAGTATCCATGGTACTGGGATTACAGGCTATGTTTTAGGGTTTAGGCAGGCAGTCATTTGTTTTGGTTTTTGTTTTGATACGGGTCTCAGCCCAGGGTAATCTCAAGCTCTCCATGTAGCTGGGGGTGGCTCTGAGCTAATGATTCTTTAAACAAAATATTTAGTCCTATGTGTGTGTCTCAGTGTGTGCAGAAATCCATGGAAGTCAAATCCCTTGGAACTATAGTTGCTTGTCAGCATGTGGATACTGGGACCTAAACGTGGTTCCTCTGCAAGAGCAGTACTAGTTTTTAACTGAGCCAACTCTTCAGTCTCCTGATCCTTTTTCCACTTCTTGAGTGCTGTGATTACTGGTGTTTATGGTTTGCTGGTAATCATGCTAAGCAAGCACTCTTAGAACTGAGCCTGCCAACATATAGTTTGCTAGGAATTGGGGTACAGGATTCATTAAGGACTTTTATGTCCTCCCGTTTTATAGGCATGACTAACCAAGTTCGCGTGCAAGCACAGTCTGAGGGGCTAGGAACCTGCGCGGCGGTCCTCTTAACACAGATCATTCCAAGTCTGCTTAGCATTGCCCCGCCCCTTGGTCGATCCGGGCCAATCACTGTTCAGGGGCGTTCCTGGGTACTTCACACACACCTCCCAGGCTGTTCTGCCCAGCGAACGAGGGCCGTCTGTGACCCGGAAGTAGTCGTCCTGGTGGAGGCGGGCGAGACTTCTGAGAGGTGGGGCTTGAGACGGTCCTTTCACGAACCCACACACCCTGAGGCGTCTGAGTGAAAAGTGTAGCACCATGGCCTCTGTGTTGTCCTACGAAAGTCTGGTACACGCCGTGGCCGGAGCCGTGGTGAGGAAGGGTTTGGGGCTTCGAAGTAAATCCCGGGATGGGTCGGGGAGATGGGCACGAGGGAGATGTAGGGGTCGAATCTCACTACTGGGATGAAAAGGACGGGCATAAATAGAAAGTTGCTGCTACAAGAGGGAGGGCGAGGCCAGGACCCACCCTCTACCCCGGTCCCCTCTGGACTTTCCCAGAGATTGTCTGGACTAGCAGTCACAAATGTCCAGAGGGGATAAGGAAGAAGATAATTGCTATTTTCTTCTGAAGTTTAAGGCCAACCATTCCCTTACCCAGCTCTTCACTGCACACAAACTTTGTCTAAATTGGTCCTGCGGGGAAACTAAGTGGAAGATGGGGTGCTTGATGTAACGATGTTGCTTGATGGTCCTGTTGTCACACCTTATCACAGGCAAGTCAGCATTATTGCCAGGAAAAGATAGGGTGTTTGTTTAAGTCAAGATCGGTGTTGTTATCCACTACCTATGTGGTTGCTGTGAGTTAAGTGCTTTGTTCTTCCATTTAGAGGTGTCTAAGTTCCTTCCATTTGACACTTTTTCCTGAAATTTTACATTCTTAGCACAAACAACCTGCTTCTTCAGGTTCTCTTCCTCAGACTGTTTCCCATGTTCTTCCCTAACTTCCAACTTGTACTTTAGCCACATAGAATCACTGTGGACCATTCCTATCCATTCAGTGGGCCGATACTGAAGGCTATCCCTATCCCAATATTAATTCAAGAACCGCTCATGCCCTGGTGAAGAGTAATCTGAGTTTTTTAATTCCAATTCTATCATTTGTTTACTATGTAATCTCAAATCTCACATTTGTTATCTGTGAAGAGAGGAAAAAATTACACTTTTCTCCTAGACCTTGAGAATTAGGTGAGGGAATATTACACGGTGTCTTATTCAAGGAGCCACGTTCATTTAAATCAACCAGAAGTGCCCTTTGCTCATTATGAAAAGAACTGGGGTGGAAGTTTGCTGTGACATGTTTTCAGTTGGTCGTAGAGACCTGTTTGACTGGAGTGGAAATGCAAATGGGGGCCAAGTTATTCATGACTTTGTGTAGGAAAGAGTCATCGGTTGCACTTACTGATTGACATTTCAAACCTGATCCTCTTGGCTGCCCCAGGGAGAGCGGGAGGCACCTCTCTCTCAGGCAAGAGATGGTTGTGGCCTAGTGAGGTGGTGGATGGGATAAGTGAACATTCGCCTGGAATGGATTTATAAGAATCACCGAGGATTTAGTAATAGCTTGGGTGTAGCTTAGGATTTCTGTGTCTGACAAATATTTGACTCAAGTGAGCTGACAGTGGTTGTGAAGACACAGGTTTGGGGAAAAGATATAATTTGGTTATAGTTTTGAACTAGTTAAGGTGTGTCCCTGAGAATAGCATGGTATTAAATGATTAACTCACCAAGGAAGTGAGCGGGGACTAAGAAAAATAACAGCGACCTAGTGGAAAAGCTATCTGACATTGCACCACAGAGAAGACTCGGGAACCAGTCTGGGGTGGGAGGGGACTGAAAAGTTTCGTGCCAGCTGTTAGAAGAAAGTATTTCAGGGAGAGGATGCCGTCCAAGTGTGTCTTCTACTGCACAGGGGTCAAGAAATTTGAGGACTGAGAACCAGTTACTGGGTTTATCGAGACGATAAGTCCAATGCTTAGTTGAGAAGACTAGTGTGGTGGGCTGGTGGGCAAAGTACTGTGTGACACAGCATAGGAAGACAGAAAATCTCACTACTTTTTCTCTCTCTTATGGAATGACATTCGTGATTTCTTTCTGTGGGCTGTGAGCCCCTCTAGGTTCGAAGAGCACGGCGGAGAACAGTCATTTTCTTCACTAATTGTTGGTTCCAGTGGAGAAGTCAGAGGGTACACGAGTAAACAAAATGATTTTAAATAGTAAATGCTACTAAACAAATAGGGCCAGCAAACACTTTTTTTTAATTGGATATTGTCTTTATTTACATTTCAAATGTCATCCCCTTTCTTAGTCCCCCCCCCAAACCTCCATCCCATCCTCCCTCCCCTTGCTTCTATGAGGATGTTCCTCTACCCACCCCACTCCCACCTTCCCGCCCTCAATTCCCCTACACTGGGGCATCTGTCAAGCTCTCATAGGACCAAGGACCTGTTCTCCCATTGAAGACAGTCCTCCCTCTGCTACATAGGCAGCTGGAGCCAGTGTACTCCTTGGTTGATTAGCAAACACTGTTTTTAGTGAGGGACATATTATGAATTATATACAGCCATGATGGTCTGAAAGCAGCCATAAGTAAATGAATGGGCTGAGATTTGTTTCACATAAAATATTGTCACCGGAACAGGCAGTACATTGGCTTTGGCCTATAGACCAGGTTTCTGAGCTCTGTGATAAAGCATGATTATGGGCAGGGTGATATATATTAGTCAGCAAAAAAAACCAAAAAAACAATTATTTTTTTTTGCCTCAGCCTCTTAAATCCTAGGGATTATAGGCATGCAGTACAGTATCCAGCTCCTGCATGGTGCATGGTGGTGGGGGTGGGTAGCCCAGGCTTGACATGAACTTGTGATCCTCCTGCCTCTGCCTGCTCTGAATATCGTCCCTGTCCATGCTTTGTTATAGTTGCTTCTGTGGTTTATTTATCATCGACATCGTCATCGACGTGGTCATCCTCCTCTTCATCACTATTACTACAAAACTGCTGTGCCAAAGAGTTGTTTTCAAACTCTTAGCAGGTTTCTGTATTAAGGCTAAATAACACTAAGGCTCCAAGTACTAGGGTGCTCTAAGTAACTACATAGCCTTGCTATGGCTACCTGGGATAATTGTGTCTACACAAAGAGCAGAAGCACTTGGGTAGAAGTAGTTGCGCTGAAGATGTTTATTTGCAGTTCTTGAGTTGACCTTTCCGGCTTGTTTGTTCAGCTCCTCCTTGGTTCTGCATTCTCTGACCTCGAGAGAAGCGTGCAAGCATGTGTTCCTTTGTTTTCAGTGCTGGGTGTCAACCACCCAGCTTGGCATACACTAAGTACCCACTCTACTATGCATGTTTTAAAAGCTAGATTATTGATTTTTTTTATTTTTTTGGTGCCATACCTTAGGATAATTAAATATCTCAAAACAAGAATTACATTGCTTCAGAAAGCTGCTGTTCACTGGTTTCATATGTAAAAAGTCATTTAAAAAGTATAATTAGCCAGATGGTGGTGGCGCACGCCTGTAATCCCAGCACTCTGGGAGGCAGAGGCAGGCGGATTTCTGAGTTCGAGGCCAGCCTGGTCTACAGAGTGAGTTCCAGGACAGCCAGGGCTAATACAGAGAAACCCTGTCTCGAAAAAACCAAATTAAAAAAAAAAATCTGAGTAAAGTATAATTAGATTTATGATTTTATATTTTGGTTGTCATCAGATTATCATTGAAATATTTGTATGTCTCTTTTTTCTTTCTTTTTTTTTTTTTTTAAGTTTAGACTGGCTTTGACCTGTAGCATAACCAAAGATGACCTTGAACTTCTGATCTTCCCATTTCCTAAATTTGATGTAGCTGTCCAGTTGCCATGGAGAACCGGGTACACTGGGAAGGAGAGCTGGGGGTGGAATAGGATGGGCGGTCGAGAGAAATAACGAGCCAAGACAAAAGTTCTGATCAGGTCTCCAAAGTTTAATATTTAGCTCTGTGTTTGGGATTGGCAGAACCCAAAGACCCATTCTTGGTTTCAGCTGGATTGAGTTGCAAAGCGAGCTCAGTAGCTGGTCAGCTCTTCAGAGCTCTGGCAAGAAGCTCCAAATGCAGTGAGGCCAGGCACTGACTCCAACCAGGTTGTAAAAACTGTTGGGGACTAGTTTAGCCAACGCAAGGCTCAGGGGAGGGCACAATTTGAGATTAGAACATTAGGTTCTTATTGGTGCAAGGACTGAATACAGGCTTCAAGTGTGCTTGGTAAACTCTACCAAGTTAGTTAGCTGTGACCCCAGCTGTGTGCAAGTAAAAGATTCCCTTATTCTACAATTTTAAAAATGCTATCTATAAGATTTATATAGGGGCCGGGCAGTGGTGGCACACGCCTGTAATCCTAGCACTTGGGAGGCAGAGGCAGGCGGATTTCTGAGTTCGAGGCCAGTCTGGTCTACAGAGTGAGTTCCAGGACAGCCACGACCACACAGAGAAACCCTGTCTCGAAAAACAAACAAACCCCCCCCCCAAAAAAAAAGTTACATAGGATAGATTGGATAGATTACACACTGAAACAGGGCTTAGAACTGTAAGGAAGATTGATCAGGAACATCACATTTTTTATGGATTTGCCTGTTTGTTAAGATGTGTTTGGACATGAGAGGACAACTTTTAGGACTCTGTCTCCTTTCACCACATGGTTCCAGGAATCAAACTCAGGTCTTCAGGCTGCAGGCAAGAGCTGCTACTCCTGCTGGCTCACCTCTCTGGCCTGACTGATCAGCAATTTCAAGGAACTTCTTTTGTACCAATTGCTTATTTAAATCATCTTGGGTTTTCTTTTTTTTTCTTCCTTTATATATCTAGCAGGGCAGTTTCTTTATATTCATTAGATTGGCCTTGAACTTCTGGATTCAAGGTACCCTTGTGCATCCTTGAGTAATAGATTGTTATTGTCTCCAGTATCACGCAAAGTTTGGGTAAAAGTTGGTCAGGTAGAATGCTTGTCGAAATGGGGTTATATCTTTGGTCTCTGTTCTGTGTTTATATACAAATAAGTGTGCACAGGTTTTTGTTGTTGTTTATATAACTGTTAGTAGAGTTTTATGTACTGGCTTTTCTCTTTGCTTGTTATGAGTATTTGTTTTGGAATATAAAGAATATTCCATGTGAATCAATTAGGGCTCCCTGGTTGCAGGGTGGAAAAACAGGCTGGGTATTTGAAAATAGTCACTGAAGTCTCTTGCTTGTACTACCACTGAAATCAGAGTGGTTTTTTCTGACCTTCTCCCCTTACTGAATTCCAAATAAGACTCAAATACTGCCAGGGGCTGTTGTGACTCATGCCTTGTAAACCCATCGATGCCAGCCTGGTCTACAGAGTTAGTTCCAGGGCAGCCAAGACTACAGAGAAACTCTGTCTCAGAAAAAGCAAGCAAGCAAATGAACAAACAGACAAACAATTGACTCAAATACCTGTAGTGTCCCTTCCAGCAGAACTTAACACCATTTGCCCAAGCAAACCTTGACACACTGCTTGTAATTATTAGCAGGTGTGAAAAGAAGGCATGAGCAGAAGGACCCTGCAGAGGCCTCTTCAGGGGCTGCAGTGGAGGGTGGTGACTGGATTTTCTGTTCTGTCAAGATTGTACACAGTAGGACAAGGTAATCCTTCAAAGGAAAATTAGAGGCTGGAGATATGACTCAGCAGTTATGCTGAGCTATAGCTATTCTTGCAGAGAACCCAGCTGCAATGTCTGCCGAGTACCCACATGATGTCCTACAGCCACCTTTTTACTCCAGTCCAATAGTATCTAGTGCCCTCTTCTGGCCCCCATAGGAACTGCATGCATGTGGTACACAAACATTCAGGCCCAATAAAATATACATACATACATACATACATACATACATATACACATAAAATAAGGAAAGAAAATCAGCATAGGAGAGTGATGCTGTATGCCCCAAAACTTCTGACATCTGAATATCAGACCATTAAAATACCTTGAAGCCGGGTGTATTGGTGATGCACACCTATAATCCCAAACCTCAGGAATCTAAGGCAGGAGGGAGGAGCCTAAGTTTCTAAGCCAGTCTGGGCTGTATAGGTTCATCCCGTCTGTAAAACCAAAAATCTTCAAATATCATTTCTTTTTAAAATACATAATATTCCAAAGCTGGGTATGGTTGCAGAAGAGGCAGAGGCAGGTGGATTTCTGAGTTCAAGGCCAGCCTGGTCTACAGAGCGAGTTCCAGGATAGCCAGGGTTACACAGAGATACCACCGCCTCTCCCAATAGTGTTCCATTGTATATAGTATTTCATTTAATTATGTTATCTGTTAAGCCCATTTGCTGTGATAGACATTTTATATAATGTAAATGTTAGTGTTCTCTCCCAAAGCTCTATTACTCCTGCTTCACTAATTTTGTGATATTTGAGGGGGGGAACCCTATATTTCCAGAATCAGTTAACTTGGATCCTTATCTATAAAATATCAGTAACCTCCCAGGGCTTGTGAATGTTAATAGCATAATAACAGACTTTTTATGTTACCTGACACTTACAGTAAGTGCTTATACATGAATTAGAAAAAGGAAATTGAATTGGGTGGTGGTGGCACACGCCTTTAGTTCCAGCACTTGAGAGGCAGAGGCAGGCGAATTTCTGAGCTCCAGGCCAGCCTGGTCTACAGAGTGAATTCCAGGACAGCCAGGGCTACACAGAGAAACCCTGTCTCGAAAAACCGGAAAAAAAAAAAAAGAAAAAGAAAAGAAAAAGAAAAAGAAAAGAAAAAGAAAAAGACAAAAGACAAAAGAAAAAGAAAAAGAAAAAAGAAAATTGAAAGTGAATAGTCACATATTCAATAGTCTTTGACCTTTGTTTTCCCCTCATTTATTTATTTATTTGTTTGTTTGTTTGTTTGTTCGTTCATTCATTCATTCATTCATTTTGTAGGTAGAGAACAGCTCTGAAGGTCAGAAAACTATTTTCTGGAGGTGGTTTTCTAATCGCATGTAGGTTCTAGGGAATCAAACTTGGGTCATCAGACTTGGCAGCCAGTGTCTCTACCCTCTGAGCCAATCAGGCTGGCCCTCTCTTACCTCTTTTTAAAGAAGTAAATGTGGTAAACCAGCTGGAAGGTTTTGGAGTAATGCTTAGCTCTGTGTCATAGTGGCTAACTTTCTGAACTTGGGTTTGCCAAGCTATGAGACCGACAGTAATGCCTCATCCTCAGGGTCCTTATGCGACAGTAGTGGGCAACACTTGTGACATTATGGAATATTACAGCAGTAAGTATCCAGTTTTGGTTGAGTCTGTTTTTGCAAATGATTTCTTTTTATCCAGGTTCATAAAGTCAGTAAGTTTGTGTTGAGCATGTTCAGTGGCCTGAGTTTAATCTCCAGCACTCCCCTCTCAAATAAGAAGAAGAAGGAGGGAGAGGAGGAGGAGAAGAAGAAGTCCAAACGAAGAGAAGTGTCCTCTTCCTTCCTGGAATCCTTCTTACGGTTTCACTCAAAGCCAGTGATCTCACCTTTTATCCTCTAGATGAACTAGAAGGTACTTGGGATGAGGAATAATGAATGCATTTAATGAATGCATTTGATCTAGTAGACAAATACAGAACTTTATGCAGAACACATCTTTTCAAGCCAAACACAGCGCTGGTTTAAGAATTATTTACTAAGGGATGTAGCTCAGTTGGTCAAGTGCTTGCTTAACATGCATGAAGTCCTAGGTTTGATCCAGGCACCATGTAAACTGAATGCGGTGGTGCATACCTGTAATCTCAGCACCTGGAGGCAGAGGCAGAAGGATCAGAAGCCTAAGGTTGCCTTCAACTGCATAGTGTATTTAAGGCCAGTCTGGAGTATAGGAGACTATCTCAAAAACAAACTAAATACAACCTGGAAAGAAGGTAGGGAGAAATATATTTTATTTACTGGGCTATAAAAATATATTTCTTTAAGGTTATTTACAGTATTGTGTGTATGTGTGTGCCTGTGCACCATGGCAGTTGTGTGAGATCAGAGGACAATTCCCCTTCATCATATGAGTTCCAGGCATTAACGCTCATGATTGTCAGGCTTAGTAGCAAATGCCAGCCCCAAGATGCATTTCTTCTCCTCTTCCTGTCTCCTTATCCTTCCAGGACTCCTCCCACCTAAACTTCCGAATAGTGAAGCCTGAAGGCACAGAATTCTGTGCCCTTGTAAAAACATGTTTCTGAATAATACATGAGTTAGAGAAGAAATCATAACAGACTCAGTTTTTAGAACCAAATAATAACAGTATAGTGCATATTGGAACTTATGCTGAAGACTAAGTCGCCACTGAATGAGACTGAGGACCGAGCAAGTGGAAAGAGGCACTGTGGTAGGGGTTCGAAAGACTTGCTGTAGCACTTTCCATGTGGCTTCATAGATGCATACAATCCTACCAAGATTCCAGCTTGCTTCTTGCAAAAATTGGAAGACATGCCATAGCAATCTTGAAAAAGAAGAATAAAATTGGACTTCTTCTGGTTTCAAGTACTACAAGACTTAACAATCAAGAGGTTACTGACACAAGAATAGACACGCAAATCAGCAGAATAGTGTCGAGAATCTAAAATCTTCAGAATTCTCTTGATTTTGTTCAAGGCTCCTGAACTTGGTGAAAATACAGTAGTTCCTTCAGTAAATGGCGGGTAACATTCACACCTACTTCAGCCATACACAAAAATTAACACAAAATGAACTACAGACCTAAGACTTAGAACTAGAGCCACATAACTCTTAGATAAGACAGAAATATAAATCTTTGATTTCTTATTTTTAATTATTACTATTTTATGTATATGAGTGTTTTGCCTGCATGTAAATCTGTGTACTAGAGCATGCTTGGCACCCACTGAGGCCAGAAGAGGGCATCAGATCCCTTGGAGGTGAAGTCACAGGCCATTGTGAGCCACCAGACATAGGTGCTGTGACTGAAATCACTCTTTGCCTGCAGCCCTCACACAGAAAGGATATTAGATGCCTTTCCAAGGGTTTTATGAGCAGATGTATGCCAGGCGCCTGGGATGAGGACCAAGCATTCGCTTTTATATCACCAACTAAAATACAGTTTTATGTCATCATATCCCATTTGTCACTACAAACCCATTAAGTGGCTGGACATGGTGGTCCACACCTGTAATCATGGTACTAGGGAGACATTGACCGGCAGATTTCAGAATTTAAGACCAGCCTGGTCTACATAGTGAGTTCCTGGATAGCCAAGGCTACATAGAGATACCCCACCTACATAAAGACAACCCATCTCAAAACAAACAAAACAGAAAAACAAAACCATTTAGTGGGTCCCTAGAGAGCTTTTCTGGTTGAGGTACTGGGTCATATAGAGATAGGGTCATGTCATCTGCTGGTTTGTATCCCATTGATATGACAAGATCTGGGGAAAAAATACTACAAGTGATTGCTTGAAGATAATAGAATATGTTATTATGTTATATTTTTTCATATTTAAAGGCATGCTTTTCAAATCGATCCCAGGACCACTTTATTCTTTTAATAATTCCTGCATTCTCAGCGAAGTATAGAGGTGCACCTCTCTAGATCCAGCACTTAGAAGGTGGAGACAGGCGGATCTGGAGTTCAAAATCCTTCTTGGCTTCTTAGATAGTTCAGGGCCATCCTGGACTACTTGAAACTATACTGCCAAAATAAAAACCCAAACCCCAGGATTAGAAAACAAGCAATTGAGAAGTTTTAAAAATATATCCATTACATGTCAACAAAAACATTTTTTAGGTTCTAACTTTCTAAAGATTAGAGAGGTGCGTGTATATGTTGGGCTATGTGAGTCCTTTTTCTGTTTGCAAGAACACATGTAACAAGAGGAAAATTCCCCTCATACTAGGAGAATAAGAAGTTTTGAAAGCAAGTTGTATCTTATTACTTCATAAGTCTTTTGAAAACAATTTTGAGACAGGCACAATAATATTCCTGTCTTCTCAGTTCTCAGGTGGTGGAGGCAGGAGGATCAACAGGTTTGGGCCAGCAAGATGGCTCAGCAGGTAAAGGCACTTGCTGCCAAGTCTTACAGCATGAGTTTCATCCTAAAATTCATACTGTGGGCAGAAAATCAAGTCCTGCAAGTTGTCCTCTCAGTTCTACATGTGTCTTATAATAAATAGTTTTCATCATCCAAACTCATAGAAAGACCTTAGAGGCATTCAGAGTTCTTCAGATTATACTCCGAGAGCCCCCAGGGCATATTATTCTTGGTATTCTGTTGTGTCTCAGTCTGGCCTGGGAACTTGCTAAATAGTCAGGCTGACCTCCAACTCATAACTTCTTTCCTCCTCAGCTTCCCAAGAGTTACAATACAGGAAGGACTCATCACACTAAGCCCTCTCATTTTTTTTAAAAAGATTGTTTATACCCTATACCCCTTATAGCCGGAATGGTGGTGGCACATGCCTTTAATCCTAGCATTTGGAAGACTGAGTCAGGCAGATCCCTGAGTTTGAGGATAGCCTGATCTATAAAACAAGTTCTAGGACAGCCAGAGCTACAGAGAAACCCTGTCTTGGGGGGAAAAAAGAGAGAAACAAAAGAAAGAAAAATGGTTTTATTTACTTATTTCTATATGTAGGGAGTTTTGCCTGAATGTATGACTGTGTATCTAGTGCATGCCTGGTGCCTGTGGAGGCCAAAGAGGCTCTTGGATGCCCTGGAACTGGAATTACAGATGTTTGAGCTGTCGTGTGGGTGGTGAGAGTTGAACTTTAATCCTCTGGTAGAGCAGCCAGTGCTCTCAACCTCTGAGCCTTCCCTCCACCTCCCTTACACACTTCTTTTTTTTTTTTTTTTTTTTGAGACAAAGTCTTATAGACCAGGCTGGCCTTACTGCTCTTGAGTAGCTGAGGATGACCTTGAATTTCTCATCTTCCTTTGTCAGTTCTGAGTGCTGGGATTACAGGCCTACACCATTACACACAGTTTATGTGATGATGAGGATCCAGCCTAGAGCTTGCATGCTAGGCAGTTACTCTCTGTTGGGACCCTTCCTTTTCCAGCACAGAAAGCAGAGTTGGGGGGGAGGTCCTTGCTGATGTGGTAGCCTACACAGGAAATGAGCGGGACGGGAGGAGAAGGAGGGAGTTGGGGGAGGCAGGTCGGGAATTTAGCAGCTCTGACTGTCTAGCAATCAGGCCATTTTTGCTACCCTGACTTGCTTCTTTATTTGTACAAGTTTCACAGAACAGAGGCAGACTAATGATTATCCAAGTGGTACAGAATGTATGTTTGACTTTTCATTACATGTCCAGGGTTACAGTTCAGCTACAATTAGAAGCTACAAACAGAACAGATTTTATCTTACTGTTAAAGACTCTAAGCAATGTCTCTTCCAAAGCATGCATTTATTATATAACAGCTTGTTTTTATTTTAGGTTGGCGTATTTGCTGTTTGAAAGAACTCCAGACAAACAAAAAATGTTAGAATCAGTCTTCTTATGAATAGCAAATACTAATATCTAACTTTTTTTACTATATGTTTGATCATCTAG
Source organism: Apodemus sylvaticus (assembly GCF_947179515.1). NCBI lineage: Eukaryota > Metazoa > Chordata > Mammalia > Rodentia > Muridae > Apodemus > Apodemus sylvaticus. The sequence continues at coordinate 50,084,870 of NC_067488.1, read as the reverse complement.
GCTATAAAGTAGGAAGACAGGGCTCTAAGCTCTCTCTCTCTCTCTCTCTCTCTCTCTCTCTCTCTCTCTCTCTCTCTCTCTCTCTCTCTGTGTGTGTGTGTGTGTGTGTGTGTGTATCTTGAATCTGTAACCTATCCTCCTGGCCAGTCAGGATTTGTCAACTGTCTCTGTTTACCCTGTACCAATTATACTGTGTAGAGTTAGCTCAGGGGCAGAAACCCCAAGCGGATTCCTGGAGTAATGGCCTCATAAGCTATGTGCTTATCGATCTCCAGGGCATAAGGAAAACTTCCAAATAGTGGCCAGACAAAGATAATTTTAGGATGTTCCTAAAAGAACGCAGATGTATTTTTCCCCCCTCAGGAAAAGACATAAAATGAATCATAATGCAGAAAGTTCCCAATAATGCAACACTAGAGACCAAAAGCTAGAGCTAGGAGGGCAGGACTGTAGCCATCTATGCAGCTGTACTGGAGCTGTGGCCAGCAACTGGCTGGCTTCATGATTCGCCGTTTCTAGTAGCTATGGCTGTGCCGACCCTCCCACCTGAGCCACATCCCCAGGCCCTCTTGCATTTTTTTTAAAAGTATTTACAGTTAGGCATAGTGGTATTTGTGTGCATCATGTGCACTTCTGTGAGAGGCAGAATGAAGTTAAAAGTTGTATGTGGTTGGGCATGGTGGTGTACACCTTCAGTCCCACCGCTGTAGATCTGAGGCAGGCAGGTCAGAACAAAACAACAAACTAACCCTGAACCAAAAGAGCTGGGTATATGTAGTGTCGCACATCTGTGATCCCAGTATTCAGGAGACAGAGGATGGCAGATCACTGAGTTCAAGACTAGCCTGGTTTACATAGAGAATTACAAACCAGCCCATCCATGGCTACATGAGACCTTGTCTAAAAAAATGAAAGGAAGTCATATGTGTGAGGCTGGGGAGATGGCTCGTGTTAAGAGCACTTGCTACTCTTAGAGAGGACCAGATTAGGCAGCTCACAACCACCTACAACTCCAGCTCTGGAGGATTGATGCCATATCTGGCCTTGGTGGGCATTCAGACACATGTTGGTATATACTCACACACTTACAAATAAAGAGGGGGTAAAGAAAATCAAGGGCTGGTGAAACAACTCAAGGGAAAAAGTGCTTAATGTCTGGGCTGATGACCTGTGTACCATTAATTGTCCTTTGACCCCCACGAGTCTCAGTTTCTCTCTCTCTCTCTCTCTCTCTCTCTCTCTCTCTCTCTCTCTCTCTCTCTGTCTCTCTTTCTCAGTCTCTCTCTCTCTCTCTCTCTCTCTGTCTTTCAGTCTCTCTGTCTCTCAGTCTCTGTCTCTTTCTCAGTCTTTCTGTCTCTGTCTCTCTGGCACGCATGCGCACACACACAAGTAAATGTAATGCTTTTTTTTTCAAATAAAGAAACGAAAAGAAGGAGTATATATTCATGTTTGGTGGAGTCCGAGGTCTAACTGTGAAGAGGGGTGGAGTCTGGGTGTTTACACCCTGCCTCTGCCACTCTGCCTTGGGCTGCTCAGGCCCTTGACTTTCCAGCTGAAGGGACCTCCTGGCTTCAAGGGCCAGTGCAGCGTAGGAATTTACTTGTTCTCCCAACACAGAACATTGTAATTCAAAATGGCTTGGTGAGAGAACGAAATCTCTGAAATAGATTTCTCTAGAAATAGATTCTTGTAAATTGTAATTATTGTCTGCAATAGCACTCCTACTCAGATAGTTAGAATTCTGTGGGACTCAGGGTTATTTTATGCCGCTGGCACAACAGTGTGGGACATCATGCCTGCTTCTCATTTGTGTCTTCTCATTCTGTATAACTGAACAAATTGTTCTCAGGAAAATATGAATCTATTTAGAGAAATTTAATTCAGATCCTGAAAATCATGTGTTTGTATGACTCAGTATAAGGCGTGCATGTATAATATTTTGTTGCAGGTAACAGTGCATGTGGAAGCAGCCTCTTGATGAGGAAACACACATCACAGCTCAGTACGTCCCAGCCCTTAAGGTGTTCTCTGCAATGGTTAGTGTTAGACTGTACGGATTTTACCTCAGTTTTAAAAGCAAAACACGACAAAAGCTCCTGGGGCCCCTGGAGAAGAAGAACCTGGTTAACCCTGCGGATGGCTCGTCTCTAGTCCTCCAGGGCTTTCCTGTACTTTCTAGTGCATTGCAATAAGCAGAAGGGTGTCTGTTATATTTTATTCAGCATTTCTGGATAATTAGCAGCACATTGCCCAAGACACCGTATTGCTGTAATCAGAAACTCCCATCTCAGCATTCAAGTTTTAAGCTTCACATTTCACATTCATGTTTCTATCAAAACATAGAGAGAGCCGGGCGGTGGTGGCGCACGCCTGTAATCCCAGCACTCTGGGAGGTAGAGGCAGGCGGATTTCTGGGTTCGAGGCCAGCCTGGTCTACAGAATGAGTTCCAGGACAGCCAGGGCCACACAGAGAAACCCTGTCTCGAAAAAACCAAATCCAAAAAACCAAAAACCAAAGAACAAAACAAACAAAAAAAAAAACAAAACAAAACATAGAGGGAATCTCAATCTCTCTCTCTCTCTCTCTCTCTCTCTCTCTCTCTCTCTCTCTCTCTCTCTCTCTCTCTCTCTCTCTGTGTGTGTGTGTGTGTGTGTGTCCTCTCCTTTGAGTTCCTGTTTATTTATTGCTATTGTTCTCCAGGGATGATGACAAGTCAGGCTGTATTCTGGCTAGCTAACTCTATGCCACCTGCATGTTTCAGGTCACCTTAGGAATGGCTGCTGTGAAAGGTACCACGGGGTTCCCTTCTGCCTCCCAGGGTTTATCCTCTGTCGTATCTGTTTTCTGTTTCTACCTAGCAAATGCCTACCAAGTAGCTTAAAACCATACCTGTTTATTATCTGTAAGGTGGGCCAGTGCAGGTTTACTGAGATAAAAATCAAGACATTGTAAGAGCTATGTTCCCTTTTCAAGGCAGTGGTTCTCAGCCCCTGGTCAAGACCCCTTTTAGGGGGTGTTGAACGACCCTTTCATAAGGGTCGCCCAAGACCATCTGCGTATCAGATACTTACATTACAATTCATAACAGTAGCAAAATTACACTTATGAAGTAGCAATGAAAATAATTTTATGGCTGGGGAATCACCACAACATGAGGAACTATATTAACAGGTCATAATATTAGGAAGGTTGAGACCCACGGCTCTAGGGTAAAGATCATTTCCGTCTTTTGACCACATTCTAGAGCCTGCTACATTCCCTAACTAGTGGCATCTTCCTCCATTGCCAGATTGCCAGAGTTCACAGTTGGAGTCTCTTCTTATTCTGCATTGCTTTCTCCTACTTACTCTGATCTGCTCCCAAGTCTTCTTTTCTCCAGGGTTGGGAATAGAACCCAGAGTTTCTTCCTCCTCCTCCTTCTTCTCCACCTCCTCTTTCTTTTCCTTCTCTTCCTCCTCCTCCTCTTTCTTTTAACTGATTTTTTGTTTGGTTTGATCTAGATAGAGTCTTACTATGTAGCTCAGAATTCTATGTGGATCAGGCTGGCTTCAGAGATCCACTTGCCCTGGGTTCCTAAGTGCTGGAGCTGAAAGCTTACACCCCTACACCCCCCTTAATTTTTTTTGTTAACATTTTATTTATATATGTAGATATGTGTGCATGTGTGTGGAGGTCAGAGAGCAGCATGTAGAAGTCAGTTTTCTCCTTCCGTCATATGGGTTCTGGGATTGAACTGATGACATCAGATTGATGCCAAGAGCCTTTACTCAATGAGTCATTTTGCCAGCCCCTGCTACTTTTAAGGGGTCCTGTGCCAGGCAGTGGTGGCGCATGCCTTTAATCCCAGCACTTGGGAGGCAGAGGCAGGCAGATTTCTGAGTTCGAGGCCAGCCTGGTCTACAGAGTGAGTTCCAGGACAGCCAGGGCTACACAGAGAAACCCTGTCTCGAAAAACCAACCAACCAAACAAACAAAAAGGAGTCCTGTAATTTCTTCATTTTCACTTAGTCATCCAAAATAATCTTTGTTTTTTAAGGTCAGCTGGTTAATAAGCTACAACACACTGTGACATTTTCATAGGAGTTGGGACATCCACAAATTAGAAACTGTACTTTAACCTCTGGTCTCTCCATACACACACACACACACACACACACACACACACACGTACACAGGAAGATTCTTGCATGCCTTTTCAATTTTTGATGATTATATTGATTAAGCATCTTAGGAAGTAGTCATATATATGCACATATGTATCATACACACACATATATATATGCACATTATGTATCGCACACATATATATGTACATATGTATCACACACATATATGTACATATGTATCACACACATACATGTACATATGTATCACATATACACATATATGCACATATGTATCACATACACACATATATGTACATGTGTATCGCACACATACACACATATATGCACATATGTATCACACACATACACATATATATGCACATATGTATCACACACATACACATATGCACATATGTATCACACACACATATATATGCACATATGTATCACATATACATATATATGTACATATGTATCACATATACACATATATACGCACATGTATCACATACACATATGCACATATGTATCACACACATACACATATATATGCACATATGTATCACATACATATATATGTACATATGTATCACACATACACACATATATGCACATATGTATCACACACAGACACATATGCACACGTATATCACATACATACATGTATATATGTACATATGTATCACACACATACACATATATATGCACATATTGGTCTTTTGGGACAAGGTCTTGCCATGTAGCTTCAACTGTCCTGGAACTTGCTATGTAGACCAAGCTGGCCTCAAATTCATTGAGATCTGTCTGCCTCTGCCACCATATCCTACTTAGACTGTATTTTTAGATTATTGACTATTTTGATTTGGGGGAGTATCAGCGGCATCATAGTAGCAACTGACCTGAAAAAAAAGTCGAAATTCTATTTATCTGCTGTCTTCAAATGTGCTATAGTTTTGTTTCTTTTTCAGTATCAGAGAAACAAGTTTGTGGGGTTTTTTTTATTTTTGTTTTTGTTTTTTTTGAAAATTAAACTCTCCTTCTAATAATGGAACTTTATATATGAATAATCCCAATAGATTGAAGTTTTTATTTGGTAAGAATTTAATTTAACTGATATCACTAATCAGTTGTTTTTTTTTTTTAATTTTACATGATGTATTTTTTATTTTGATTCAAGCATGTTATATTAGATATGGTATGCAGTGTTTATTTGTAGTAGCATGTTAGTCTTCTCTCATATATTACACCCCAACAGCAGTTTCTCCTCCTTCCTCCCTCTCCTCTTCCCTCTCCCCTCAGACCCTCAGGAAAGAACAGGCCTCTCAGGGACATCAACCATAACACAGCATAACAAATACAGTAAAACCAGGCATATGCATTACATCCAGGCTGGACACGGCATCCCAGCAGAGAGGAATGGGTTCTGCAAGTAGGCGAGAGAGTCAAGGACAGCCCCTACTCCCACTTTTAGGATTTCCACGAGGACACCAAGCTATTTAGCCATAGCATGTATGTAGAGGCTAAAACCCTACAGGTTCCCTGATCTCTCAAGTTCCTATGAGTTCCAGTCTGTTGATTCTGTGGGCTGTGTTCTTAGCAATTAATGGGGCAGATGCAGACTACCACCGCCAGACATCACTCATGAGTTTTTGATCATTTAAAAATTGCAGTCTGGGACTACGAGAGATGGCTCAGTGATTAAGGGCACTTGATGCTCTTCCAGAGGCCCTTGAGTTCAATTCCCAGCAATCACATGGTGGCTCACAACCATCTATAGTAATGGAATCCGATGCCCTCTTCTGGTGTGTAGACAAATATGCAGACAGAGCACTCATGCATAAATAAATATATATATATTTTTTAAATACAGTTTGTGGCTGGAGAGACTGATGAGTGGTTAAAACACTGGCTGCTATTGTAGCTGACCTGGGTTCAGTTCCTAGCACCCACATACCAGCTCACCACCATCTGAACTCCAGTCCCAGGGAATCTGACATCCTTTTCTAGCCTCCAAGTTGCACCAGGCATGCAGATAATGCACAGAGAGACATGCATATAGACATAAAGAAAAACCACACACATCTTTCTTTAAGTTGTGGCCCATGTTTATGTACTGTAATGGCTAAAGCCCCTTTTAACCTTTGCAGGGAAGTGTGACTGCCATGACAGTGTTCTTCCCTTTGGATACTGCTAGACTTCGGCTTCAGGGTAAGTATTGATCCCATGTATTGATCCCTTGATGTTGGGAAGCATTTTCTAGTACATACTGCTGTTATCTGTTTTCTTGCTTGGTTTTGTGACAGGGTTATATATAGCCCAATTGGCTTCAAACTCACTATATAGCCTAACCATGACTCATTCTCCTGCCTCCACCTCAAAAGTTCTTGCATTATAGCTATGCCCCTGGCTTAAATATTTGATCCCTACTCCTCTTTCTGTACTGGGGGTGAACAAGCTTTGTACAGCAACTAGACCAGTGCTTGGCCACTGAGTGCTCACCTCATATTGTTCTCCAAGGAGAATTGTGGCAACCCAAGTTAAAGAAAATAAGAGGGTCACCTGTCAAAAATTCCACAGTGGGAATTCCCCAATGTGTAGCCGGAAATGTCGGAATGAGAGCAGTTTCTATTTTTTTTTTCTTTTTCTTTTTTTAAGATTTATTTTATATATGAGTATACTCTTACTTGAGTACACCCTTCTGACACACCAGAAGAGGGCATCAGATTCCATTACAGATGGTTGTGAGCTACCGTGTGGTTGCTGGGAATTGAACTCAGGACCTCTGGAAGAGCAGTCAGTGCTCTTAACCACTGAGCCATCTCTCCAGCCTGGGAACAGTTTCTATTATAAACTGACTAGCAATTACTTAAGAAACAGTCTTCAATACTGCCTTAGTCAGGGCTTCTATTCCTGCACAAACATCATGACCAAGAAGCAAGTTGGGGAGGAAAGGGTTTATTCAGGTTCCATTTCCACTTTGCTGTTCGTCACTAAAGGAAGTCAGGACTGGAACTCAAGCAGGTCAGGAAGCAGGAGCTGATGCAGAGGCCATGGAGGGATGTTCGTCACTGGTTTGCTCAGCCTGCTCTCTTATAGAACCTAAGACTACCAGCCCAGAGATGGTACCACCCACAGGGGCCCTCCCCACTTGATCACTAATTGAGAAAATGTCCCAGAGCTGGATCTCATGGAAGCACTTCCCCAGCTGAAGTTCCTTTCTCTATGATAACTCCAGCCTGTGTCAAGTTGACACACAAAACCAGCCAGTACAAATACCAAGGCTCTGCAGGCTCTTAGAAGAGAAAAAGGGTGGCCTGAAGAGTTAAGTCAAGGGGACCAGAGATGGCGAATTTCCTCACACTAGAAAGTGATTACACACAGCTCTTACTCATGACAGTACCCAAGACATCTGCCCTTCTGAAATCCACCTCACTGATTTTATCATGTAGCAAGCCCACGTGTGAAAAAAAAGTATTTCTTTCTTTAGCAGTTATTAGAAAGGCAGGTGGGAAATGCACTCTCTGTTTCTATATTAGGGCGATGTCCTGCATGATGGGTGAGTGGGCAGTGGCATTGGGACTGCACTTACACCACTGGGGTCTGGGCACTGCAGTGTAATGCCCACCAAAAAAATTCAAGCAGGGCTCACCTTGGAAACCAAAATATATCCTAAGAGAGTCAGCCCTAGGTCGGGTATGCTAGGCTTGGTAAAGGAATCAGGGCTGCGGCAAGGTGGGGAGCTGCAGAGAGACAGACAGCAGGGAAGCCGGCCTAGCCAGCTTCCGCTTTCCTGACTTTTCCACCCTAATCATTCACACAAGGGTGCCCGACTTGGGCACATCAGAGCCTGATGAGAAGGATATGTTCCGCTGCCCTTCGGCTGCCAGCCTTCAGTTTCTTAGAAGAGTCATGGTGGAGCCATGGCATTAGCCATTTCTAAGCAGAGACCAAAGGGCTTCTCACATTTATGATCTAAGAAGTCATGGCCATTCTTTCTAACCCCCATGACTTTTACAGTAGGCAGTCAGACCCCGGCTTCCCATGTGCTCCGCAAGTGCCCCACTTGGGCACTGTGACTCTTGAGGCTTAAACTGGGCATGTTTAAGGGAGGAAGGTTTTCTTTTTTTTTTTTCTTTTTTTTGGGGGGGGGGTTGGATTTATTTTTGTTTTGGGGATTTTTTGTTTTGTTTTTGTTTTTTGTTGCTTTTTTTTTTTCCCGAGACAGGGTTTCTCTGTATAGCCCTGGCTATCCTGGAACTCACTCTGTAGACCAGGCTGGCCTTGAACTCAGAAATCTGCCTGCCTCTGCCTCCCAGAGTGCTGGGATTACAGGTGTGTGCCACCACCACCCAGCAGGAGGAAGGTTTTCTAAAGAGGATGGAAACTGGGAAGCAGTGGAGACAAATACCCACTTCCTGCTCATCTAGACATGTCACCCTAACCTGCCTCTAACACTACAGGGTTTTGCATTTTGCTATCATCCTTTTTCTCCCCTCCTATTTTCTTTTCATCTTGAAATTATAAACCAATGCCACAACTTGCATAGAGAGTTTGAAAACTAACTCAAAGGTTAAACACTTTGCCTACTGGTTGTGGTTAGAATTTTTAGATAGGCAGTTATTTATATGATACACAAAGCAAAATACATAGAAAGGAGTATTATGCAGGGAAACCTCCAGCCCACCTTCACCATCTCCACCTTAGCTAACACTGTGGTGTTTCTTGGTATCTTCATCTCTAGGAAGATCTCACTCTCTGTCTCTTAGTTTTTAAAATTCCTTTTAATCGTATGTATGTTCTGTGTCTGTTTGGGGGTATGTGCACATGCGTGCAGGGGGCCTCTGAAGCCAGGAGCTTTGGAATCCCTGGAGTTACAGGTGATTGTGAGCCACCTGATACAGGTGCTGAGCCTCTCTCCAGCTCCAAGCTTTCTCGATTTGGACATCCTTCAGAATGGCAGGTATAGGTGGTCACTGTGTGCACACCTACAGTCCCAGCTACTTGGGAACTGGAGGCCTGTGGACCATTTGAGCATAGGAGCTATACTGAGACCTTGTTTCAGAGAGGGAAAAAGGAAGAGAGAATGAGAGAGGCAGAGCAAACTAAAAAGAGTGATTGGTGGTGCAGAGTCTAGAGCCCACTGATGTGTAGGAGCGAAGCATGAGGCTGTTGGTCAGCCTTCCTGGCTTCCTGGATAGCCTTTCAGACTTTATGCAATAAAAAGCAAATAATGTGTATTTGGAGTTTTCTGTCTTACTTATATAAAAAGCAGTCTGCTCTATCCTAGACTTTTCATTTAAAAATAGTCTTTTTTAGACTTTACTTATATATGGGTGTTTTGCCCAAATGTATGTGTGTATAGTACATGTGTGCCTCATCCCCACCGAGACCAGAAGAGGCACCAGATTCTCTGGGACTGGAGTTATACAGGCTGTGAGTCACCTTGTAGATGCTGGGAATTGAACCCAGGTCCTCTGGAAGAACAGCCAGTTCTCTTAACTGCTGAGCTAGCTCTCTAGCTCCCCTCCCCTGAAACTTTGTGTTGTAAGCCTAGCAGTGTGTTTTTCTTTATCCAGTCTTCCAGTTGTCAAGTTGTCTGGTATGCATGCACCATAACCTGCTTACCCTTGCCCTATTGTGGAACAATTCTTGGGTTGTTTTACTTTTTTGTTATTGTTGTTCTTGCAAATACCATGTAATAATAGGTTTGTTCACAAGCCATTTTGTTTCTGTAAACCTTATGGGATAAATTCCCAGACGTGAGATTTCTTCCACATCAAGGGGTAAATGTGTGATTTTGAGTAAATGCCAGATTGCTTTTAATGGGGACTGACTAACTTGCCATTTCATAAGATATACTGGTACCAACTTTAATTCTGAAGAAATTGGCCCATTTCCACATTTTTATGTTTTTAGATTAATTTTATAGCATGGGCAGGAAATTTGAAGTTAATTGAAATGTGGATATCGTTTTCAGTGACAATGCATAAGAAATGAGGGTGTTGTCCTTCTGGGATTCAAGGGTAGGAAGCAGCTCAAAGCCAGAATGCTTGAAATTTGAGCTTTAATCCTTTTTAATCCTAACATGCTTTTGTTCCCCGGGCCTCTCTTATAAAAGGAAGAGAGTAGAGGCTGAAAGATGGCTTTGCCGCTAAGGGCCTTTGTAGCTCTAACAGAGGACCTGAGTTCAGTTCCCAGCACCCACATAGCAGTTCTGAAACATCTGTAACTCCAGCTGTAGGTTTTCCAACACCCTCTCTGACTTCCCTGGGCACCAGGCACACATATAGTGCATGTATACATGTAGGCAAAACATTCATGCATAGAAAATAAAATAATTTTTTTAAAGAGAAAAGTAATCAATTTCCTCTATAAGGTATGGAAATAAAAATGGAAACATACATGTTGGCTTTTAAAAGAGCGCTGTATATGAGGCTGGAGAACTAGTTAAGCCATTAAGAACATTTATGGGGCTGGAGAGGTGGCTCAGTGATCAAGAGCACTGACTGCTGCTCTGCCAGAGGTCCTGAGTTCAATTCCCAGCATCCACATGGTGGCTCACAACCATCTGTAATGAGATCGGATGCCCTCTTCTGGTGCGTCTGAGGACAGCAACGGTGTATTCATACATATAAGTAAATAAACCTTTAAAAAAAGAAAGAACATTTATGGATTCACAACATTATGGGTCCAGTGGACCCAGTTTTGGTTCCTAGCATCACGAGGTTCACAATTGCATGTACCTGCAGGTCCAGGGGATCTGATGCCCTCTGACCTCCAAGATCCCCTGCATACATGTGGCACACATAAAGTGACAGAGGCACACATACATAGGAAGGAAGGGTGGTAGGGAAGGAAGGATAGGGACATGGACTATATGGAGCTAGAGAGATGGCTTAGTGGTTACAAACATATACTGCTCTTCCAGAGGACCCAAATCCGGTTCCCAGTAATCCAGTTCCAGGGGATCCTACACCCTCTTCTGGCCTCCAAGAGCACCTACACTCATGCACACACTGACACACAAACACATATACAAACATATAATTAAAAATAAAATAAATAAGAAAGAGCTTAATAAGACTCTAGAAATAGCATTTCTGTTTTACTGTGTCAATTAGGGTTTAAGTTAAAATTCTTTCTGAGTAACAGATGAAACCCGAGGAATTTGATCTGGGGAAGTAAAGCCATTGGCTGGACACACTGGAGATTCTGAAGCAAAGTAGGGAACTCAAAGAACAGATGAGTTTATGCAGATGAAGTGTCGACACTTTGGTGAAACTTGCTGATGCTGCAGATAATACTTGCCTTCATTTTTACAGTTGATGAAAAAAGAAAGTCAAAAACGACGCATGCAGTGCTCCTGGAGATAATTAAGGAAGAAGGCCTGTGAGTACCACCCTTGTCACAATCCATCAGAGTGGCCTATCTGAAGACTTGAAGTCTCTGCTCAGACTTATAGAGCCATATGTGTTCTTAATGTTTTTAGATTGATTTCTGCATGTTAGTACTTTCCATACATGTATGTCTATGTATCATGTGTGTGCCAGATGCTCGAGGAAGCAATAAGAGGGTGTTGGATCCCCTGGAACTGGTGTTATAAATGGTTGTGAACCACCATGTGGGTTCTGGGATCCAAACCCAGGTTCTCTTCTAGAGCAACAAATGTCCTTAATGGCTAAGCCCTCTCTCTAGCCTCCACCATTTAATTCATTTTTTTTTTTATGGTGCCTTCTAAGAATTTTTTTTTCCTTTTTGTTTTTGGAGACAGGGTTTCTCTGTGTATCCCTAGCTGTCCTAGAACTCACTCTGTAGACCAGACTGGCTTTGAACTGAGAAAAATTCACCCGCCTCTGCCTTCCAAGTGCTGGTATTAACGGCACCACTGCCCAGCTAAATTTGATGTATAATAAAGCAGTAGTGTTAATTGCTCAAGAGTTGAGGATTTAGCTTACTGACCATGTTTGCTAGCCTTTACAGGGCCTGGTTTCAGTGCCAGTAGCACACATTGCAGAAGACACACACACACATACACACATATACACACTTGAGGTTTGTTCCTATCAGTTGCATCCAGACAGATTGCATTCTTTTTCTTTTTTAAATTTCTTTGAATTAAATTTTGAAATAATTTCAGAGTTGCAAACAATTTCAAAGCTCAAATTGGTACAGTGTACCACTGTACACTTTACATGTTTATTTATTGACCATTTTGTGTGTGTGTGTGTGTGTGTGTGTGTGTGTGGTTTTTTGGTATTTTTCGAGACAGGGTTTCTCTGTGTAGCCCTGGCTGTCCTGGAACTCACTCTGGAGACCAGGCTGGCCTCGAACTCAGAAATCCGCCTGCCTCTGCCTCCCAGAGTGCTGGGATTACAGGCGTGCGCCACCACCGCCCGGCCTTATTGACCATTTTTATGTTTCCAATTATGTCTCTCTGCTTCTGTCTTTAACACACACATGCATATCACATGATCTTTTTCAGTTATTTAAATGTCAGTTACATGCATCAGAGCAGTTAACCTCTATGACATTACATTGACTCTTTAAAATAATATATTCTCCCCTCCACTTTCTTTTTGAGATAAGGTCTCCCTATAAGGCTCTGGCTGGCCTGGGACCAGCTATGTTGACCTTGAACTCATAGGGTTCTGCCTTCCTCAGCCTCCCTAGTGCTGAGATTAAAGGTGTGAGTTTTAATTCTTATTTTAAGTTTGCCTGCATGCCAGAAGAAGGCACCAGATCTCATTATAGATGGTCATGAGCCAACATGTGGTTGCTGGGAATTGAACTCAGAAGAGCACTGGTTGCAGTGCTCTTCACTTCTGAGCCAGTGCCTTCTTGATAAGACTACTGAGTGCCTAGGTAGTACAGTGGTGCGCACCTGGAGTACCCACCCACTCTGCAGGAGCCTGGAGTTCAGAGTCAGGAGGGACAGTATAGTGAAACATCTCCCTCTTCGATAGCCTCCTGTGATCCTTGTGTGCTTTCTAATGTGTGATTTAGCTACTTCCTGCAGCTCTAAGCACCTGTGGGAAGAACCTTTTAAGGTGCTGCCGACGTCCTGCTCTTTGTCAGACCTTGAGATTGTCAGTAGACACCAGTCTTCCTGGCTTCATACAACTTATTTCTGTCAGTTCTGTGACAAGTTAAGAGAAGAGATTTATTCTGACTCACTTCACAGTCCAACACGATAGGTCAGGCCTGCCAGCTGATCACATTGCCCCCACAGGGAGTGGGATCGGCCTGTCCCCAGTGACTGTTCCCTCTTGCAAGGCTCTACTTCTTATAGACTTCACAGCCTTGTAAAATAATTGCCGGTAGAAGTGTTGGCATCAAGCATTCAAATACATAAGCCTGTGGGGGAGTAGTTTATATTCAGATCTTAACAGGCTTCTCTGGCAATTGCCCATGGCTTTTGTCCATGATCTTTACTTTGCTTATTGTGTTTTTTCTGTAGCTTGGCACCATACCGAGGATGGTTTCCAGTTATTTCCAGTCTCTGCTGCTCCAATTTTGTCTATTTTTACACTTTTAATAGCCTCAAAGCAGTGTGGGTCAAAGGTCAACGTTCTTCTACAGGAAAAGATCTGGTGGTTGGCTTTGTAGCAGGTAACAAAAGTTTTCTGTGTATAAGTATGTTTATGTTTAATGTTGATCTGTGCTTCATGGGTCCTCTAAGGATGATTTTAGCACCCAGTAATACTACAGAGAATAGGACCAGTTTTTCTGACATGTCTTCTTAATGTGATAATAAAAACACACGACATAAAATTTGCCACTAACCATTTTAAGATAAGCTAGTCATATGAAATATGCTTGCATTTTAAAAGTGACACCAAAGGTCTTTATTTTATAAACCTCATACACCCAAAGTAAATTCCCCGTCTCTCCCTCCCCAACCCCTGGTAACCATCATCCATCCTACTTTCTGATTTTAAGGATTTGGCTACATTAGCTGCTAGATGTAAGTGAAATCGTATAGTGTTTGTCTTTCGGAGCTGGCTTATTTCACTCAGTAGTATTCCCAAGATTCAAGTATATTGTAGCATTTCACAGATATTTCCCTTTGTATGTCTAGATATAATACTCTGCTGTATGAATACATCACATTGTGTGAATCCACTCATCTGCTAACGGACACTTGGCATCCACCACTTGCTGTTCTGAATAGTGCTTCATGAACACAGGGCTGGCCATCTAAAGAGATGCCCTTGTCATATGTACTTTTGTATATATGTTCCCAAATGGAACTGCAGGATCATACGTAATTGTCATGAATGTGCTATGTCAGAAGCAATGATGGGCACATTAATATCTTTTCACAATGTGAGAATTTTTGAATAACAATACGTTTACAAGCTCCATCAGCTTCGTTGGCTGTAATTTGCTGTGTCCCAGTTTCCCTTGGTAGTTGGCAGTTCTTTTGTTGTAATCTTAGCCACTGGTATTATCTTTTAGATATCACATTGTAATCAACTATAATGATGTGTGTGAGCACTAAGGGACAGAGGGTTCAAGAGGTGGAGGCAGGAGGATGATGGGTACAGTGAGATTCTGGGGTGCCGTGTTAGTGAATGAGTCCTGTTGGAGAGCTTCTGGAGATGCCAACTACAGATTTCGCAGGTTTGAACTAAGCCTCAGTAGAGTAAAGCTGCTGACGAGGTGGACAGACCTGTGGAGGCTGCAGAAGTGAGGGCAGGTCCTGGTGACAGGGGAGTAGCCTATCAGATAACAGCCAGGGGAGTAGGCTGTGTCAGCAGTGGGACAAAGCCGACCTGCAGTCCCTAAAGTGCTTAGAGCATCTCTGCTGCCTATTCCAGTCCCTTGGCATACATGCCAGGTGGTCAGATGATAGGTCAGTGGGGACTGTCACGTGTAGTGTTAGACGACTCCTTCATGAAGCACACATGAGGGTGTTTCACCCTTCCTTGGTCTCGTATGCCCTAGGGCCTGCTTCTTCTGGTATGCGACCATACGGTTCCGACCTGCTTTGATGATTTTTTTTTTTTTTTTTTTTTTTTTTTTTTTTTTTTTGGTTTTTTGGATTTGGTTTTTGTCGAGACAGGGTTTCTCTGTGTAGCCCTGGTTGTCCTGGAACTCACTCTGTAGACCAGGCTGGCCTCGAACTCAGAAATCCACCTGCCTCTGCCTCCCAAGTGCTGGGATTACAGGCGTGCGCCACCACCACCCGGCTTGCTTTGATGATTTTATATGGTGATACCTATTTTACTTTAAGGACTTACTGGTGTGTGCCTTGTGTGTGGTGCTGGACAGGCAGTGGTATCTAGATGCATGAGGAGGAATAGACGTGTTCCGTGTCTGTATTTGCAGTGAGGATTGAGTCATGTGCTATATGGAAGTGACTGCAGCTGAGCTCGCTCATCCTTGTCCCAGCCTCATCACAGCCGTAGTCCTTTGCCTGGCCTCGGGGCGGTGTCCCTACCGGGTGGATCTTTATGGTCCAGTGATTGTATGTAGGCTTCTCACATTCCTCTCTCCTCACTACTTTCTCTCTTGTGCTAACCATCACCCTAATCACTGTGGGTTTTGCTTCGTAGAGTGTTTTTTGTATGCTTATTACTTGTTTGTATATTATCTCTACAAAAGTGCCCTTTCAAGTTTTTGGCCTTTTTTTGGGGTTTTGTTTTTTTTTTTTATTATTTGGTTTTTTTCGAGACAGGGTTTCTCTGTGTAGCCCTGGCTGTCCTGGAACTCACTCTGTAGACCAGGCTGACCTCGAACTCAGAAATCCGCCTGCCTCTGCCTCCCAGAGTGCTGTGTGCCACCATCGCCTAGCCAGCCTTTTTTTTTTTTTTTTTTTTTTTTAAATCAAGCTGTTTTTGCATTCTTGTGTTGTAGGAATCCTTCATGTCTTGTAATAAATTTCTGGTACCTAGCCCAGCCTCTAAAACTGCTGCAGTGTTCTGAGTCATGATGTCTGTCACTGCTTCTGTTGACTTTGGTTCTAGGTGGTGAGAATAGCAGTAGTAAGTAAAATGAGAATCCTTGTCTTCCTGAGGCTTACAGTCCAGTGATGTAAGAAGGACAGTCGAAGATAAATCTAATGTGCAGTGTGTTAGAAGATAAGGGCTAAGGGCAAATTTAATCTGAGGTAGAGAGTGCAGCTAGCACTCTCTACCTCAATTTTAGATTGCATGTTTTTTTCCTTTTTCTTTGTTTCTTTTTTGTTTGTTTGTTTTTTGGACAGGGTTTCTTTTTTGTATTGTTTGCTGCCCTAGGCTAGCTCTGTAGACCAGGTTGGCCTTGAATTAGCAGAGATCCATCTGCCTTAAAGGTATATACCTCCACCGCCTAGGTCATTGTGGCTATTTTAAAAGAGGCGATATAGACAGGCAGAAACATGGCAGGAGTGTTCTGGAACAGAGCAGAGACCAGTGTGACTGCGGAGAACAGGACCAGGCCATGAGTACTTCACAGGACAGGAGGTAGGAAGCGATTACAGAGCAGCAGTGCAAGGCTCGCACTTGTGTTCTAACATGGAACCATTGGCCACTGTGCTGAGTGTGCTTGAAGAATAGAGGAAGCAAGGCGTCAGGCAGGAGCAGGAAGCAGGAAGCAGAAATGAGCTGGCAGTGGGGTAAGACTGTAAACCGTCCTCCAGCAAGGCGCCACTTCCTGCAGTGGCTCCGTAGCCTCCCCAAGCCACAACCAGCATAGGTCTAACTTGTCCTCTTTCCCTCCCAGTCTCCCCAGGAGCCAAGCCCTCCATCACACCCTTTTCTCCCTCTCTCCTGCCATCTCAGAGGCTAGTGCACATCCCTTTGTCTTTGTAGTTCTTTTGTACGGGTGTGCTCCTCTGGGCAGACAGCTGAGCCTCACGTGTGTCTCTCACTCCAGGAAAGCTCCCCACCAACTGATGCCACAGTCCGCTTACAGCTCCATCCCTACCTGCACGTTTCGGGGATCCCAATCATTCTCTGTGTGTCAGCCATTTTGGAGATGTCTCTGCACTCATGTGATAAGAAGTATGGCACTCTACCACGTGGAGGAAGACAGGCACTCTGGGATTACCCCACAGATACCACCTTCAGACAGAGCAGCCTTAGTTGTGTGGCAAGAACCAGATAACTTACTAAAGCAGGAAGGCATGCTATTCCCTACCGCATGGGATGGACGGCTATGTAGAGATCTGCTCCCTCTTCCACCCAAGATGCTCCACACTAGAGGGCTTAGCTTCCCACCCACAGCGGGAGCAGTGCCACACTCCACACTTTCCCAAGCTCATCTTTGCTCTTACTGGTCCCTGTCTGAGCACCAAGTGTTGCATGACTTTTCCTGAGGAGATGCACTCAGATGTCTACTCACCTCAGCTAGGGATCCCAAGTCTAGGTTGGTGGACAAATGAGTTTGTTGACCTTACTTAGAGGAACATACCCAAGCTGTTATAAGACTGGGTGAGCCGGGCAGTGGTGGCGCACACCTGTAATCCCAGCACTTGGGAGGCAGAGGCACGTGGATTTCTGAGTTCGAGGACAGCCTGGTCCACAGAATGAGTTTCAGGACAGCCAGGGTGACACAGAGAAAACCTGTTTCGAAAAACCAAAAAAAAAAAAAAAAAAAAGACTGTGGGTAACCCCAAAACAGTTACATTACTAGGAAGTCTCCCTCCAGCACAGATGACTACTTCCTGAAAGCTATATAAATAAGTACTTCCCCTAGTAAAATTTGCATCTCCTGTATATTTTAGCACTTCTTGAGACAGTGTGCAGCTGGGCAGAGTTACACACAGCAGGAGGAGGAGGGGTTGTGGAAGGATTGGCTGTAGCCTAAGATGAAGGTCCATCCCCACTCCGTCTGTGAGTGAATGTTAAGATGGTGACGGCCAAAGCTGGAGAGATGCCTCAGTGAGCAAGAGCACTTGCTGTGCTTGCAGAGGACCCAGCCTTAGTTCTCAGCACCCACAAGATTACTCAGGCTCACAACTGTCTGTAACTCCAGTTCCGAGGTATCAGACTCCTCTGGCCTCCATAGGCTCCTGTGCATACATGCTCTGCTTGCGTTCACATAGTATGCATACATAAAATACAATGTAAGAGGAATGAAAACTGTGATGCCCTGGAGAACAGTTGTCCCCAACAACATCCTACACAGTAGCACACAACAAAGAACCACCTGAAAATGCCAGTGTGGTTGTACTCAGGAAACCGGAAACTAAAGAATTATTACAAGATTGCGATTCTGAGATTCTCTGTTAAAAAGCCTTCTTTCTGAAGTTCTTGGAAATGACTTTAACAATTTTAAACTTCTCCCCATGACACATTTTTGTATCTTAGTCCATACCCATTCTTGCAGCAATCAGAGCTGTCTTTTCTTTAAGCCCTGTCACTGCGTTAGCTCCAGAGAAACAAATTTCCCTTTCTCCGAGGAGAGCAAGGCACAGCTTTATAGGGTCTCAACCTTCCTCATGCCGCCACTCTTTAATATAGTTCCTCATGTTGTGCTGACCCCCAACAATAAAATTATTTTCATGGCTACCTCCTAACTGCATCATAACTGTATTTTACTGTTATGAATTATGAGTGGTAGTGTAAATATCTGGGTTTTCCAGTGGTCTTCAGTAACACTTACAAAAGCATTCTGCAGAGGGTCGTTTGGACTCCCAAGGGTTTGCAACCCACAGGTGGAGAACCTCTAGCTTTGTTGTTCCTCAGATTCTGCTTGAAATTTAGAAGTTTGTTATTATTTATTGTATTTGTACAGAAAAACCCAGTAGACATACCTGGGAGAATCTGGGACTGGAACCTTACAGATTGCATGAATGAAGACAGTGTTTGCCATGTTTATGAATTATAATTTTGAGCAGCAGCACTTTTGAATCTCAGTTGA
Organism: Apodemus sylvaticus; assembly: GCF_947179515.1. Taxonomy (NCBI): domain Eukaryota; kingdom Metazoa; phylum Chordata; class Mammalia; order Rodentia; family Muridae; genus Apodemus; species Apodemus sylvaticus. The sequence continues at coordinate 50,065,916 of NC_067488.1, read as the reverse complement.
CAACGTACTTGCTGCCTCTGCCTCAGTCTGGCCAGCTAGGTTTATTCTTTACATCAGGTTGTGCTCCTCCCTAGGGAGAGAGACAGTGGGTTAGACTTGAGGCTTTCATCTGCCATTTTGTTTCATTTCATTCTGTCTTGTGGGGGCGAGAATTGAATTCTGAGATGAGTCACTGTAAAACTCATGGTTCTCCTGCTTCAGCCTCCCAACCCTGATTTGCCATTTTCTTTCTCTTTTTAAAATTGATTTACTTAAGTAGTGTGCATGTGTTCCTGTTTGTAGAGGCCAGAGTATGTTGAAGGTCACCGTCTGTAGCTCTTTGCCATGCTCCCTTGAGATGGGGATCTTTCACTGAGCTGGAGCCCACACATTTCTGGATAGGCTACACACCCACACCCACCCACACCCACCCACCCACACACACACACACACACACACATACACACACACACACACAGACACACAGCACTGCGGTTACAGGCATTGGGGTGCTGCGGATCTGAACTCCATCTCCCCAGCCCTGGACATTTCCTGCATCAGCTGCCATCACACTCTCTTTCCAGCTGTGCATCTGAGACACATTTTCAACTTCCCCTTGAACAAAGCTGTTTATTTTTAAGATTTCAGAAGTAAACAGCTATGTCCCAGTTATTCTTGCTGTGAAGATGAACAACGGCTGCTTCCTTACCCTAGAAAGAATTCTGAAATGAACCGACAGTGGACGGGTTAATAAAGGAAAAGATACAAAAAGCAATTCCCACCCAAAACAAGGTAGAATGATAGGAAGCGGCCAATGAATGTCACAAATACCCACTGCCACACTAGGGAGGAATGCACAGGATGTGCAATAGAACAAATGAACTTAAATTGCACAGGAAGCAACCTGAGGTCAGCCGCTACTCAGTAACCTGTGCACTCTTCTTTGTCCGAGAGCCGCTTCTGAGTGGTAATGAATGGCTTTTAGAGAGAAGGACTGCACCTAGAGACCAGAGCGGTTTGTGTGATTCTCTCTGGAAGTGAGTTGGCAGGGGAGACAGATTGCAGTTTGTGACAGTCCATCCAGGGGTAGTAACCCACTTTTCTCACCTATGACACTCAAGGATGTCATCTTTAGGCAAATAAGGGGACACCAGAGTGGAGCTTCTTCCGGGCAGATTCCAAGAGCTTACATTTAAAATTTATTACAATACTGCTGAATTTGGGGTGCTGTTCCCTGGCCCCTTCTCCTGGATGGGAGGGTGGGGTGGGGCTCCCATGCTCCTTTATCTAGATGGCTGAATGGTTTTTGTGCGTTTGATTAGTGTTTCACAGCCCTTGGTTTGTTCTGCTTTCTCATAAGTGATTTGTTATTGAAAAGGAAAAGAAAAGGTAGATTCATAGAAACTCAAAAGAAAAGTAAACCCCTGCTCTTAGGTAAGAAGAGTATTAATTAGAACTCAGATCTTAGAGCTGAAGCAACATCCACAGATTAGACCCAAGGGAGTGCACCTCTGAGGGTCTGCCCGTGTGGTGTGTTACTAGGACTAAAGTTAGTCATGAGTAGCTCTGGACTGCTGCCATCTGCTTGATTATGTAAGCTGCATTTTTTGTGAAGTTTTAAAAAAGCATTGTCAAGTATTTTTGAGTGCATTCCACCCCAGAATTCATAATATTATCGTGGTGAAAAGGTACCTCTCCACCCATTCTGACTTAGAGGATGAAGGCAGTACTTGATCTTCCCAGATGCAAAGCTCAGCAATGACTTTGATCCCTGTATTTAAATATTGTGGTACACTTTGTACTCGAGGCTGCCTTCAGAACCACTCAGTCTTTCTGCTGTATTAATAATGGGAACATGGAAGCAGAGCCTTAAATAATGGCTGAATCTTAGTCTTGGCTGGGTTGCTCCTTAAGTGTTTTGTGTACACCTACTTCTTGAATAGAGCCTGAAGGATGTTGTGATTTCTAAAAAAATCTGCCTAATGGGCAATGCATTTCATTTGTTTGGGGTGGTGCATGCACTGCCTTTTTTTTTGCTTTTTTTTTTAGAGAGAGAGAGAGAAAGAGAGAGAGAGAGAGAGAGAGAGAGAGAGAGAGAGAGAGCGCGAGCAGGCAGGCCACCAGCATTTTCTGGCCTGATTTTCCCAGATACTGATTTGTCTCTGTGAAGTGAATTGTACATCACATCAAGTAGGCATCCATTTTCAACTCTGGGCAGATAGGCTGTTGGGCACTGGTGCCTTTGGAAAGAGTCTAGCAAGGATCTCCTGTGGCAGGCACAGCCTTTTCAGACTGTGCTCAATGTATGAATAGGGTCAGAGCTGCAGATGGCTTCCTGGTGTTATGTGACTCTGTAGGAATGCAACTGGTAAGAGTACTTGGTACTGACTTTTGTTTGGGAGGAAATATGTTGGTACACTGCTCCAGGAAAATAAGCAGAAAAAGATCTTACTTCAGCAACTTTATGAAACAAACAAAACAATAGATTTGAGACCCTTTAGCTGCTTTCTCAAAGTCTATCCTTGAGTAAACTGTTTTCTTTGTAGGGTGTTTTGAGATTCCCTATATGAAAACATGTTTTTGCCTCTGTGTTGTGTTTAAAAGACTTTTCGCAAGGGGGTGGGGGCTTCCTTTTCTCCTTTAGGATTGTTCTTGTTTGTTCTTCAGGCTCAGCTGGAGCCTGACACTTCCTTTACACATGCTCACTGCCTGTCCCTTGGCTGACCTGCGGTTATTAAGTAGACACATTTGTCAGGCATTTTCTTACAATTCTATGTGGTATTTTCTTTAATCATTTCAGGACCATGAGAAGTTTTAGTTTCTCAAGATGCTGTTAAATTGGCACCATGTGTTTTCAAAGAAGCACCTGGCTCACCCTGCTCCTCTGAGGCAGCCTTGTGGGGCCAAGGTTGGTCCTCCTGCTTGTAAGGGTCACAGCGCTCCTGGAGCTCCTTAGGGTATTTTGTGACACTTTGTAACTGCTGCCTGCTGCTGGCTGTCTAATCCTCTGAGTGATGAGCTCTTCTGTGAGCTTTGTGGTCTCAGTTGAAGCACTTGGAAATGCCAGTCTGTCCTCCCACCTGTCACCCAGAATACCACATCATACTTGTTTAAAACCCTATGCTATTTACATGAGAGATTTAGCATGGCATCAACAGAATTCTCTCTCTCTGAAGCTGTTATCTAACAGTTGTGTTTAAAACTATATCAGATTGCTACTTTGTTTTGTTTTGCACTGCTGGTGATCAAACCCGGCCTTGCACGTGTTAGACAATTGCTCTATCCCTGAGTTAAATTCCCATCCCCAAATCACCATTTTGAATCCTATTTAAAAAAAAAAAATCAACAGATGATTGCCTTCACTGAGTGAGGAAGGAAGTTCTCCACTCTTTTTGTGTGAGGAAGCACTGCTATGAGCCAGGCTTCGAGACTGCTTCTAGTGGCAGTAGCATGTGTTGTTCCCCAGCACAAAGTTAAACCTTACCTGAAGTCAGTGGCAGAAATAGAAGTGGCCTATTGGTGTGTAACTTAAGACAGCAAAGATGAGCAGGTAACTGTGTTTTCAGGCGTCTTTCTCTGCTTTTAAGGAGTGGTGAACGTGCTGCTAACTACTCCACTCTGGGTGGTAAACACCAGACTGAAGTTGCAGGGGGCAAAATTTCGGAATGAAGACATCGTACCAACTAACTACAAAGGCATTCTCGGTAGGTGTCTCGGAGATGTGCCCTTTTTGTTTGAACTCTGTTTCCACAGAAAAGCTGCCTAGCAGACAGCTTCAGATGTCAGGAAACCATTGTTTGCCTGTGTGTCTGAGGTTGACAGAACTCATCTGGGCTGACCGCAGCTGAGTCTCAGCCCCGCACATTCTCATAACAGTGACGCAAAGGACACACCTACTGTGCTGCTGCAGCTTACCTGGTAACACCTAAGACTAGGGTAGAGACTTGTCTTATTCCCAGAGAGTAGATGGGGAGGGGAGACGGGGTTCTATGAGGTTTTATTTAATCTTTTGCTAGGAATGAAACCAGGACCTCAGGTGTGCTGAGCAGGCATTCTACCCTGAAGGAGATTGTGCCGTGCGTGTTTTGGATTGGGGTTTTGTTTTGAAGACAGTCTCTTATAGCCTAGGCTGGCCCCTCCTCATAGCTGAAGATGAGCTTGACCTTCTGATCCTCCTGCCTCCATGTCTCAGTGCGGGGATTGCAGGAGTGTATCACAATACCGTGCTAGAGACTGAGCCCATGGCTATGTGTATTCTAGGCAAGCACTCTACTGAGCTATATCCCCAACTCAAGTGACTTTAGTTTTTTTTAAGACAAGAGTTTTGCTGTTTCCCAAGTTGACCTTGAACACTTTGAGACCTACACTGGCCTCAAAGTACTGACATTACAGGTGTGACCCCCACTCCCAGCCTTGTACTGTTTTTGAGACAGTCTCACTACAGAACCGAGGCTGGCCTCAAACTTAAGCTCCTCCTGCTCTTTAGCTTCCCCAGTGCTGGTGGTATAGATGCTTACAGTACAACCAGTCCACATTGGTATTTTTAAAGGATAGTTTACCTTTATATCCATAATGATGTCTTTGGATACCAGGATAGTGACTGATGGCTTTAAACTTCTGCTTCTTTAAGGCCAGCTCTCCATGTACAACTGGCTTTGAAGTCTTGATCCTGCCTTAGTCTCCAGAGTGGTGGATTGCCAGAGTGTGCCATCACACTGCCTGGCTTCTGCTTTGTGGTAAAGCCACACGGCCAGGCTCCCATCGCTCATGCATTTCTCTTTGGAACAGAAGTAGTTTTCTTGTAAGTCCTTGGTCATAGGTTTCAAGAAAAGACATCTTGGCCATGTGGAATACATGGTTTACAGTTCTGTACAGTACACAGTTCCCAGCAGTCTAAGCCAAGATTGTCAGGAAAAGTTCATGTGATGGGGCTGGCATCACATTCTGATGGTTATTAAAAGGTGGCTCCAGTGCATGGCAGTCCACAGCTGTTGTCTGAGGCAGGAAGGTACAGTGTTCAAGGCCATACTGGGTTACATAGCAGGAACATCTTTTTTTTTTTTTTTTTTTTTTTTTGGTTTTTTTCGAGACAGGGTTTCTCTGTGTAGCCCTGGCTGTCTTGGAACTCACTCTGTAGACCAGGCTGGCCTTGAACTCAGAAATTCACCTGCCTCTGCCTCCCAGAGTGCTGGGATTACAGGCGTGTGCCACCACCGCCCGGCTCAGGAACATCTTTAAAAACAAAACCAAAAACACCTGAACAGAAAAGTGCCTAAGTAGGGAATCTGCCCCCAAATATTATTGAAAGGATAGTTTCCATCTGGGCCCATCTGAACAGAATAAATGTCTTTTCTAGTTAGGGCACTGTCATGGTGCTTTGCAAAAGCCTGACTTGTTGCTTAGATGCGTTCCACCAGATTATCCGAGATGAAGGGGCCTTGGCTCTGTGGAATGGCACCTTCCCCTCCTTGCTACTGGTCTTCAACCCCGCCATCCAGTTCATGTTCTACGAAGGCTTAAAACGGCAGCTCTTAAAGAAGCGGATGAAGGTAATCCCTAATTTTAAAATTGTCTAAAAGAAATGCCTGTTTCCTTGTTCGACTAAAACAGTGCCTCCTCTGCTTTCCAGCTCTCTTCTTTGGATGTGTTCATCATTGGTGCAATAGCCAAAGCGATTGCCACCACAGTCACCTATCCCATGCAGACGGTACAGTCGATCCTGAGGGTGAGTGCTGGGGTTCTCCTAAAGTAAATCCAGAGAAACCTAAAATACACCCTAAACTCTTAAAAGCACTAGTGCAGGTGGCATGCCTGTGTGGTTCTGCCCATTTTTCTGTGTGTGATATTCTGCTAACCAAGCTTTTGATTGACTTTCTGCATGAAATGGAATGAGGTTTACATTGGAATTTCTTAGTAATACATGGTCTCAGAAAAACCGTATGTGTGAAAAGTTTCCTCAGGGACTCAGCCCAACCCAAGTTCTCTTCTCATTCACGTTGTTTGCCATGGAGCAGAGATCCTTGATAAAATCAGAGGTTAACTTCTGTAGTTCACTCATGGGTAGTTAACAATTTAACTTTTCCAAAGCACTTTCAGACTTCCAAACATTTGGTTGTTCTTACATACAGACATTTTTAGACACTCTGTGAGGAGGGGGGTACAGTGTAGTCCCTGTCCCCACGGAGACAGCAAGTGAAAGGTCTGAGTCAGCTATTCCCGACATGAGCAGCCCTGGCTTACTGAAGAGGAGCAGTGGGCTGCTTCTAGGTGGTTTGACTGGATCCCTGCCTGGGAAGCACACTGAGATCAAGATGCAAGGGAATGTGAAGCTTGAGCCAGCTAAGAGGGAGGACCGTGTGTCTGCAAGAGGGAGGACTGTGTGTCTGCAAGAGGGAGGGAGACACTTCAAGAGCTTGCTTCATCTTAGAAACTGAAAGGAGGCCTCTGTGGCCAGGAGTGGCTTGCCCAGTGTGAAACTGGATTAATTACAGGAAAGATGGGAAGATTTTATTCTCAGCCTAGCAGTAAGCCTCTGGAGGACTTTTAAGTTGGGAAGTAGTATGATCTGATGATAGACAACCTGGAAGGCCTGTGTGGCTTCTTAAGGTGAGCTAATCCAGCAGCAAGTCTCCGAGGCTAAAAACATTCTAGATTGTACTGAGGCTAGCAGCTTCCAGGACTAGGAATAGGTTAGCAGAGGCAGTAAGCCTTTCAGACAACAATGACAGGAAAATGGAAGTTACTGTTACACCCCACCCCCCAGGCTAAAGAGAAAGAAAAAAGAGGGCCAATGTGGCAGGAGACCATTTTAGTCTCCAGAAGAGGGCATGGTAGCCTGGGCTAGTGTAGCAGCAGTGGAGATAGGATGTGGACAGATTCAGGGTCTGTGCTGGGGCTTGGGGTGTTGCTTACTTAGCATGTGCAAGGTCCTGGGTTCAATCCCCAGCACTACAAAAATACTGTTAAAGATCTGTTCGAGAAGGAACATTTGAAAGATATATTGCTAGAGAAAATGAAGGTGGTGTCTCAGTTAAAAACACATCTTTCTATGAAAAGTGTTTTGCTAATGTGCTATTTTTTGTGAAACTGGCTCTTGATGGAAGGGATTACACTATTGATCACACTAATATTTTTAACATATTCCTGATATATGTTGAAGAGTGTTGATTGAGGGTGCTCTGACTGATCAGTGGTTACCAGGCAGAAGAATGTCTTAAACACCTGGAAGTTACCTTCCCCCCTCCCCCCCCCCCCACCACACACACACACACACACACACATCTGCATATCACCCCAGGCATGTGCTTCTGTTTTGTTTTCATCTTTGCTGATAGAATTTTTCCTTAATTCTCTGTAAAAGTGACAGTTCCCCATGCTAAGGTTGTCGTTTAGTGCTAAGGGGATCTATTTTAGCATTCTCAGTCCCTGGAACAGTAAAAATATGTGTGCTTCCTTTATTGAAAAATATTTTTATTTTGATTTACTTAATTGAAAAATATTAATAAAACCTATGATGCTAATTGGATATTTTTATCAACAAGTGCTGTGTTATGAGATGCTACTTCAGTGTGATTTCCTAAGTAGAAATTAGGATGAAGAGGTGCTGGAGAGATGGGTAGTTCAGAGCGGAGGATCCAAGTCACTTTCCCAGCACTCCTGTGGAGAGCCTCACAGCCTCCTGTGACTCCAACTCCTGGAGACCACGGTGCTGGCGCTCACACATGCATAGATCCACATTCACACACACATGTGTACATGGTTAAAATAAAAATAAATCTTTAAAAAAAATTAAGGTAAAACAGTGATAAATAGTAATTTTTTTTCCTCCTTGCATCCCAGTTTGGACGTCACAGACTAAACCCAGAAAGCAGGACCCTGGGCAGTCTTCGGAGTGTTCTCTCTCTTCTTCACCAGCGAGTCAAGTGAGTTCTGCTTTCCCTCTGGGCAGCCTCCAATGCCAGGGACGGACAGACGGGCGGACGTGGTGGGGCGGGGCAGGGCAGCGCAGCACAGCGTGGCCACACCAGCTGCTCTTGCTTCAGTGCAGCAGCAGCCCCAGAAACCTCTTCTTCATGTCCAGGCCTCTCACTTTAGGAGCTCAGTGTGGCTTGACAGAAGTTTGGAGGAGCACAGAAAAGCTCAGCTCTTTATTCTTTGCTAATCATAAATACAGGTCCTTTGGAGAGGGACCCCAAGGCTGGGAACAGAGCCTGGTGGAGGGGCCTCTGTGAAGTATGTGCATGGCCCTGGGTTCAAACGCTAGGAGTAAGAAAAAAATAGACATATGAGGCCGGGCATCATGGCACACTCCTTTAATCCCAGACTTGGGAGGCAGCAGCAGGTAGATCTCGGGGAGTTTGAAGCCAGCCTGGTCTACAGAGCAAGTTCCAAGCCAACTGGAGCCACATAGTGAGACTTGTCTCAAATATAAATAAAATGATAACTCACTAATATAAAGCAACTTAAATATCAATAAAAGTTACATGTGTGTGTGCGTGAGTGTGTGTGTGCGAGTGTGTTTGTGCATGCGAGTGTGTGTGCATGCAAGTGTGTGTGTGTATACACTCACGACTGTGTATGTGTAAGAGTGTGCGCGAGAATGTGTTTGTGTGTGTGTGTGTTATACATCCTACTATTTTGTTTTTACTTTTTTGAGGCAGAGTCTTGCAGTGTAGCCTTGACTGGCCTAGTACTTGTCAGGTAGACCAAGCTAGCCTCAAACTTGAGGCAGTCCTGCCTCATCTTCTCCTTTTTGTACCTTGCCATCACACCCACCACTTCCCGTTGACAGTTGTAGACTTGTACTGGCTTCCTATGGTGTAAGACACTGTGATTTATTCACCAGGCAGCTACTGCTGAGTGTCCAGGCTGTCTGAAGGTTCTTCTTTACAGGCATTGCTGAGTGAAGACTATAAACTGAGCCTTGTACAATTAAGCAATCATAATTGTAGAGAAGGCCCTTTATGTGGAATTATCTAGTTAAGAGTATTAGAACACATATAATTCTGACATTTTATAATTTCAAAAATTATATATTTAGACATTGCCAATTGACCCTCAAGAATGACAGCAATTAAAATTTTCTCCAGCACCGAGAAGGTTAAGGGAGAAAGCCATCACTTAGAGCTTTAACTAAGATGTTCTCAATTGCAAATTGATGAGGTCCTATAATTTCCAAATTAACTGTTTTCACATCTTGTTTCTTGGTCTTGTTTGGTCCTTACTCAGCCTTATAGAAAAGCAATTATATTCCCATTTTGCAAATCAAGAAACAGATTTAGAGAAAGCAGTTTGTCCAGGACTAGAGAGAGGAAGAGCCAGAGGGATGACTGCCATTCTGCCGTAGCGTGTTCTGTGGTGATGGAAACACCTGCACTGTCCAGGCGGGTTGTGACCAGCTGCATGGAGCTGTTCAGCGAGTGGAATACTGCGATGCTACCAAGAAACCCAGTTTCCGTTGTTTTAATCTTTGGTTTTTCAAGTCAGGGTTTCCTTATGTAGCCTTGTCTGTCCTGGGACTCATTTTGTAGACCAGGCTAGCCTCAAACTCCTAGAGATCCACCTGCCTCTGCCTCCTGAGTGCTAGGATTAAAGGCCTGTGCCACCACTGCCCAACTGTTGCTTTAATTTTTATTTGCCACATCTGACTAGTGGTTACTGTCATTGATAATGAAATAACATACCAAGCCTCTCCAATTGTATGTGATTAAGAAACACCTGAAGAGGGACTTGAGAGATGGCTCAGGGGTTAAGAGCATTGGCTTCTCTTACACAGGACATGGGTTCAATTCCAGTACCCACATGGCACTTTGTAATTTTAAAAGTATTGATTTTTCTTTATCCTGGCTAGCTCCTAAATCAACGAGACAGAGACTATAAGATTTATTTAATCAAGCGCTACAGCACAGTAGCTGTTTATTAATCTGCTTTAATCCTCTAAGCTAGCCTGATGACCTCTCAACCGGACTTGCATTTTAGCATTGCTCTGGTTCTTCCTGGTCCAGGTGTTTCCGGGGTGCCCTCTCCTGACCACGCCTCGCTCTCTGTCCCCCTCCCCTGGCTGGGTCAGAAGTCCCACCCTACTCTCTCCTCTGCTCAGCCACTGGCCATTCAGCTTTATTGACAAATCAGAGGATAAGTGGGGAGCAGTGGTTACACCACACTGAGGCAGGAGATACGTAGATAAGCATTACAGTGCCACGTCCAGATTGCAACCAGACATAGGGTCAGAGAAAGCAGCATTTGAATAGTGCAGGGTGATCTTTACACAGTGCACAATAACATTATGCCTGCAGAGACCAGCTATAACCCTGGTACCAGGGGAGCCGAAGCCCTCTTCCGGCCTCCTCAGTCACTGCACACATGTGAAACACAGACAAAATAATATACAAATAAATTTTTTTTAAGTAATAAAACTAATTTTTAAGAAGTGGGGTAGTAGTAGTGGCTCATCTCTAATCCCAGCGCTTAGGAGGCAGAGGCAGGCAGATCGAGGTCAGCTTAGTCTACAGAGTTCCAGGACAGATAGAGAGAGCTACACAGAGAAGCCCTGTCTCCCTCCTCCCCGCCCCCACCCCCAAAAAAAGAAAGAAAGGAAAAAAGAAAGCCCTGATGAGCTGGGAGGCCGCTCAGTTGGTGAAGCGTTTACCATGCAAGCCTGAGAGCCTGAGTTCCGTTCTCCAGCACCCACAGAAAAATCCAGGTGTGGCAGTGTGTGCCCATCCCTGTAGCACTGGTGGGTGAAAGCGTGGGAGTCTGGGGGGGTTTGCTTGGCCAGTTTAGCCAGCACAGCAAGGTCTAGACTCAATGAGAAGCCTTGTCTCAAAAATAAGATGAGATTCAATACACAGTGATACTCAAGTCTTCTGGGCAGCAATTTCACACACCTTTTATCCTAAATCCTCGCGTGGCAGAGGCAGGTGGATTTCTGAGTTGGAGGCCAGCCTGGTCTACAGAGCAAGTTCCAGGACAGCCAGGGCTATACAGAGAAACCCTGTCTCAGGGAAAGAAAAAATTCAAGTCATCCTCTGAGCTATGTGCAAACAAAGATTTTTGAGCGTGCACGCATGACATACACATACACACACATATACATAGTATCACTTGAAGCCAGGTGTGATGAGCCAACCTTGGCTACATAAGAAATTTGAGGACAGGTGAAGCTACCCGAAGACCCTATCTATAAAAAAGGAAACCCAGCTGAAATGCTTGTCACCACACAGATCTGCACCTTCCCTGCAGGACGCGGCCTCAGTAGACCTGGCTGGGCTTTCCACTGTGGGTGATGTCACCCTGAGGAGCACAGGGTAGTCAGTGAACGGGAAGGCATGGGTCCAGTCTTGCATCCTGTTTTTCACACGATTGCCTGGCAATAGATTTTCACAGCATGTATATAAACTAGCTTGATTTGGGCATCAGATTAGTTGTAACATCGACCCACAGGCCAGAGTTGCTATTGAACTGGCATAAGAGACTAACTCACTCTCAGCAAATAGATTTGGAGTAGTTATTTGCTTTGGGTTTCCGGTTCTAGCCAAAGCATTCTTGTCTGAGGAGCTCTTACCTGCTGGTCCCAGGATAGCATGCTCCTCCTCACCACCTGGGAGCTTGTTGGACATGCAAATTTTTTGAGTCCTGTCCCAAAGTTAATGAGTCATATATTCTTTGAGTGGGCTAGCAGATCTGTATTTTAACCAGCAGTTGGGGTGAGTCAGGTGCCTGCTGAATTTCATTTGAGCCCTAGGACCAAATTAAGGGTCAGACAACTCTTCATTTCTGTCTCTTAGGTCTATTGAGATTTACATGATCTGAACCAATTAATGGCTTTCCTACCACTTAGGGGCTGTTATGTTGAAATACCTGGAGCTGGAGGCCCATTAAACATAGTTCTTAGATCTCTGATTTAGGCATTATGATGGCTTCAGAAGCTTTCAGAATCTGCATCCTATTAGTGCAGCGTTGCCAGCACCCCACTAGCTAATGACAGCTGTAATGAAGACAATATCAATGGCCCCTCATACTGAGTTTCATCTGTCCACCTTCAAAGCTAAGAAATACTTCAGCAGCAGATTGTTGGAATTGAAAACCTCTGCTGCTTGTTTTGATCCTAAAGAGAAACCCTTTCAGGGAGAAGCTATCAGAGCAGCAGATCTAACACAAGAGCTCATTTTTACAAAGAAAGTCTATTTTTTCCCAACCTCTTTCCTTTTAGGCGTTTTGGAATAATGGGACTCTACAAAGGCCTTGAAGCCAAGCTGCTGCAGACAGTGCTCACAGCCGCCCTCATGTTCCTTGTGTACGAGAAACTGACAGCTGCCACCTTCACCGTAATGGGCCTGAAGAGCACACAGAAGCACTGAGCCCCGTCCACAGCACACTGGAGGCTCGGGTGCTGCACAGAGAAGAGGCACAGTTCTCCTTTCCTGCAGGTTCCATCCACACCACAGACATTCCTGTCATTGGCTGTAAAGGCATCAAAGGCTAAACAGCCGGCTAAGCCTATTGCTTTTTTTGTTTTGTTTTGTTTTGTTGTTTTTTTTTTTTTTTTGGTGTTTTTATGGTGTTTGGTTGGATTTGTGGGTAGAGGTGAGTCTGATATGAAAATATCAAAACCCTGAAAATGTTAGTTTGTGGGTGTTCATTAATTTTTCTCAAGGGGAATGGACTTTCCATCTAAGGCTTTTCTCAACTCTGCCACTTGTTTTCTTTCACTAAATGGTCTCCCAGATCCAGACAATTCAGTAACATAATTCTCCTCAGATACTTTGCTGTCTTAATCTTGGTAAAGAGTTCCTCACTGAAAATAACATCATGACTGTGCTGTGGGCTTGACTTTATTTCTGCCATTTTGTGGGAGAAATGAAAATTATTAACCTAAATGATTTTCTTAAAATTTGTAAATGTCATTTATTCATTAGTGTTTGACATAGTTTTTTTAAACACATATTTATTTAGAATTGTCTTTTATCACAAAAAAAGCCTTGATATTGTATGTCCATTCGTGCAAGCTCCAATCACATAAGCCTCAATAAATTGTCGGCACACACACACAAAACATCTATGAAAGTCGCTCTTTATTGGGGCCTTAAGAGTGTGTGTGTGTGTGTGTGTGTGTGTGTATGTGTGTGTGGTGGTGGTGGTGGTTTGAATGAGAATGGCCCTGTGGACTCACATGTGCATGTTTAGTTCCAGTTGATGGAACCGTTTGGGAAGGGTTAGGAGGCATGTCACTGGGGGCTGGCTTTGAGGTTTCAAAGCCCACACCTTGTCTCTCTGCCTTGTGATTGTGTCTCAAGATGTGAGCTCTCAGCCACTGCTCCAGCGCCATGCCTGCATGCTTTTCCACTGTGACAGCCGTTGGCCTTCCCCCTCTGAACTTCTAAGCCCCAAATCACGTGCTTCCTTTTACAGGCTGCATTGATCACCATGTTATCTCAGCAGCAGAACAGTGACTGAGACAGTGGGAAACCAGGTGGTTAGAGAAAGACTGTACAAGCTCACTAAGTGGGTTGTACTTAGTGTGGACTCTGCAATGCTCTCTTCCCTTGTAGATTCTGTGTGGATGCTGTATTTTCAGAAGCATTTGATGCAGGTTGTTTCCGTTTGGAAACATTCCTTAGAGCCCTACTACTGTAAGATACGGCCCGTGAAACAGTAGCATTGGCATTAGCTGAGAGCAGGTTAGGCTTGCAGCCCAGGCCTCCTGAGTCACATTTTGTAGTTTAACAAGATCCCCTGGCAATTCCCATCTATAATAAAGTTCAGGAGATCGTAGGGCCAGTGGCCCAACAGGAGATGGGATTGGCTTCAATTACAGAAGTCAGATAAATATTTCTCTCAAAGGAAAACTGCATTGTTATAGAAAAGATGGCCTCTCAGAAATCCCATGTCACCAATTCTTTCCCTCAGAGCACACAGCAGGAGCAGATTCAGATAGCTCAAGCTACCCACCCACAAAGTAAATTCTCTTCGCATTCATAGAATTCTTTGTTCTCAGCCACCTTGCTAAGATCAAGTGTGGCTTCCTCTTAGAATAACTGACTTTGTCATTTGGTCTCTGTCCCATTTGTCAGTCAGAGAATAATGGGGGTTCTGTGGATCTGGACTCTGGAAATTTCTGTTGTTTCCTCTTCCCACGCCTTTGATGATTTCAAAGTGCGTGGTTATTAAACTAGTATTAACTGAAGGGGGTTGTGGCATTTTAGAAAACAAAAATTAAGCGAGCTTGACTGAGCACACTTTCCCTATGAGAGGGAACTGGTCCCATTACCATTTTGCATGCATCTGTGTGGCTATGGGAGCCAGCGGGGATGTACACTTGTGTGTGAAAGTCAATTGGCTTTCCCTTCAGGCTCTCCCCTCACCGTTTTGAGTCAGGGTCTCTCACTAGACCTGGAGCTCATTGACTTGGCTGGACTAGGCAGCTGGCCGGCCCCTGGATCCACCTGTCTGCACCTCCCCAGTGCTGGGGTTGTGGCTTGCTTCGCCATGTCAGATTCTGGTGGAGATCCTGGTGCTTGAACTCAGGTCCTCATGCATCCTCTGTGGCTACGCTGTCTCCCCAGGCCCTCTCCGCCATTACTACTTTTTATTAGACTTTAAGGTTTGGGTGTTGCTGTTGGAGGTCTTGCATGGGAACTCTGAGACTACTGTTAGGTCTCTATCGAGGAGGAAAATGATTTAGGAGGTGCTAGTGCACCTTCACAACCATTTTAGTTCTGCTGTTCACCTTGATAATCAATCTCATGTTGATCTCTGGGGCTGATGGGATCCCATGTTACAAGAATCTCTAAGCCGAAGAAAATAGCTCAAGTTGGTTGTTGGTTGGATGGTTGGTTGTTGGTTGGATGGTTGGTTGTTGGTTGGATGGTTGGTTGGTTGTTGGTTGGTTGGTTGTTGGTTGGTTGGTTTAATTGGTTGGTTGGTTGTTGGATGGTTGTTGGTTGGTTGGTTGGTTGGTTGTTGGTTGTTGGTTGGATGGTTGGTTGGTTGGTTTTATTGAAATGGGGTCTTACTTTGTAGCTCTGGCTATTCTGGATTTCACTATGTAAACTCCACTGGCCTCTTTCTCACCAAGATCCATGCCTCTGCCTCCACATACTGGAATCAAAGACATGTGCCACCACGCCTGGCCCCTTTTTTTCTCTGATCTTATGAGGGGCAGTTTAGTAATAAGGCTTTCTACATAATAACACCTAGCTTTGTAGCCTTTAGTTAGTAACAGGTTAATTGAGCATGTGTCTAAAGAGCTGGTATCTGTTAGAAGGAATGGGGATTTTCCCCCCTCTTGAATCATGTAGTTACTTTAGACTTACAAGGATTAAGAACCTAAGAGATCACATCAGCATCACTGCTGTGGAAGTGTTAATTTCTGTAAGCATTTAATCTCTGCTTTGAAGTGGACACTGATGTGTCTTCCCTTGACTATTTTACAATTAACTCAGAACTCTTAAAAACTAGACTGTACCCTGAAAAAATCCTAGATTTTATTCCCAGGTCTGCCACCAACTCGCATCTCCTTGCACTTCTGCTCTTTGATAAGTGAAGATAATGATACTTCCTACCTGCTTCCTAGATTGTGTGAGAGCTAATGATGTCAGCTCCATCCCTTTATGATGGGGCCGTGGAGACTGAGTGGAACTCAGGACTATCCAGATTTGTACAGCAATTTCCCTTCTGAAGCTTTTGCTTTTCCTCCTCTCATCAACCCAGTATCTGTGTGGAGTGGATAAGACAAGTTACAATGGCCCCGTTTATTTAATGAAATTGAAATACAGCTGTCAGGAGGCCTGGCCTAGGTAGAGCCAGGGCCAGAACTGAGTCTCCTGCATTCTGGAGATTAAGAGAAAGGGTTCTGGGATTAGACAGATTATCACTCAAACCAGGCTTTCAGGAAGCACAGCTTTTTTAACTGTGATGTGGAATCTCTGTCTCTGTCTCTGTCTGTCTGTCTGTCTGTCTGTCTCTCTCTCTCTTTCTCTTTCTCCTTTTAAAAATACTGCTTTATTTTGTGTGTGACTGTTTTGCCTGTTCGCCACTTCTCAAGGAGGTCAGAAGAGGGCACTGCATTTCCTGGAACTGGATTACAGATGGTTGTGAGCCACTAGTAGGTGCTAGTGGGAATTCAAGTCTTCTGGTGGAACAGCTCTTAACTGCTGAGCTATCCCTCTGGCTCAGGAGTGAAGTTCTTGATAAAGCTAGCTCATAGGTGATCACTAGTGTCAGATGAAAGCCTTGTTAGAGCTAGATAAACATCAGTGCTAACCATTACTGTCATATCGATCAGGGATATAGCTGCCTGGGTATAACTGTGGTCTCAAGAGAAGGCACTCTGGATTTTGAGCCAGATCTAGGCTCAGTTTCCGTCTAGCATGTAATTCTAACCTTGGGGCCACAGATCAATCACTTCACTTTCAAAGCCTGTGTCTTCTCCTGTCGAGTGAAATTATTACTTCTTGGGGCAAAAGACAGGTGTGTGGGGTCTCAAGCACTGGCACAGTATTTTCATATATCTGTGTTTAACAAGTGCTGTTTGAACCAAGAAAATCTCGTATGTCTTTTTATTCATTTTCATTGTGAATCTTTCTTTTGACTTATCGTGTTTTTATTTTTATTATGTTTTTAAAATTTTTTATACAAATCATTTTGATCTTGTTCTAAAGTTCTCCCCAACTTCTTCCCCACCCAATGTCATGTTCTTTCTTGAAAAACTAGAAAAACCCAAAACAAAACAATACAGCAAAGCTGAAAGTTGGATGTGGTGTCCATGCCTTTAGTCCTAGAATCTGGAAAGCAGAAGCAGGCAGATCTCTGAGTTTGAAGCCAGCCTTGTCTACATAGCAAGTTCCGGGGACCAAGAGGGAATAGGAGGTCTTCCAAAGAAAGGGAGATAGAGTATATGTATGCTTTTTTAAATTTGTTTGAGACATGGTCTATTATGTAGCCCTGGCTGTCCTGGGATTTGATATATAGATCAGATTGGCTGGTGTCTGACTCAACAGTTCCACCCACCTCTGCCCCAGAGTCCTGGAGTCAAAGGTGGAGTTCTGGAATAAAGGCTTGTGCCACTCTACTTGGTTGGGAATATAGTTTTATAAAGGGATGGTAGGGAAATTAGAATAGGGTTAAATTGGGGCAAGGATTAATCGAGCAAGGAGAATATCAGGAAAGGTGACTTGAAAAGCCACACTGAAACCTGCTGTTCTAGAAGCTTCCTAAAAATATATAAATTTAAATGAAGTCACCATATCATAGGGGAGACAGCCCAGCTGGACATCATATATAATATACCAAGTAAAAGCCTCAGTGTCAGGACTGGGTTTTATCTTATGAGTCATTGGCCAAAGGGGTCTCATAACCCACCCACCCCCACCCCCACCCCCAACATTATAGAGTGCTGCCAGTGCGTGCTTCCATCCACATGGGATAGATGGCAAGGCCCTACTGCTGAAGACGCCACTTATATCACTGAACATGGAGAAACTGAGCTGGTCCCCAGCAAGAAGCTTTACCCCTACTGACGAGCATTCACAGTGAGGGAAGGCACTGCAATTTATGATAGTGACCCGCCTTCAAGACACACTAGTGCAGTGGTGAGTGCCTCAGGTGATAGGGAGTAGCCAAGCACTTTTTAAAAACTGGGTTGAGGGCCCATTCCATGAGGTGGAGCCTCCATCTGACACAATTAATACAGGGCGTTTTTCAAAGAGGAGCCGGGCTTTTGCTTCAGAGGAAAGTAAAGATGGAAAGATAAAGAGACTAGCATGGCCCTGCGCAAGGTGACTGTTACATTTTGATTTGTGTTGTTGTGATAACGACAACGACCAAAAAGCAGCTTGGCGGTAGATGCTTGTTTCATCTTTCACTTCCGGGTCACAGTTCATAACTGAGGGAACTCAGGTCAGGAACTCAAGACAAGAACTTGAAGCAGAAACCATGGAAGAACACGGCCTTCTGGCTTACTCTCAGACTTGCCCCGCTCACTTTCTTATACAGCCCGGGACCCTCCCACACCAGCTAACAAGGAAGGAAAAGCTCCACAGAGCTTCCGGTAGGCCACTCACTCCAATGGATGCCAGGCTTCAGCTGAGGTTCTCTCCTTTCAAGTGTGATAGTTGGTTTTAATGTCAGTTTGCTGCAAGTTAAAATCACCAGAGTAGGAATTTTCACCTGAAGGATTGTCTCGATTTCCTTAATTGATGTGGGAAGACTCACCCACCGTGCAGCAGCACCCTCTGGTAGCGTTCCAGATTTAAGACAAAACAGACAAAAAAACCTCGGCAGTGGGAAGATTATTTGCCTTTGCCCCTGTGGCGTCCCTCTTGCTGCTGAGGTTCCCATTGAGGATGATGATGATGAAGAAGAAGAAGAAGAAGAATAAGAAGAAGAAGAAGAAGAAGAAGAAGAAGATGATGATGATGATGATGATGATAGCACAGCTAACATTTCTAGGCTTCCACTGTTGACTGAGGAGCAGTGACTCTCCGGAAACTCTCCAGTTTTCAGCACCAGACTGGAACTGCTGAAGCTCCAAGCCTCGTGGACTGAGAGCTCAGCTCCTTGGGCATATATGTATGTGTGAGTGTGTGTGTGTGTACATATATATATAACCATTCCATTGATTCTGTCCCTCTAGAGAACACTGACTAATATAACTTGTGGTGCCAGGAATTGTTCTGAAGAAACAGAATTATAAGGATGAATATCTCTAATGGGCTCTGTGGTGTCTGGAGCTGGATCTCCGATTGCATGAACCCCATGGTTGCTAAAGGCTGCTTGGGTAGCATGGAGAACACTGAAAGTCCAGTGTGTGAGCTGTTTAAAGAAGTATGCAAGATAAATGCATTCGATGTGCCTGGTTGGCCTCTTGCGAGAAGTGAGGCATTAGTGACTTTATAGAAAACCTTTAAACGTGGGAAAGTAATGATGCCGCCTGCTTCCTTTTGGTGTCTTTGGATAAACGAAAAAGAGAAAAAAATGAGTTGAGTAATAAAATTGATGATTCCCCAGGTGTGCATAACCAACCCAAAGGTTCCTAAGTATGCCCTGGAAGAGAAGCCAGCAGCCTTTAGAACTCAACTTGCGGAATACTAAACCCAAGCCCTCCTTATACAATTAACTGGCTTACAATGCAGATGTAATTCCCAGCCTCTAAGGGTGCCAGCAGTTAAAATGAGAGTGCTGGTTATAAAAGAATAGGATCCTGTGAGTTGGGTTGGTGATGTGTGAAAGGACCCTAAGGAGATTGATATTGAATCCTCAGATTCTCATGGGCTCAGTCTGTCTGAGGAAATAGTCTCCTCATCCTTAGTAGAGGATGCCTCCCCACCCCCTGCTGTATTACACAAATGAACTTGTGTAAAATTGTTAACTCATTTAGACAGACACCCTGGGAATGTGTGTGGCAATGGATTTTAAGGGAGTGAGTATTGAGGCAAAGGATTATGAAGCTAGAGAGGACAAGTTTATTAATATGAGTCCAGGGGAAAGATTCTGGGTTTACTATTGAAACTAGTACAGTTAAAGGTACCAAGACTTTATTTGATTTGATGGCTGAGAGGCTGTGAAAAGCTGCCCTGCTAGAAGGAGCCAGAGATGCCTGCTATTCTTTGGCTTAATGTTGAGGGATTTTTAAGGCTCAGAGCAATTGGGATGCTTGAGTGGATTTGTTGTTTAAAACCTCATCAGAAGACATACCATACCCTTCCCTAGCGCCGCGAGACAGAAACAGGTGAGAGGCTCATTCGCAGAGCTCTGTCCTTGCTCCCCGTGTGTCTGGCCCCAGGGTTTGGAGAAGCTGCCACTCAACTGGGTGAATTAAATGCAGTGTGTTTAATTGGGCACTGGAGTAGCAAAAGGAATTGTAGGTACTATAATGGGAGCACTGGCAAAGCGCAGTGTCTGTAATGACCGGATTTGTAATGGGCAGGCCAGGGCAAGCATTGTTTATAACAGTCTGGCTCTAATGGGCAACACAGGTAATGTGATATCCGTAATGGCATGACTCATGCAGACCTTTGCGATTGCTGATCAATCATGGTGTTTCCTATAATGAACGAGATTGAAGCCTACTACTCCAACTACTGAGGTACCCAGCTGCAAGGACTGAGCAAGGACTGGGTTCTCCGGCTCTTAGGCTGATTTAATACATTCTTTCAATACATTTCTTTATCCTCTTGGTTCTTTTCTGTTCCTCTAGAGAACACTGACTAATGCACCGAGTGACTAGTTTGTGTTGAGTTGATAAGCATGCCTAGCCATCACAGTGACACAGATTTATAAAGTATTCCTCTTTTTTTTTTAAGTGGAGACAGTAATGAGTGTGGAATATTTGTCATAAATAGAGAAGAGCAAAAATAGAGAAGCCAAATCCAATAATGTTTTCTTTTATTCAGTATTCAAATTAGATTTCCCTCCCTGAAATTATCAGTTACTCAGTATCAAGGCTATGTTTAATAGCAAGAGTCACTGACTGAGCTAGTGAGTCACCTGGGCGTTTTAGAAAGCTAAAGAGTGGTGGCTTTATGGAGCCAAAAGCCACAGGCTGAGAGCCCCTGCTGGCCGCGCACTGGTCACCTGGCAGTTGAATGTTACTATAATAATCAAGAAATCTATAATAGAAAGCTCACATGTAAGGTATTTATGCATGCGAAGAATGTGGGCTGGTTGAGATGCGACTGGCTTAGTGCCCCTATCTAAATAAAAAGGCTTTGTATTAATGCTAATGTTTGTGGGGTGTCGGTACTTCTTCCTACAGAAGCTGCTCAGTGGGTCTAATTAAACAGGAAAAGAAGGCTTTCTAGAGTTTATGTAGGAAAAGAGAAAAAAAATGAAGCCCAATCATGTCATTGAGAGAAGAAAAAAAGAAGAAAATGATACTTTACAGTTATAGAGCGGCAACTGGTGAGGTCAGAGGGTAAAGGTTATAATTGGTGAGGTATGGGTCAGAGGGTAAAGGTTATTGCCACACAAGTGGAGTGGTCTGAGTTTGATCCCGAGATCCATGAAAAGGCAGAACACCAACTCCAGACATGTCCTTGACCTTCACACACATGCCTCTTCCCCAAGCACACACACACACACACACACACCAATAGTGCATTAAAAAAAATAGAGTTAAAACCAAGTACAGGGCAAGCACCTGTAATCCAGCACTTTAGATGCTAGTGGCAGGAGAATCAGCTGTTGATGGTCATTCACATAAGACCTACATGAGATCTACATAAGACACTGCTGGTCTTGGGGAGGCAGTGGGGAGATGGAATGCCTTTGTAAGTAAAAGTGCTTGTTGTGTGAGAATGAACTGAATTCAGATCTCTAGAACTTCCTGAGCAGGGGTCCAGAGGGACCCAACCCATCTTTGGACACTTGAGTTTGCGTGCACATGCTTACACACAAAGACACACACATAGACATGGTTTAAAAGAAATCTTTTAAAGGGCTGGCAGTATAGCTCAGTAATAGAGTGCCTGACCCATAAAAACAAAACAGTGGTCATAGTATCAAAGCACCCTGCACTCTCACCTCTGAGTCCGCAGGCCAGTGCAGGTCTCAGACCTTGTCCTGATCACAGTGTAAGAATAAGTGACTGGCCGGGCGGTGGTGGCACACGCCTGTAATCCCAGCACTCTGAGTTCAAGGTCAGCCTGGTCTACAGAGTGAGTTCCTGGACAGCCAGGGCTATACAGAGAAACCCTGTCTTAAAAAAACCAAAATCCAAAAAAAAAAAAACCAAAACAAAACAAAAAAAAGAATAAGTGACTGGAGTGCTCAGTCCCAAGTGGGATGTCTGTATCACATGTATACATATATACATGCACACACATACATACATGCACACTCATACATGCATACATACACACATGTGCACATAAGCACATGGCTCAGACACAAATGGGATGTCTTATCAGATGTACACACACATATATACATACATGCATACATACATATATACACATGCACACACATACACATGACTCAGACAGAAATAGGATGTCTGTATTACACACATACACATATACATACACACACATGGCTCAGCCACAAATGGGATGTCTATCACATGCACACACATACATACAGACACACATATACACACATGCATACACACATACATGGCTCAGCCACAAATGGGATGTCTATATTACACATACATTCACACACATACATACACACACATATATACATATACATATATACACATAGCACATGCACACACATACACACATGCACAAATACATGCACATGCATACACATGCATGCATGCACACACGTGCACACACACATACACATACACACACTGAGGTTCAGAGACTATGGGGGAAGAAGGGGTAGAAAGGTTAAAAAGTTAGAGAGGACCAGAGGGAAACTGTTTTTTGAGGTAGCAGGATCTCATTGCAGTCACAAAAGATGGAGCCAGTGAGCATGCTAGTGTGGAGTGGGGAGGGATTCATAAGCCCTGACCCCTGACCCCTCGCTGAGAGGCTACGGTCAGTATTCTTTTAGGTTTCTGTCTTTTTTGTTTGTCTTCTTTTGGAGCTTTTTATTTGTTTGTTATTGTTGTCTTTGAGCAGGGTCTTGCTATGTAGACCAGGTTGGCCTAGAACTAAGAGACATGAAGTTGGGACAGAGTGGAGGAAGATCTTGCGGGGAGGTAAGAGGGAGGCTGAGGTGAATATTACTAAAATACAGTGTTTGGGGCTGGAGAGATAGCACAGCGATTTAGAGCACTGGCTGTTCTTCTAGAGGACTCCTGTTTGATTCTCAGCACCCACATGCTGGCTCACAACTGTCTGTAACTCCAGTCCCGGGGGCGCAGGCCCTCTTCTAGCCTCCTCAGGTAGGCAGTGCGCACGTGTGGCTGTCAGCACTATGTGGGAGTCCTTTACTCCTTTCACCGCGTGGGACCCGGGATTGAACTCAGGCGGTCAGGCTTGGTGGCAAGCCCATGTGCCTACAGAGCCATCTCACACACCTGTGGTGTCGACTGCTTCTGGCTAAAGATGATACTGATTGTTTTCCACTTGAATCTATCTTAATTAAGGGGCCTTTCTATTGTGGTTAAGGAGATGGCTCAATGGGAAAGAGAGCCAGGTCCCCAGAAGTCCTATGACAATCAAGGGACAGTGGCTTATGCCTGCTTTCTCAGTGCCAAGGAGGCAGAGACAGGAGAATCACAGAGGACTCTCTGATCAGCCAGCCTGGCCTGAACAACCAGCTCCAGGCCATCAAGAGACCCTGTGTCACAAAACAAGGGGGAGAGAGACCGAGAGAGACACCCAACATTGACTTCTTGGCCTCCGTGCTCACATACACTCATCTGCATGTCCACACAAGTACACACACATACACAGGGTTTACGTGTTTACTCTACTGTGGTGTTTTCGGCTTTCAGATGTCTTTAATTAGTTCATACTTTTTGAGACAGTGTTTCCTATATTGTTTACCTAGTCTTGAGATCCTTGACCTCCTGCCTCTGCCTTCCAGGGTCAGGGAGGACATTCACACAGGGTCAGGGAGGACATTCACACAGGGTCAGGGAAGACATGCGCACAGGGTCAGGGAGGACATGCGCACAGGGTCAGGGAGGACATGCACACAGCATTACTGGCTTCAGTTTGCTTTTATTCAACCTTTAAACACTCATTAGATTTTGCTTTATAGGTACACCTGTACCAGCTGCCAGCTGCTCCGGGTGTATCTCATCCTTGTTTGCTTTAGAGTCTGTGGAGCGCATTGGTAGAGTGGATGGCCAGCCAGTGAGTAGTTCCTGTGTGGGCTCCATATGGAGGACCTTATTACCTTGTCAGTTCTGGTTTTGAGACTAATGCTCTGCTTGTGTATTTAAAAAAACATTTTTTTTTTTGGTTATTTGCCATATGCAAGCACCTTGCCAATTTCTGGGACTGGAAGGATGAATAGTATTCAGGCTCTGCCCTTCTGATTCATTATTCAGTGTGGGAGTCAGACAGACGACAACAGCTTGGACTGCTTCCACTGATAAGTTTGATGAAAAAATGTTTTGAAAATGTTCAAGTCATTTTGTGGGGCTAGAGAGTCTGCTCAGTGGCTAAGAGAATTTGCTGCTCTTCCAGGGGACCCGAGTTCAGCTCCCAGCACCCACACTGGGCAGCTCATATCCATCTGGAACTCCAGCTCCAGGCGTCCAGTGCTTTCTTTTGGCTTTTGTGTACATGGACACTGCACACACGTGGCATGTGCACATGCAAGAATACATGTGTGTGCTCACATGTACATGTGCATGCATACACACACACAACACACAGAAGATATTTTACTTGTTTTTTCTGGTTTTTCAAGACAGGTTTTCTCTGTATAGCCCTGGCTGTCCTGAAACCAGGTTGGCCTCAAACTCAGAGATCTGCTTGCCTCTGCCTCCTGAGTGCTGGAACTAAGGGCATGTATCCCTACCACCTGTCATTATTGTTGTTGTTGTTGTTGTTGTTGTTGTTGTTGTTGTTGTATATAGATGCTTGGATTGTATGTATGTCTATACACCCTGTGGGTGCCTGGTGCACACTGAGGCCAGAAGACTGGAACTGGAATTCCAGATGGTCATGAACTGCTATGTAGATGCTGGAAATTGAACCCAGGTTCTCTGGAACAGCAGTCGGTTCTCTTAAACGCCCAGCCTCCTTCGCAGCCACTGTATCACTGTTCACTTGAGAGGCAGGATCTAACTCTGCCATGGACTTTGAGGTGAGAAGGTGAGGTTTGCCTGGGAGCACACCACTGAGCAGAAGCTTGTCTGACAGAGGACGCAGAGAGCCCTTGTCAGTGAGAAAACACAGTGCTGTTTTAGTTTTCTCTACATTAATCTGAACCAAACCCAGAAGCATTCCAGCCTTAGCTGAGCATTGAAAGGAGGCTGAATGGAGGAGACAAAAGAGCTCCGACCACTCCCTGCACCGAGGGAAAACCGCTCAGTGGCCCCATCTTTCTTAACCGTCTTGTTTACATTTAGAATTGAGTCTACTGAGATGATGATGTCCTTGAAATCATCAAGTAATTAAAGTTTTGAATTAATCATAACATGAACTATTTAGTTTCCCTGTATAAGATCAGCCTGAAAAACCAGCTTAACTTTCCTGTTCCCACCATCCTTGACCAGGCTGGCCATTCTAGTGTAAGGTGATTTGTAGGGTGTGTGTGTGTGTGTGTTGTGTTTTTGTTGTGTTTTGCTTTGTTTAGGTTTGATTTTTGTTTTTCAAGACAAGGTTTCTCTGTGTAACCCCAGCTGTCCTGAAACATGCACTATAGACCAGACTGGCCTCAAACTCAGAAATCCACCTGCCCACCACCTCCCAAATGCTGGGATTAAAGGTGTGTGTTATACCACCAGGCAGGGGTTTGTAGTTTTTAAAACACAGTCTCACCAGGTCAGCCGGCCTGTCCTGCAGCACACATGTAGTATAAACTGACTTTGGACTCTAGCATGCTCAGTTTCCCCAGGGCTGAGATTATAAGATCTATAGACCGTACCACCACATTGGTTCAACATTGTGAATTTGAGCTTAATCCTGGTAACATGAGAACAATAATTAGGCCAGATACAATGGCACATCTTTAATCCCAGTACTCAGGAGTAGAGGCAGGTGAATCAATCGCACTGTGAGTTCAAGGCCAACCCTGGTCTACATAGTAAATTCCAGGACAGCCAGAGCTATGTTATGAGATCATGACTTTAAAAAAAGAAAGAAAAAAAGAAAAGAAACTACTAAAATAAAATTTTTATACTGTCTGGTATATTCTCAAACCCTCAAGCCAGTGCCTGGGGGACCCTGGGCATGCGCCTCCCACTTCCCCTTATGATTCATTGGCATTGATTGTCACTCGTGGAGCGGTGTGACATACTCTCTGCATGTCTGCTTGGGGATCTGCAGGAGAAATCCCACTGTAAGAGGAATGGGAAGAAAGGCAAGGACTGAGGGCAGGGCTGTGTACTCTGTGGCTTTGCTCTCCCTGACGATCCTGCAGAAAATGTAAATGCTACACCGATCAGTAGCTGTAAGCCCTCACCCACCGGGGTAGTTGACATTGTAGACTGTCTACTAAAATAGGTCATAACGATAGCCACCATTAATTAGGCACCTCCTGCACACATTGGTGTCACAAGACCTCATGTGTATCTTTTACTGAATCCTGCAGATCCCCAAACCTCTGTGCTTTCCACAGTTCTGCATTTCCAGCTTTGGTTCCACGAGTCGGTGCAACCCCCCCCCCCCCCACGTCACGTGACTTTGTTAGATTGTAATTTCTGTGTGTTGGAATTCATCATACTGCCTCTCCCCCCACCGATTTTTCAACAGGTGGCCCAGGCTAGCCTCAAACTCACTGTGGTGATGTCAGTCTGAGAATGTCTCCCATAGGCTCCCATGTGTGAATTCTTAGTCTCCAGTTGGTTGAACTGTTTGGGAAGGATTAGGTGTGGCCTCGTTGGAGGAGGCGAGTCCCTGGGGCCAGGCTTCAAGGTTTCAAAAGTCTCCGCATTTTCACTATGTTCCCTGTCTCCTACTTTTGGATCAAGATGTGAGCTCTCGTCTGTTCCTCCCTCTGCGCCTTTGCTCTGCTGTCATGGACTCCAACCTCCTGAAGGCTGAATTAAGGCTATAAACCCTTTCTTTTCTTACTTGCCTTGGTCTTGGTGTTTTGTCACAGCAACAGAAAGTCAAGGAGAACCCTGAACTTTGGTTCTGCCTCCCTCACCCTCTGAAGCACTGAATTACTGTTGTGTGCATCCGTGCCTGGTTTATGTGGTGCTGAGGCGCATACAGGACTTGAGGTGTGCTAGGCAAACCTCTCACTGAGCTGCCTCAGCCCCTCTTCCTCACCAGCTCATCTCTGAGCCATGAGGTTGCATTTGCAGCGATCACAAAGGCTATAAATATTGAAGAGTTTTACAGTTTGACTCCCGATTTTATAAAACAGCTCCCTTGTAAGTGGGAGAACCTCCCAAGTGCTGGGATTTTTATGGTTGTTGTTGTTTTCTGAGATTTCGTTTTGTTTCATTTTACTGTTGTAGCTAAGGAAAATACTTCAAGCCACCAGAGGGCATTGTAGTTAACGTTGGGTGATGGCTTTGTTATAAATCAGAGGTGCCTGGTGAAATCTGTTTCCAGGAAAAGAAGCACTTTCACATTTAATGAACCTCCTAAAGAGGATCAGTAGATTGAACTTGGAACAGGAGAGCGAGCATTCTTTGTATCTGGCAGAAGTAAAGAACAGAGTAGGTGGCGTCTCCCTCAAGTGCTCTTCTCTCCCTTACGCCTTTCCCCAGGCATGGGCCTAAACTTTCGAGTTGCCATCCCATCCGTGACTAATAATCTTTCCTGAGCAGACGGTAGACTCAGGACCTCCCAATAGCGACAGAAATTGAAGCCGACACGTGGACACCTGCCTCTTACTGGTAGGGTCCAGATCTTTGTGGCTTTTACTCCTACTAATAAAAACGTCTAACTTGAGTGACACAGCACAGCTGGCACCCTCTGTGTAGAAGCTGAAGCGGGCAGAAAGGCGACTGCAGCAAGCAAAGCCGTGGGAGAGGGGGTGGCATCCTGACTTACGTGGCTCTGTGCCCCAGGTATGAAATCCCTTGCCACTTGAGGTTCCTCCAGGCCACGAGGTTCTGCTCCATCTTCCTTTCGCTTCCTTTTCTTCCGTCCTCTCTCTTCTCTCTCCCCTCAGCTCCCCTTCTTCCTTCCCCTCTCTCCCTCTCTAAAACTTCCAGCCCCACCTTTCCCTTCCACTGCCCAATCACAGGCCTTTATTAAACCAGTTAAAATGGGCAGAAGGTTCACCTGAAATCACCACTCTATCCACTCCTCTTTGGGGCAGCCCCTCTTGAGGAAGCAGAATTAGCATCAAAATGCAAGCAGCACCAGGGCAATCCATAACAGGAAAACTAGAGATAAAACCGGACAGTTAGGTCTTGTTCTTGACTGTGGGCGAAAGCATGCCAATCTCACACTGTTAAGTGTGGTGCTAGCTGTAGCTTTTCCAGAGGCTCCCTGTGGTTCCTTTGCAGGACTGTGCACTTGCCTGCTCTGAGTCACCATGGGTGACCTGTCACCATGCTTAGAAATGAATGCATATTGACTGGTACACTAGCCACAGATCTCCCAGACACTGACATTGCTGCTGCCTTGCCCTACACCGTCCTGACTTACTGCCTTGTTTTGTTTTTAGCCATTTTATTAAATCATTCTCAAAATGCTGATGATCCCTGTCCACAGTAAATGTAATAAGCTGTATATAATTCAGTTGTTGCTTCATTTTGTTTTGTTTATTTTTATTTTTCTTTCAAGCCAGGGTTTCTCTGTGTTGTCCCGACTGTCCTGGAACTCACTCTCTAAACCAGGCTGGTCTCGAACTCAGAGATCTGCTTGCTTTTGCCTTCTAAGTGCTGGGATTAGAGATGTGCGCCACCGCTGCCTGGCAAGTTGTTGGTTTAGCACATCATCCTCACGGACTCTGCTGGCCGCCACAGGCAGCCACCCACAGTTGTCTCAGTCACCCACAGTTGGCTGCTTTGTCCCTTCAGAGACTGACTCCAGGCTGGGAAGGGATTAGGCTTGCCCAGGGCAGTATGGTCTGGGCTTGCATTGCTGTATCTGCTTTTTTTTTTTTTCCAATTGTGAGTTATGCTTTTCCTAGGTGTTAATTATTAACACATTTCTTGCCGTCATGCCTCTGCGACTGAGAGCACCCTTGGCTTTCAGTGATTTGCTGAGGATCAAGCTGCCAGAGAAAACTTTAGATATTTCTACAAAGCAAGAGACATAAACAGGAAGAAATTCTGCATTAAAGTGCAGGGGCTTTGCAGGACCTATCCGGGTGCTTCTGTGCCTCTATAATCTATGTAAAATTGTTTTTCCTTCTTTGTCTTACTCATCCAACATGTGACTGTTTACCCCAACATTATTCACAATAGCCAAAGATTCACATCTAATAGTTGAATAACCAGCAGTTGTCACATTAATCTGTACAATGGAGCGCTATGCAGACACGAAAGGGAGCAAACCACAAGTCTGTGTGGCAACAAGGACGAGCTACACACCCCGGTATAGAGGAAACCAGGTGCAACCTTGACTTACTGTGCGGTTCCAACAAATCTCAAAAGCAGCATTAGAAATCAAAGCGGCACTTACAAGTTGGGGAAGACACAGCCACGCAACTAAGAAAAGAGGAAGGGAGGAGGAGATGGCAGTAGACATAGCAAGCAATGCTAAGGCAGGGGAACCGGCTGATGTCAATGGTGGTTCATGCCGGGATTCCTAGGGCTTGGGAAGCAGAGGCAGAGGAGGACCAATGTCCACAAGTTCAGCTTGGTCAATGTGCTCGGTTCCAGGCTACACAGCCAAATCCTGTCTCAACGAAACTAAAATAAAAAGACAAAAGGTCATGAGGCCTTTCAAATAGATTTCTAGTCAAAAGCCATGAAACAGTAAGAAGCCTGAGGCAAGATGAGCTTGATTCAAACGCATCAGTGTGACAGTGGCCAGAGTCACTGCAAGACATGGACATATCCAGGCCAGCGAGGTGGCTCAGTGGGTAGAGGCCCTTGTTACCACCAAGGCTGATGACCTGAGTTCTGTCCTCGAACCCTCCTCGCGGGAGGAGAGAACTGACTCCCACAAGTTGTCTTCTGACCTCCACACGCGTGTGTGGCATGTTCATATCTACATACATAGGAACTTACACACACAAACACATACATGTAATTTAAAAAAGGAACAGGAGAAACTGACAGGTCTGGCCATCACTTGGACAACTTATCTCTTCCAAAAGTTAGGCTAAGAATATTTGATCAATCACAGATGGTTACCTTGTGTTGTTGCAATTTGAGTTTAGCCCTTAGAACATACATGGTGGAGAAAACCAACTACCCAATGCTTGCCTCTTTGTATCCTCCCTCTCTCTCCCCCTGTTTTTCTCTCTCCCCTCTAAATATTAAAGGGAGAAAAGGTCCAGTAAGATGGCTCAGTGGGTAAAGGAGCTTGTGGCTAAGTCGGGTGTCCTGAGTTCAATCCCTAGGTCTCACACAGTGGAAGGAGAAGGCTGATTCTTTAAAGCTTCCCTCTAAACTAGCACACACACACCCTTGCAAATCTTTTGTTTTAGTTTGGTTTTTTCCCCCCAAGACACAGTTTCTCTGTGCAGTTCTGGCTGGCCTGGAACTTGCTCCGTAGACCCCAGGCTTACAGAGATCTGCCTGCTTCTGCATGAAAGGCCTGCACCACCACTGCCTGGCCAAAATAAGATTTAATGTTAAAGAGAAACTAATTGGACTAGAGAAATGGCATATCAGATGAGAGAGCATGTACTGCTCTCTTGCAGAGAACCAGAGTTAAGTTCCTTGCACCCAAATCTGGTGACTCACAACCCCCTGTGACTCCAGCTCCAGGGGACCTAAAACCCTCTTCTGGCCTCCTCAAACAACCCCACCCACATGGCATAGGCACAGAGAGATATACACCGATACACATCAAAATTTAAAAGTACATATTTTTAATCAGATTGTTTCCAAAATGCTAAGTTTGTTTTGTGTGTCAGATAACTGGAGCCTCACAATCCACTCACTGTCAGGCTAAGGGCTGGTCACTAGAAAGACCGGGTGTGACGGGGCCTGTGACTTTCAGAGCACGAAAGAGACCAAATTGATCTCCCGAAAGGCCAGTTGTGTAATCAGCCACGGCTGTGTGATGAAGGAAGAGTAAGGTCTGCAGAGCCGCCAGGCAGTCTGGCACACAGGGTACCTGGCAGTCAGCGTACCCTGAGGTGTGGAAGTGCTGTGCCCCTTCCCACGGGCTTTGCCCTCTGCATCTCTGGCTTTTCCCTCGGGATCTTTATCTGTATCCATGGTGATATCTTCTCTAACAAATCGGTACAAGCTGAAGTGTGTGTCTGTGTCCTCTGAAGACCCGAGCCTCGATCTGTTGGGAGATGGGAAAAACTTTAAGAGATGGGGCCCGCTCTTTAAGTGTGTGCCCTTGAGAGGGGTTGTGAGTCCCTGGGTTTGGGCTTAGGACACAATGCATCACCTCGGATCATGGACTAGAACTTCTGAAGCTATGCACTATAAATGTTTCCTCTTTGTGAGTTGATTGTCTGGGGTGTTGATTACAAAAATGGAAAACTAACTGGGCGCTAGTGAAGAGCGTTTTCTTTTCTAAGTTCCGTTAGCCACTCACGCAAACTGTTCAGGCCTAAAAAGGGGAAGTCCAGCTTACAGCTAATCAGAAGTACAGGTCACATCCTGCACTGGCATCTGTGGAGGAATCAAGTGAGACTGTGGGACAGTGTCAGAACTGAATTAGACACTCTCAGCTGGTGTTTGGAGATCTGCCAGAGAATTGCTGGATTATATACAAAGAATAACCCCTGTACTGGCTGGTTTTGTGTGTCAACTTGACACAAGCTGGAGTTATCACAGAGAAAGCCTTTCTTGAGGAAATGTTTCTGTAAGATCCAGCTGTAAGGCATTTTCTCAATTAGTGATGGGGGGAGGACCCAGCCCCTTGTGAGTGGTACCATCCCTGGGCTGGTGGTCTTGGGTTCTATAAGAGAGCAAGCTGAGCAAGCCAGTAAGGAACATCCCTCCATGGCCTCTGCATCAGCTCCTGCTTCCTGACCTGCTTGAGTTCCAGTCCTGACTTCCTTTGGTGATGAACAGCAGTGTGGAAGTGTAAGCTGAATAAATCCTTTCCTCCCCCACTTGCTTCTTGGTCATGATGTTCGTGCAGGAAGAGAAACTCTGACCAAGACAACCCCTGTGTAGAATTTAGACACCAGATGTGAGACATCATGTACTATATTGAATAAGAAAGAGTGAAGGAGAACAGGAAAAGACTGTTGGATAGATTTTTGTTTGCTCTCTACTGAATTCCAAGTTGGGAGACATATTGTCAAGTAGAATTAGATGATTTGTGATTCACCATCATCTGGTGAACTGAAGTCCATCTTCCTTTTAATGTGTGTGTGTGTATACATTTGTGTGCTATTACATTTATATATGTGTATGTGTGTGTGTGTACACATATGGACTTACATATATGTGTGGAGGTCAGAGGACAACCTGGGGACTGAACTCAGGTCATCAGGCTTGGCACCAGGTGCCTTTACCCTTTCTACATCTCACCAGCACATCTTCCTGAGCTTTGTATCTCCTGGCATAGACTATGATGTCGCTTGTTCACAAGTGGCAACCATGATCTGTCCTTGACGGTGTGGTCAATATCTCAAGCCAGACCTGTCACAAATGGTCTTTATTCCTTCTGGACGATCTCCTAGTCTGGGTTTCTTCACTGCCCTTCGGCTCAGACTCTTCTCCCTCATCCCACTATCAGCCATTCTTCTAGGATAGAATGCTGTTCCCCATCACTTCCGAGCCCAAACTCTGCCACCGAGCTTGGTCCTCTGTTCTTGTCCAGTCCACAGAAGAGATTCTTTGTCTTTGTTTCTAACCGCTGCATCCTTGACACGATGGAGCAGAATAATCTGTTTACAAATAAATCAGATCCTGCCTCTTCCCTGCACATCCCCAGGAGCTTCCAATAATCAGTGTAAATTTTAGATCCCCTTGCATGGCCTCAAGACCACGATCTGACCCCTGGCTTCATTATTAAGCTTCTCCCCCTCCCCCACCTTGCTGGCTTACGTACACACCCTTGGCCACATTAGCAATGTTCATGGGACTCAGGCAAGTTCCTGACTTGGGGCCTTTGCTTTGTTCATGAGCTGGGGCTGCTCT
The DNA here is from genome assembly GCF_947179515.1 of Apodemus sylvaticus. NCBI lineage: Eukaryota > Metazoa > Chordata > Mammalia > Rodentia > Muridae > Apodemus > Apodemus sylvaticus. Next base: position 50,033,170 of record NC_067488.1, on the reverse strand, counting down.
GACCTTAGCTACTGCTGTGTAGTGTCTTCACAGGCCATTCTGTCTTAACCTGGCTATTTCCCATTACTTTTCTGTAGACTTTACTCTCACTTGCTAATTATTCTGCTTATTGATGTGTCTGCTCAGTGCGTCTCCTCCACTGGCAGCTTCTTGAGACTTTATTTTCAACTCTGAGCCCCTCCTGCCAAGGACAGTTTCTGCCACTCAGAAAGAACTCGAGGGACACCTAAGTAAACCTCATGCAACTATTTAAAACCCATCATTGTCGGGGCAGATGTCACAGCCTGCCCTACAGACATCCAGGGCCAAATAATTACTGGTCTCAGGGAGAGTGTCCTGTGAACCTAGTGTATTTACCAATAACTGTAATTTCTACACTGTAAGCTGGCAGTCTCTTCTCCTGACAACCAAAATGTCACCAAACATGTCAAATGTATCCCTTAAAGGTTAAAACTCGGCTGAGATTCACAGATCTTTAATGGGCCAGTTTGTAAATCAGACTCATCTGAGGGCTGGATAAAACTCAAATCCTAGGCTCTGTCTTGGTGACTTTAGAGTCTCTTAGGCCTAGGTATAAAGTGACTAGTCACAGTTACAGGGGCCTGGCCTCCAGGATGAGCCAGCTCCCTGTGTCCTCAGGTCACTTGCTACTTTCTTAGCATCCTTTCTTTCTCCAGCCACACGGAACTGACTTGTGGCGTCCTTTCTCTGCATTTGTCTTTTCCTCCTAGCACAGAGTTGCTTACTAGTCCCTGTTCCTCTCCCTCCATAGTAACAAGGTTTTTTTTTTTTTTTTTTTTTTTTTTTTTTTGCTAATGGAGGCAGAGAGATCATATGATGTACTTCTGCTAGTTGGAGAACCAGAAGAGTTGAGGAAATTGAGTCCCAGTCTGAGTCTAAAAGCCCAAGAACCAGGAGCACTGATGTCTGTCCAAGGCCAGGAAAAGATAGCTCAGCTCAAGCCCTCAGAATATATTTATCTATTTCTCTTCCACCACCATTGTGTCCCATTTTCATGGGTGGGACAATGCTACTAATGAGAGTAATCTCTCTCTCTCTCTCCCTCCCTCTCTCCTTCTTCCTCTCCCTTTTAAACTCTACCAATTGCCATTGCTAATTCTCTGAGAAACAGATACACCCAGAGATAATGTTTTCAAGTGATTTGGTCATCCCTTGACTAAATCCAGTTGGCACAATAAAGTTAACTGCTGTCCTAATCTGCCTCTTTCCCCTTGACGCTCCCTGCACCCTCTTAAGCTACACTTAATCTTCAGATAAAGAGAGGATGAAGTCATCGTCCACCTAATGCATTCTTCTATCCTGTATCAACCGAATGTGTCTCTGTCTGCTGAGTTGAAATGATAACGGTGCTATAAGTGGTGATACATAGGAGTTTGTTCTCAAAGTTCTAGGAAGCCAAGGTCAAGGCATCTGGTGAAGACCCACTGCCTGGGTCTTCTACCGCCTTTGCACAGCTGGGGAAGCAGCAGGGGGAGTCTCTTCAGGCCTCTTACATTAGGGCGCTGATCCCACTGCTGAGAGCCCCACATTGGAAAACGTGTAGCTTGTTACACTTTAATCAGGGAGCTCATAAAATTGTTTCCTGATTTCTCCAAGTATGATAAAAATCTTTCCTTTCTTCCCTTGGTCCTGGTAAGGGTAATTGCCCCCCTTTCTCTCTTGAATGCTCTCTCTCTGTGCCCCCTTCCCTCTCTCTTTCTCTCTCTCTTCTTCCCCCAACCTCCCCCGGTCTCTGTTTCTGTCTCTCTCTGTCTCCCTGTCTCTTTCTCTGTCTCTCTCTCTCTCTGTCTCTCTCTCTCTCTCTGTGCCGCTGTATCTCTGTGTCTGTGTGTCTGTGTCTGTGTGTTTGTGTCTGTGTGTCTGCGTCTGCGTCTGCATCTGTGTCTGTTTCTCTCTCTCTCTCTCTCTCTGTGCCGCTGTATCTCTGTGTCTGTGTGTCTGTGTCTGTGTGTTTGTGTCTGTGTGTCTGCGTCTGCGTCTGCATCTGTGTCTGTTTCTCTCTCTCTCTCTCTCTCTGGGTAAAGCTGGGTCATCTTTGTACACTCACTCATCCCGCTGGCTGAGTGGGCAACGCAGCTGTGTGCTTAGGAAGAGGCATACATTCATGCAGTTCTCGGTTTAAAACAGCTCTCGATGGATTAGCATACCAGAGACAAGAGACACTGAGGCTGTAAGAGGAAATATGGTCGTCCCCACCCCAAGAAGCTTGCAGTTGTTCCGGAAGATAACCAGCATTTCAAGATGGTTTTCTTTTATGGACTTAAACATGGCTGCTGGTAGACATTCTCTGTTATTGTTTCTTCAGAAGTACAGCTGAAGCCTCACAGGAACGTCATAGAGCCTGGGTCTTGTGTTTCATTGTCTATTGTAACATAATAGCTCTGAATGCTGGCTAAAGGTGATGCTGAGCTGTAGAGGTGACGGTCCTTGAGTAGGCAGTGGAACTCAGTGGTAGGCACTTGTCTGGCCCTCGTGAGGATAGGAAGTATTGGGCTTGGTTCTCAGCACTGCCTAAAAGGAAAAGTAATGCTTTCAAGTTTAAGTGTCTCTATGAGCTTTTTGTGGAAAAGAAATTGCATCTGTTGCCGAAGGTTTAACGCAAGGATTTGTGTGCACGGTCAGGAGACATTCTTGATAGATCCAGACAGCTGCAGAGCAGAGTCTGCCTTAGAGTCTCTGCGGACTCACCCCCCAGCTCCAACCAAATGAAGCAGAAAGATGAAGATGAAGGAGGGACAGGGAGGTCCCCACTAGTGCCGCCAGGGGCATGTGTGACACCATTTTCTTTCAGCATGTTTAATGCTAAACACAAGGATGGCCAGGGTTTCCAGGCTCACCTGTGAGTGTCCTTATCAGGCTATCTGGCCTGGTTACCACTGAGGTAACCATATCAGCCACAGAGTGATTAGATCCTTTCAAATGTTCAATGAAGAAAATGGGAAAGGCAGTCACAGGTGTGGATAACCCCTCAGAGCCCCCACGTTCCCTCTCCTGAGTGCAGCCCCCCTCCCATCTCATGCCCTGTTCTAGGACAGACTCTCATTAGATAGTAACCAGAACTTTTAGGTTTTTTTTTTCAGTCTGTACTCCTTCATCCCAAGAATCCTTTCCTAAATCACTCTCAACTTCAACATGATTTAAAATTTTATACTCTCCCTATACACATTTCCTTACTGAAGAAAACTTGGAGCAATTAGCTAAGTGGGTGAAGAAATATTCACAGAGAGTTCACTGCCAAACAACCAGGATCAGTGAGCATGTGTATGAAGCCGCTGATGACAGGATAGCTCAGGGCGGCATAACAGGTCGCTTGCATTCTGCTCCCGTCACTTTTCATGTGGTTAAACCTAGTTCCCCATGCTAGGAAGTGGTTATAAACTGCATACACAAGCATGCATGCATGTATGGCGTGTGTGTGTGTGTGTACACTTATGTGTGGAGGACAGCAGTCAATGTCAAGTGTCTTTGTTTTCTAACTCATCACTATGATTGATTGGTTGATTGATTGATTGATTGGTTGATTGATACAGGATTTCCCTGTTCATCCCTGGCTGTCCTAGACTTCACTCTGTAGACCAGACTGACTTTGAACTCAGAGATCTGCCTGCCTCTGCCTTCCAAGTGCTGGGATTAAAAGTGTGTGCCACTACCACCCAGCATGCAACTTAGTTTTTGAGATAGGATCTCTCCTGAACCTGGCACATGCCAATTTGGCTAAACTGGCCAGCTAGCAGGCTCTGAGATCCACAGGTCTCTACCTCCCCGGTGCTGGGATCGCAGGTGCTTGTTACCATGCCTAGTTTTTATGTGAATTCTGGAGGGCTGAACTCAAGTCCTCCTGCTTGTTTGCTAACCAGTCTAACTGAGCCGTCTCTGCAACCCTTGTAATGGTAATTCCTTTTTTCATTTAATTTTTATTGATTAGCATCTTTTAGATCTATTTTATGTGTATGAATGTTTTGTCTGCATATATATCTCTGCTACCTGTATACCTGGTGGCCAAAAAATCAGACAATGGTCTCAGATCCCTTGAGCAAGAATTATAGATGGTTGAAACCATCATATAGGTCCTGGGAATTGAATTCTGATCTTCTGTAAGAGCAACCTGTGCTCTCAACCACTGAGCCATCTCTCTCTCTCTCTCTCCACACACACACATACACAGGCACACATGTAATTGTAACTATTAATGATCCACTCCTTTGCTAGTGGATTACAATAATTAATTAATTAATTAATTAATTTTGAATGTGTAGGTTCTCATACACATGTATGTGGTCTAGGGTGTAGAGGTCTGAGGCTAACTTTCGGGAATCAGTTCTCTCCTTCCAATTATGTAGGTTCTGGGAATTGAACTTGTGTCGTCAAGCTTGTCTGTTAGCTCCTTTTCCTGCTGGGCCATCTCACTGGGCTCTGTGGATTGTTAATGGAACCCAGGGAGTACCTCTGCTCACAAATTAGGAACTCTGTAAAGCAGGGAGGTTGGAGAGAACCCAGGACCTTCCTGCTCACACTTCTCCCCTCGAGAAGGGTGAGAGCGAGTCTCCTCTGATTTGTCTAATGGTGAAGGGCAGTGTCGTCTGGTTTCCTCAACAGCTGTGTTGAGATGACCATGTTTTTTTTTTTTTTCCCTCACAGGAATCAGGATAGTGGTTCCCAACCTGTAGGTCATGCATGACCCCTTGTGTGTGTGTGTGTGTGTGCGTGTGCGTGTGTGTGTGTGTGGGGGGGGTCAAGTGAATATTAGATATCCTGCATATCAGATATTTACATTACGATTCATAACTAGCAAAACTACTGTTATGTAGTGGCAACAAAATAATTTTATGGCTGGGGATCATCCCAACTTGAAGAACTGTATTAAAGGGTCATAGCAGTAGGCTGAGAACCCCTGCAATAGGGGAATAGTGAATGAATTAAGTTCGTGTTCAAGAACCAGTGCATGGCATATCCCTGTGGCTATTTTCCTTAGCTATTGGCACAGGTCAGAGACATTAGAGACGATATTTATACTTTCTGCCCCTCTACTCTAATCTCGTTTATGTTTTTAAACAAGGCCCTTTCTGCCGGGGACCAGTATTTATGCTTCAGTATGAATATTAGAGTTTAATTCTGAAAGGATGTGAATAAATTCAGGGAAATAGAGTCCTCTGACAATTGTAGCCTATTATTAATTTTTTAAAAAAGATTTATTTATTTATTATATGTGAGTACACTGTAGCTGTTTTCAGACACACTAGAAGAGGGCATCAGATCTTGTTACAGATGGTTGTGAGCCACCATGTGGTTGCTGGGATTTGAATTCAGGACCTTGAGAAGAGCAGTTGGTGCTCTTAACCACTGAGCCATCTCACCAGCCCTATTATTAATTTTTTTAACCCTGAAATAATGACAAATGCCATTTGTCTTGATGAGTACTCTGCACGGCTTTCCTGGGACTCCAAGATGCCAATGCAGGTCTGTACAAGCCTATCACGTGACCGTGTGAAGTCTAGTGATTTCTTCTTCAATCTTCTTCACTTACCCAAAATCATTGTATCTCACTATCCTCCCAAGACCAAAAGTGGGTTGTGGGTTTTATAGATTTTTTTTTTTTATACATATTGCCACTGGTTCAGTAGCAAGCTCACGGTGTCCAGGGCCAGGGGACCTGGGCTCACATCCCAATTGCCTCCTTCGTTCTTTCTCTGATTGTCTGAGTGGCTTTTAGCATGCTGCTTGACATCTTGGAAGCTAACATCTCTCTTCTGAAGAGCTGATGTCTTACATAACCACTTCAGAGAGATGGCGGAGGATTAGATTAATTCACTACTATGGGGATGGAGAGCCTTGTATCCACAAATCCCTGGATTTGGTCCTTAGCAGTGAAAAAAAAAAGCTACTAATATGCAAGAAAGTATAGCAAGGTTAAGGGCCCTGCCTGCGCTAGTTTTAATATTAGTGTGACATATCGCGCTTCCTACATACCCACAAAGGGTTTCACTCGCCTGGTCTCCAACATGTGTCTCCCACAAAAGGAGACCTTCTGGTGACAAGCAATGACCAGTAGCAGGCCGTGCATGGCAATGAGCAGATAATTGCAGGGTCAGACTCTGTACTTCCTGTGGGCCCTCGTAATACACCAGTTTGTTTATCTCCATCTGAGATGAGCAGGCCCATTTATTCCTATTGTGCCCTGTTCTGTCACGTTTCACACTGAGCGGTACTTTATTAATTAAAGTTCCCAAAGAAAATATATCTCCATTTCAGCCAAGATCTGCATCTTTTATAATGGACAGATGTGGCCTTTTTAGGGAGACAACCGTGTGGTGCACTGTGCTCCCTAAGAGACAGGCTTGTAGCTATAGAAACTGCAGGCTCGTCCAGGCCAGTGGCGTGGACAAGGCGGGGGTGTGCCGACTTTGTTGATTTCTCTCTTAGTCACTGCCCTGCAAAATGCTCAGGGACATTGGCAGCATAACTAAGAGCTGGTATTTGCCCAAACTGTGTCTTTCCTCCCTTGTAGCATCAGGAAGATACTAATGTGGGGGTAAAAGTCAGGAAGGAACACAGTGCACATGCCATTCTGTATAAGGAGCATATGCTAATTGCTAAGGGGATTCTATTGCAAAGGAAGGCATCGCATGGAATGTGGCTGAGTCCTGCGTTCTTGCACTCAGATGGTCTGAACATTGTCTGTATGTGGTAGAAACCAGACTGTGGCCATTCATTTGTTCAAAATACATGTTCTGAATGAAAGGTTTCTAGATGTGTGTGAACACGTTTATATTGTCAACATTTGCAGAAATTATCTTCAAGTTCTGTTCTTTATTAGCACCTACTTTTTAAAAAATCCATTTTATGTATATGACTGTGTTCCTCTATGCTCAGTGCATACATGCAGTACCCGAGGAAGCCTGAAGGGGCATCAGATCTCTTTCAGAACTGGAGTTAATAGATGGTTGTGAGTCACCACTTGGGTGCTGGGAATTGAACCCTAGTCCTTTCTGAGCAGCCAGTGCTCTTCACGGCTGAGCCATCTCCAGCCCCCTTTTATTTCTTTGGCACAACAGTGAAATAGACACTTTCTATTATTTATCTGTTTGTTCATTCATTTATTCTTATATTATACTAACATGGGAGCAGTCCTAGCTGTGTCTCCTTTTTCTTGCCCAGTTGTTATAAACTGTTAGCCCTGGGCAGAAGGCTTCGGGTTTGTGGCAATGCCACATCATGACCACATCTGAACTTGAGCTCAGTGCCATTCGGTTAACAGTTGTTAAGTTTCCTTCTCAGGCACCATGCCTGTGCCAAGTTCTGGGAATATGCAAATAAGTAGGAAATTGTGTTACACAGCTCGGGCTGCTATGACGCTGTGTCATAGACTGGACAGCTTTTAAACAATATGCCTTTCTTACAGTTGTAGCCTAGAAGTCCAAGTCCCAAGGCTGTGATAAGAGCCTACCTCCTGTTGGCAGGTTGTCAATCACATAATAGGGAAAAAAGGCAAGTCCATGTCCTCCGCCTCTCTTAAAAGGACATCATGGGGTTAGAGAGAAGGCTCAGCACTTGAGAGCACTGACTGTTTCTCTAAAGGACCTGGGTTCAGTTCCCAGGCCCTACATGTTGGCCAATAACTGTCTCTAACTCAAGTTCCAAAGGACCCAGTTCCATTTTCTGGCCTCCTAGGGCATCAAACTTGTGTGACACACAAGTATATACACAGGGAAAACACCATACATGTAAAACAAAACTAATCTTTTTTTTTTTTAACAATAAAGTCAATTTATTTAAACAGTTGACTTAGGCACCTGCAATGGTGACTTCAACCTCCACTCCTGGCTCAATACTGATGGAAGTAATCTGCTTAACAATCTCAGAAGGACTATGTAAATCAATGAGTCCCTAGTGGATCGTCATCTGGAAAACGATCCCAGGTCTTGGAACCTTCACCGCAAGGTGTTTTTCTGGTAGTGATTCTCAATGTCTTGGTGGGCATGCGCACCAGTCCCTTCACTTTCAGATTCTTTTCCTTTGTGCCTCTGATCAAGTCCGCACAAACTTTCTCCAGCGACTTCACGTTGCAGCTGGTGAGCGCGATTCAAATCCGGTGAAGCACTTCGGGCTCCACGCGTCTTTCCAGTATCTTTAAATGCCATGACTGAGGCGCGGCTTCCTGACCGACTTGTTCCTCAGCAGGAGCGAACAGCGGTGAGTCAGGACGGAGCAGAAGTGACGTGGCAGAGCTCCGCAACACCACCCGGTCTCAGAAAGCAATCTTTTTTTTTTTTTTTTAAGAGGACATAGATAATCTCTTTTGTTTTGTTATTTGAGAGGTTTCATTGTGTAATAGCCCTGACTGTCCTAGAACTCTGTGGATCAGATACCAAGCTGGCCTTGAACTGAGATCCGTCTGCCTCTGCCTCTGCACTGGGACTAAAGGTGTGCCTCACCGCTGCCTGGCTATGGTTGCAGGTTTCATATCAGCGTGAGTTTGGCTAAGAAGCCCAGTTGTTTGGTTGAACATCAGTTTAGATGCCGCCCTGAGGTGTGTTTCAGGTGTGAATAGCATCTCAAGGGCCAGGGCATCACTCAATGCTCACTCAATGCGTCTGTGCGTGCCTCATATGTGCAAGGCCCTGGGTTCCATCCCCAGCACTTAACTAAACCTGGTGTGTTTGCAAAAGTGGAAGCTGATGACTCAGTGATGTGCATGTACCTCATCCAATCTACTGAAGACCTTGACAGACTGGCGTTCCCAGGACAGGAAGACGGTCTGTCTACACCTTGCCCGTGGAGGAGACTGTAACCCAGGAAAGATGGTTCTGGAGGTAAAAGCCTATAAGTCTGGGGAACTGAGTCAAGATCCCCAGAACCCAAGTAAAAGCCCAAGATGGCATGTATGCCTGCAGTCTCAGCACTTCTGCAAAGAGATGGGAGGCAGAGGCAGAAGGATTCCCCTGAAGGCTCATGAGGTAGCTTATCTGGAGTCCACGGCACAAAATTAGTAGTCTGAAAGTCTAACCCATAAATCAAAGGCATCAAGTCTTGCATTTTTAGATTTGGAAGTCCTTCTGAAAGGTATCAATATTTTATATTGTTAGATATTTTATTCACATTTTACATTTCATTTTATCTTGAAACTTGAGAGTCAGAGAAGCCAAGTTCTAGTTGAAAGCCACCCAGCAAATGACTATTTAAATAGTAATGGGTGAAACCAGAACAGATTTTCTGGCTTTTCCCACCTATTTCTATTTTAATTAATTAATTAATTAATTTGTTATTTTTGAGACAGCCTTGGCTGTTCTGGTACTCACTATGTAGGACAGGCTGGCCTCACATTCACAGAGATCTTGCTGGTATTAAAGGCTCTGCCTGCTTTTAACATATCAAAATAATAGGCAAGGGAGATTACTCAGTAAAGGGCTTACTGGGCACATGTTAGGACCTAAGTCTCCCCAGAAGGAAGGAAGGAAGGAAGGAAGGAAGGAAAGAAGAAAGAAAGAAAGAAAGAAAGAAAGAAAGAAAGAAAGAAAGAAAGAAAGAAAGAAGAAAGAAAGAAAGAAAGAAAGAAAGAAAGAAAGAAAGAAAGAAAGAAAGAAAGAAAGAAAGAAAGAAAGAAGGAAGGAAGGAAGGAAAGAAGGAAGGAAAGGAAGGAAGGAAGGAAGGAAGGAAGGAAGAAAGGAAGGAAGGAAGAAAGAAAAAAGGAAGGAAGGAAGGAAGGAAGGAAGGAAGGAAGGAAGGAAGGAAGGGAAGAGGGCCATGGTGGTATGCTTTGTAATTACAGCCCTGGGAAGATGGAACCAGAGAGGCCTGAGGTTCACTGGCTCAGTGCAGCTGGAACAGTAGTCTCTAGGTTCAGTGAGGGACCCTGTCTTAAGTAGGATGGAGAATAATTCAGAAAGACAACTGATGCTGGAGCCAAGCAGATGGCTTAATGGGTTAGAGCACATGCCATTCAAGCCTGAATCTGCATCCCCAGAACCCTCATAAATGTCAGATGGGTGTGACAGCCAGCTTGTAATCTAAGCTTGGGAAGGCAGAGGCAGGGGATTCCCCAGAGCAAACTGGCCAGCAATGTTAGGCATCTTCAGAGCTCTGGGTATGACTGAGAGATCTTGCTTCAAAGAATAAGGAAGAGGAGTGACAGAGAATGATCACCTGGGGCCTCCTCATGCACCAGCACACACTTACACATGTGAAAACATGCAACACAGAGGTAACTCATACATATATGAAATTGGTAAAAAAAAAAAAACAATGAAGCCCAGCACTTACCTCTAGTCTCTACATGTGCACAAATGCAGACATGTACACACATATATACACACATGGCACATGTACTGGCATGCTCATGCATGTGCACACACACAGACACATGCACAGACACAGCCATATACATGTACATGCACACATGGATGCACATGCACACATGTGCAAATATATGTACATACATACACTGGGGTATGTGTGTGTGTGCACACACGTGGAAACACACACACACATACACACACACACACACACACAAGATTAGTGCAGTAGTGACCTATAATCTATTTCCTGCTGTGCCTTGGCTTTATGATGTAATATCATCTGAGGATGTGATTTACATATAAAAGGATCCTTCTAATGTTGAAAGAAATATTTTTCAGGAGTTGCAGAAGGGAGTTCATAAAACAAAAGAGACTGCAGCCCACAGCTACTGCCTGCTTACATTACCTATGCACAAAACTGTCCAACTCTCCGTTGACTGAATTTGTTTCTCTAGTGACTTCAAAAATTAGTTTATTCTCTATGTATGAGTGTTTTGCCTGCATGTAAATAGGTGTGTGCCTAAGTTAGAAAAGGGCATTGGATCCCTGGAACTGGAATTACAAATGATTGTGGGAGGATGGTACCAAATCCAGGTCCCCTGGAAAAGCAGCCAGTGTTCTTAACTGCTGAGCCATCTCTCCAGCCCCTCTCTGGTGAATTTTAAGAGACTTGTGCTCAGCCGGGCCGTGGTGGCGCACGCCTGTAATCCCAGCACTTGGGAATCAGAGGCAGGCAGATTTCTGAGCCCGAGGCCAGCCTGGTCTACAGAGTGAGTTCCAGGAAAGCCAGGGCTATACAGAGAAACCCTGTCTCGAAAAAAACCAAATCCGAAAAAAACCAAATCCAAAAAAACCAAAAAAAAAAAAAAAAGAGAGAGAGAGAGACTTGTGTTCCATGGCATGTCCTAACTCCTTGTGGTAGTCTAATCCTCTTTGCAGGGAAAAGATATTTAGCATAATTAACTTTTTTTTTAAGTTAGGTCTAACCTCAAACTTGAGTATGTAGCTAAGGATGGCCTTTAACCATCCTGATCCTCCTGTGTCTACCTCCCAAGCTCTGGGATTACAGGCACGTACTATCCTGTGCAGCTTTATGCTTTGCTGGGGATCAAACCAAGGGCTTATCAATGCTAGTCAAGCACTCTACTGAAAGAGCTCCATGCTCAGCCCCTCTCTTTGCTTTTTCATTGAGGCAAGTCTCATTAAGTTGCCCAGACTGGCCTTAAACTAACTTATAACCCAATCTTTAAACTTTCTCTTTCCTCAGCCTCCATGGTAGCTGGGATCATAGGCCGGCACCACCATACCACCATACCTGCCTGGATCAAATACTTTTAATTGATCCTGTGAAATCCATGTGTGTGTGTGTGTGTGTGTGTGTGTGTGTGTGTGTGTGCGCATGTGCATGCATGTGCGCTCCGAAATTAGGCAACGTTTTTATTTTACCTTTTAATTTTTGTATTTATTTATGCAGGTTTGGCCCAGAGATAAAACTTACATCAGAATTTTATAAAGAACATTTATAAATTTTGTTTGTTTTAGCCTTCTTCCCAATAGCTGTAATGTCCTATCATCCGGAAGGCTCACATAACAAAAAACCTTCCCTACACTGCCCCCCTCATGCTGAGAAAAAATATTGGCATTCTGCTTTCTATTGCAATTTCTTACACATTCCACCTGTGCGTGTTTGATTAGTGTGACTCAGATGGCTTCATGCTAAGAACCTGACCCAGTTTTGTCTGCTTGTCTACCGGTTCATTTATGTGATAGACCTTGATTCAATATCTATGCAAGAGCCAGACCTGTGTTCAGTGCTCAGAATACAGAGAAATAAGGCATAACAGGGCAGGCGTAGTGAGGGATACCTGAAGTCCTAGGATGTGAGGCAGAGGAAAATCCTTAATTCAGACTTCTGGTCTACCTACAAAGGCACTAATCAATATGCCTTGGAAACCGGCTTTCGGGAGTGCCGAGGACTGACCCCAGGATCTTATGCTCTGCTACTGGGTTCTATTTCAGCCCCTTCTTTACTTTTTGAGACAGGGTCTCTGAGCTCAGCCTGGCTTTGAATTCATGATCTTCCTGCCTCCACCTCCTATGTGCTGAAGTTACAACAACAATGTTATTTTACTTTTTGGTAACTGTGGGTCTCATAGTCTAGGCTAACAAAACAAGACATTATTTTTTTACATATATACTCTTTTTTGCTTTAAGGACTGGTCTCATATAGTCCAGGCAAGCCTCAAACTTGATTGTGTATCCATAGATGACCTGTAACTCCTGATCATCCTGTGTCTACCTCTCAAGAGCTGGCATTACAGACATACACTACCTGTGCAGCTTTTGCAGGCCTAGAACCCATTTTATACACTGGCCTTAAACTATCTGTAGTCCTCCTGCCTCAGCTTCCCAAGTTCAGGGACTATACCTTTGTGCTTCCAAGCCTGGCTCTCTGTATGTTTAACATCTTTCTGTGTCTTTGCCATTCCCTGTCCTTGAAAGGACCGAGGTGCCCCAGGCTAAGCCAGACTGTCTTGATTAAATGCCATTGTGGTTGCTTCCTAGCTATAAAGTGAAGTTTGGATCCAGAATGTTCTCCCAAAGCCAATGTGTTAACAAGACTTGACAGGATGGACAAGCTATGGGTAAATGATTGAAATTAAGAGATAGAATGTAGTAGGAGGTATTTTTTAAAAGATTTTAAAATTATTTTATATTGTGCATGTATGCTCATGTGAGGGTAGGTGCCCTTGAAAGCCAGAAGCATAGGCTCTCCCTGGAGCTAGAGTTATAGGTGGTCTTTTGCTGCCAAAGGTGGATGCTGAGAATTGAACTTGGGTCCTTTGCAGGGGTAGTACAGTGCTCTTAACTGTTGAGTGATCTCTCCAGGCTAGTCAGGGGTGTTCGGATCACTAGCTGTCTATAGAGGGGGCTTTTGCAATCCTGATCTCTTCCTCTCCCTCGCCCTCTTCATTCCGAATTGGAACCAAGCAGCTTGGCTCTGCCGTAAGTTCCCGACATGCTATGACTCCTTGGTATGAAGGCCCCAAGGCAACAGAGCCAACTGTCCATGAACCATAACTTCCAAGTCTGTGAACCACAAACTCTTCAGAAAGAGTTTCTCTTCAGAAATCGATTGCCTCACATGTTTGTTAGAGAAACAGAGAAGCAGCTGACATAAAGTATGACCTCAAACTGTTTAACCTCAAAGGCTGGGCACGGGGCAGGAGAAATCCCTCCATGGGTGAGAGCTGCTCTTCCAGAGGACCTGAGTAACTCACAACCACCTATAACTCCAGCCTCAGAGGATTCGACACCCTCTTCTGACCTTCTCAAACATTGTACTTATGTGGAAGCAAGCATGTGCATGAGTGTGTGTATACACACACAGACCACAGCATAGCACACATACATCACATACACATGTACACCACATATACACATACACATGCACATCACACACACACACACACACACACCAGACACATATATATATCACATACACATATATACCACATATACACATACACATCACACACACACCAGACACATATATACACAATACATATACACATATATACACACATGCATACACACACCACACAAATACACACACATATATACACACATGCATACAGACATACCACACACATATACACACATACATACACCACATACACACACACACACACCCCTTAACCTCTCTTGCTCTCAGAGCCTCAGTGAGCACTGAATGGGTGATTGCTCACGAGTGCTTTGATGAGCCATTGGTATGCAAGGGTCTGTTAGATGCCCCACCCTCTGCTCTCAGTTTTCCTTCCTACGTTTGTCAAATGCCGCTCCTTCAGGGTAACGAGGTCAGCTTTGTTTCTACCTTGATTCCTTTTTATCATTATTACTTGTGACTCATGCAGCTCATTATGTTTCTAGGTCATTAAAACAGGAAAAATGTCACTCAGAAGAGCAGGAACAAGCGCAGCCCAGAGGAGCTCACTTGATAACATTAACAATCACAAAAGCCAGAAGTTAGCCATTAGCAGAAAGACAGAATCTGTCACAAGCAATAAACAGTTTCGTGCTGTGGCCTCTGAGTGACTATGGTCTCCAGATTTTCCCTTGAAATGCGTGTCTCAAAGGGTCTTAGTAATTCCCTGATTTCCGAAATAATTGGCAGGCTCTTACATGTTGGCTCGTCTATGGGGACAGATCAACTGAAGTTGGAGAAAAGGAGTCCATTTAAGGAAACCGCCCCCGCTACCTCGCTTCCCTCATTTCAAAGGTAGGGTTTGTTTTTAAGACAATTATTTTCTTCAAAGGAATTTCCAATTCAACCTTAGCCTAAAAATTGGCCACAGGCTTAGGATAGCACAACAGGGCTCTTCCTCGTCCACACGCCAGCGCTGTCCTCGCACTGCACGGAGGTGGATCAATGTCCCTGGCTCTCTGCTCTCTCAGCAGGGGCTGCTCATCCTGAGTGAGACTGGACTGTCTTCATCTCTTCCACTGTTACCATCCCTTGCAGGAAGCCTCAATTTATACAATATTAGATTTCCTAAGGAAGGACAGCGTCTTCATTTCTGCTGCAATTCTTGACACAAGTGTGATTAAAAAAAAAAAAAAAGTTTTCTAGCTGGTGTGGTGATACATGCCTGTAATCCCACCACTTGCCAGATGGTATAAGAAGATCAAGTGCGGGGGCGGGGGGGGGGGGGGCAGCCTGGGCTATATGGGCCATAGAGGCAGGAAGATCAGGATTTAGAGGCTAGCCTGGGCCACATGAAACAAACATAGCAGGATTTCTAGGAATGCATAAGAGAAGTTGTTTTCAAACCATCAGACCCATGTCAAGTCTGAGGACCAAGACCCAGTCTGTGGAGATGCTCACCTGTAGCTCCAGCACTTTGGAGGTTGAGGTAACACAGTGGGCTAGGGTAGTAACAGATTCAAACAAGAGCAACGGAAGTCAAAAAGGGCCTTATTTCACAGTCTGTGGTGCTGTGACATCCAGAGGGCCATATTTACAAATAGATAAATCATTCATTTTGATGAAGATTTTTGTTGTTTTGTTTTATTTTTCTTTTGCAGGCTAGGGTTTTCCTATGTATCTTTAGCTGGCTTTGGACTCCCAGAGATCTAGCTACTTGCTGGTAGTAAGAGGGTCTTTAACACCATGCCTTGCCCAGGAGACTTATTCTATTCTATTTTTATTTTTGGTATAGTTCAGATAGGAATGTTTGTCTACACTCAGGAAGCTCTAGGTATGATCATGGTTTTGCATAAGACATGAGGTAGAGGAAAAAGGGCCAGAGTTCAAGGTCAGCCTTAGCTACAGCCTGAGCTCCAGGCCAGCCTGGGTTACATGAGACCCTGTCTCAGAATAAACGAGGGACTGGAGAGATGGCCAGCCACCAAAGAGCATTTGTTGCGCTTTCAGAAGACCCAAGTTTGGTTCCTAGAACCCATGTCAGGCAGTTAACAGCTGCTTGTCCTGGTCTCTGTGGGCATCTGCACACACATGGCATGCATACACACACACATATGCATGCATGAACACAAATCTTTTTTGAAATCTGAAAAGCAAATTACTTGGGGGGACAGACAGGTAGATCTCAGTGAGTTCAAGGTGAACATGGACTAGTGGTTCTCAACCTTCCTAATGTTGCATCCCTTTAGTCCAGTTCCTCATGTTATAGTGACCTCCAACCATAAAATTATTTCTTTGCTACTACATAGCCATAACTTTGTTACGGTTATGAATCATAATGCAAATATTTGATATGCAGAATATCTGCTATGTGATTCCCCGCTCCCAAAGGGGTCACAACCCACAGGCTGAGAAACCAAAGGTCTAGATCATGATTTCTAGGCCAGCCATAGATACAGAAAAAAAAAACTCAAAATAAATAAATAATATAATATAATAAACTTGATTAGATAAATGACCGAATAAATAAAAAATGGCTCAACTGCAATGTCGGACAGCAGGAGATTCTATATAAACACTTGTCAGAAGCCGAGCCGGCGCTTAGCCCGCTCTGAGCGTGCTCTGCACGGCGGGGCTTTATGCAGCCCTTACCAGTGAGCACTGAAGCACAAGGAGCTTAGCTTAATTATTCTGTTTGCTGCCTCACTTTTCCATAGCCTGGAATCCCTGCTCGCCCTCCTGAAGCGTAAAACAAAATGAAAATTTAGAAACAAAGGATTAGAAATGAGATGGAAAATAGAAGCTAGACATGACATTAAAAATAAAGAGATAAAACACCTGCGTGAGAGGCTGCAGGTGAGGACTGTGGGGAGATCTTCCCTGGCACCTGTGGGAACCTGGGTTCCATTCCCAGCCCCACGAGCAAAACAAAACAAAAGCAAACATGCAAACGCTTTTGAAAATCCAAAAATGCTTCTTTAAATAACCCAGAGAACAAGGAAGATTGAATATTAAATCCTTTAGAAGTAAATGATAATGAGCAGGCTGGACGGTGGTGGTGCATGCCTTTAATCCCAGCACTCTGGAGGAAGAGGCAGGTGGATCTCTGTGAGTCTGAGGCCAGACTGGCCCACAGAGCAGATTTCAAAACAGAGAAACCCTGTCTCAAAACGAACAAATGGTGTGATGTTTTTTATATGCTTGGCCCAGGGAGTGGTACTATTAGGAGGTGTGGCCTGTTTGGAGGAGGTGTGGCCTTATTGGATTAGGTGTGTCACTGTGGGTGTGGCCTTTAAGACCCCTCTTCCTAGTTGCCTGGAAGCCAGTCTTCTCCTAGGGGCCTTCAGATGAAGATACAGGACTCTCAGCTCCCTCTGCACCATGCCTGCCTGGATGCTGCCGTGCTCCCACCGAGATGATAACGGACTGACCCTCTGAACCTGCAAGCCAGCCCCAATTAAATGCTGTCCTTATAAGAGTTGCCTTGGTCACGATGTCTGCTCACCTGGGTAAACACATTAACCAACACAAATGGTAAGGAGCCTGTGCCTCCAATCAGAACTTTTAGGATGCTGTGAGAGCCATACTTCAAGAGAAATGTATGGTTAACTGCTTATAGAAGAAGGAAAACCAAAAGATTAATGGGATAAACGCAAGCAGGTCCAGTGACGCCAAAGTGGAAAGCTAACAAGGGGCATCACCAGGCCCTCAAGCAGCACCCACAAGCCGCTGAGCTGAGCAGTGACGGATATCTTGGATAGAGTCTGTTGCTTGCTGCTTCTAGGGGGCCTGGGCTCTCTCCGATGGGACTCCACTGGACTCTCACCTGTGTGTGTCTCCCCAAGTGCTTTCCTCCCCTGCCTCTCACCAGGAGCCTCTTGTGTGAGCCCTCCCACTAGGACCCTAGACAGAAGAGAGCCATATCTCTTTCCTCATTCTTCTTGCGTATTCCTTAGTGGTCCATCTTCCGCTGGTGTCTCTAACCCTCCCCCTCCCTGCCAGCCTCCCCTCTCCCAATGTGAGAACTCTTGATTACTGCAGAAGCCTCCTCACAGCCTCTCTGCCTTTGTCTGACCCCACCCCATTCTCTACACAGCAGACCATAGCCAGAGTCATCCTTCTAGGATAGGCACGCAGTCCCCAGTCCCAGAGGGCTCCTTTAATGTCCTAGGTTGTTAGGTGCCCTCTTTAACTACTGCTAGCCCTGGGAGCAGCCTAGTTGCATGGCCTGTCTTGTACAAGGCATCTTTATCAACCTTGAAAGATGTGCTGTTCAAAGTGCAGTCAGGAGACCAACAGTATCTGCGGCATGCGGAGGCTTGAAGGGAAATGGAAGGCAAGACCTCACCCTGATCTGCAGAGTTTTCATTTGTGTTTAACAAGCTCCGGGGTGATGTGTGTGTATGTTCAGATTAGAGAGCGTGCTGCCTGGCAGTGGAGCCTGCAAACCACGGGTTGATCTTTTCATTGTTTGGGTGAGCTGGGGTGGGCTAGGTGGGGGAGACCGACTATCAAAATGACCTTCACTTATCAAGGAGGGAATAACATCAATCTGTTCTTTGAGATTCAGATCAGGAATAGAATGGATTATTCTGGAAACAGCTGACAGGTTTCAGGAGGATAGGAATAAGTTGGGCAGATGTCAGATTATTGATGCCTGTCAGGACATCAGTTAAGAGAAATGCTCAACACACACCCCTTTATTAGAGCCAGAGATTAGGGGGAGCGAATCAGCAGGAAGGGAAGAAGGGCACAGCTTTGTCTCTAGCCACAAGAAATTGCCCCGGAAAGATTGATTTACCCATCGTGCACACTGAGCCAAAAGCACCTCCCCGCCCTCCCTGCCCCCACCCCACATTGAGCTTTTCATGCATACTTAGCTCACCCAGGTGGCCCCGCCCCCATAGGCACTCAGGTCTCTAGCTGCTCAGAGAGCTGTCACAGGCAGCTGCACTTAAATAATGGGCCCTCAAGCCTAACTTGCCCAGAGGCTTGGGTAATCTTTCATTGATACAAAATAGATCTCTGGGGAAGATGTAAAGCTTCAGCTCTCCTACCTAGCGGTCTGTTTGAGTGTGGAGGCGGCCTGGTACAGATGTGGGAGGAGGGTGCAGGGCTGTAATGATAGCCTCTGGACTCCGTGTGCTGAGCATTACCCTGGGCCAGGTCCTGGGTGGGAAAAGTCTATACATCGTCTCATTAATTCCTCTCCCCGATTTACACCTTCCTATGGCTGGTGAGAGCAAGGTTCTAGGACTGCTCCATCTCACTGCTCATGAGTGGCAGAGCTGGTCTTATGGGTTGAATTCTGTCCCCCAACAAAATCCTGGGGACTTTTGTCCTCTATGTGGCAGTCCTCATTCCTAGCCTCCTATATATATGAGGATATATATATCCTTATTTCCAAATAGGGACATGCAGATAGAAATAATTCCAGCGAGGACACACCGGAGGAGGTTGGGCCCTTAATCTAACACGTCTGGCAGCTTTTTCTCTTTTCTTCCCTCAGTGGTAGGAACAGAACCCAAGCTGTTGAACAGCTAGGAAAGCGCTGTGGCCACAGCAGCAGCCACACCTGGTGTTTTTGTAAGAAAGAAGCAGTTTACACAATGAAGGAGATGAAGGAGATAGCAGCCGGAGGACTTTAGATTCCTGGCAGACTGGCAGACGCCTGAGGCTGAAAGAAGGAAGGTTTTCTTCATGTTTCTGGGGATTGTGGCCCTGCCCTGACTTAGGGTTCCCGGCTTCCCAGCCTGGAAGTAAATAGACTTCTTTTGTACTAAACTACCCTGTCTATAGTATTTGATGTCGCAGCCCTGAAAAATATTGTTGGAATTAAGACTTTGGCCTGTTCAGACCAGCAAGGATGATGTCATTGTCTTGGACAGAGATATTGGGAGGTTTAGGTGAACAATACCCATGCTTAAAATGGCCTGCCTTCCCTCTGGTGCACACGGAGAGATAACAACGGTTCCTGTTATGATGGGTGAGGGAGATGCTGCTGTGGGGGACACTGACACCCAGAAAGGAGGAGGTATCATTTAAATCACATGACCTTCTAAAGAAGGAAGGCAAATGAAGGGTCCATAGAGTCAGGCCCGGCTTTAAGGAACAAATAGGTCACTTGGGTTGGTAGTTAGTTTTGTCAACTTGGCATAGGCTAGGGTTCTAGATTCTGGGAAGGGAGCTTCAGGGAGGGATTGCCAACATGGGTTTGGCCTGTGGGCGTGTCTATGGAAGGTTGCCTGTTATTTTTTCTTTTTTAGATTTCTGGTGGGGGTATGCATGCACGTGCACCTGTGTGTTGATGCCCAAGGAAGCCAGAAGAGAGCGTTGGGTCTATAGGTGGTTGTGTGCCATCTGACATAGGTGCTAAGAACCAAACTTGGGTCCTCTGAAGAACAAAAACCACTTTTAACTCTTTTTATACAGTATTTATTTATTTATCTATTAGGTTTTTTTATTATTTTTTATTTTTATTTATTTATTTGTTTATTTATTTTTTTTGAGATAGGGTTTCTCTGTGTAGCCCTGGCTGTCCTAGAACTAGCTCTGCAGGCCAGGTTGTCTTTGAACTCAGGCCAGGTTGTCATCTGTCTTCTTCTGCCTCCTGAGTGCTGGGATTAAAGACATGATCCACCACACTCTGGTTTTAATACATATTTTTATATCTCTGAGTGTTTTGTCTACATGTATGTGCCCACAGAATTCACAGGAGGGCATCAGATCCCCTACAACTGGATTCATGAATGGTTGTGAGCCACCATGTGAGTACTGAGAACTGAACCTGGGTCTGCTGCAAGCAACAAGGGCTCTTAACCACTGACCCATCTTTTTAGCCCAGAAGAAAATCCTGATTACATTAATTCAAGTGGGACCCGCCCACTGCATGTAGCAGTATTTCCTAGGCATGGGGTCCTATACTGTATACATATGAGTGGAAAGAGCAGTTGGATATGGTGGTACACACCTTTAATCCTAACACTAGCAGAAAATAGGTAGGTCTCTGCAAGTTCAAGGCCAACCTGGTCAACATAGCAAGTTCCAGGTCAGCCAGGACTATATAAAAAGACCCTGTCTAAATAAATAGATAGATAGACAGACAGACAGATAAATAAAGGGTGGAGAGAAAGCTGAGTACTAGCATATATTCATTAATCCATCAGTCACAGTTCACCCTGACTACCCACAATGACAGCCTGTAACCTGGAATTGTGAGCCGGATAAACATTGCCTTATGTTTTTGTCGGTGTGTTTTATCACAGCAAACAGGAAATGAAACTCAGACCCCTGGGATTTTGTTAAAGTAAAACAAGAGTCTTTAGCTCTGACTAAGACCTAGGAGTGTTCATCCCTCAGGCAAGGATTCTTGGGCAAGGGATTTATGGAGGAAGAGCTCTCTGGAGGAACCCGTAAGAGGAAGGCGCTTGGGGGCGGTGCAGTGTTAGGAGTCCAGCCTCAGTCTGATCACATGGAGTGCTCTGGAGAAGTCACCCCCTGGAGCCGGCTCCCGCAAAGGAGCTAGGCTACTGTGTCTTTTATTAGCTCAGCCATTGACCCTAGGAAAGGCCACAAGCTCCTAGGTATTCTTAGCCAGTAGCAAGCTTTAGATTAAGATCCAGGTATGAGCCATGTATTGTCAATATGTACAGTAGCTAGGGGTATAGGTGTGACTGGTGACACAGGCCTGGTAGGACACCTGCAGCTTCTGCTCTGAGTAGGACACTTGAGAGGAGCTACTCCCACTCCAGAACCAGGTTCCTCCTGCCTTCAACAATTCAGAGCTAAAGTCATGTGATCACGAAAGGCCAATGTGACAGATTTCATGACACCACTATTGGCTTGCTCCCATTCTTCCCTCCCCCATAAAGTTCACGTAGTCATGGCCTGTTTCTTCCTATCCTATCCCCGCTCAGAAGTGGCCTTTCATGACAGCATTCCCTATAAATCTCTCACATGAGGTTTGTGGCATGGTGTGATCTTTGTGGCATTCCTTGGGCCTCAGAACGCTGCAAAAAATATAGTCACCAAACAGTCCCTGAGGAACTTAGTTGTCCCTCAAATCTATTTATGAAGTAGTGTAGGAGGGGACAGGTGAGTGTAGACAGAAGGAATTAACCAGCTCATATTCAGGCTCTCGCCTTCACTGTTGTGTGGGACACAGTTCTTTCAGTCTGTGACAATCCTCCCTTCTCCCTCCTCCCTCCTTCTTCCTTCCTCCCTCCCTCTCCCTCCTCCCTCCTCCCTCCTCCCTCCTCCCTCCCTTCCATATCATTGTTCTCTTTGAAATATAAGCTGTGGATTGGAAAGATGGCTCAGCGGTTAAAGCACTCACCACACGAGTGTGGGGACTATCATTTGAATCCTCAGAAGTTCATGTGAATTCTGGGCGAGCATGGCAGCCCACCTGTAATTCCAGCCTTAGGTGGAGGCAGGAGATTCCCCAGAGCAAGGTAGCCATATTGGTGAATTTCCCTTCATGAATAAAGTGAAGGACTAACGGTGACCCAGCATTGTCCTTGAGCCTCCACATGCACACACTCAGCACAAATCCCACCACAGCAGGAACTTGAAAGCAGTAAGGGATGTAGAAGGAGCAGAGCTGGTATCTGCAGAATACTAGAAGTTTCCATCAGAAATGCTCAGAAAAAAAAAGTCTTCAGCATTTGACTTCTTCAGATCTCATCATTTTGATAGAATTTAAAGGTTAAAATACATTTTCCAGACAGGATCTCATCTCTGTAGCACTAGCTGACCCTGAACTTACTCCGCAGGCCAGGCTAGATTAGGACTTACAAAAATCCACCTACCTTTCCTCTCAAGTGCTAGGATTGCAGGCATGCCATATCCGATTTTTAAAAACACATTTTTATGATGAATTATTCAATTACTAGGTACAGGTTTTCTTAAGTCATGAGGATCTAGGGAGACATGCCTCTGGCTGTGCAGGTAGAGATTTCTTAGATCTGGTTAACTGAGGTGGGAAAACTCATCCTAATTGTGGGTGGCACCAGCATCAGGATCCTGGACTCAAAAAGAAAGGAGAAGGTGAGTTGATTGTCTGCATTTGTCTCTCTCTCTCCTGACCGAGGGTGACATGTAACAGCAGCCTCAAATTCCTGTCACCATGCCTTCTCTGCCATAATGAACTATTCCCCTTAAACTGTGAGGCAAAGAAACAAAAGAGAAGAAGAAGAAAGAAAAAGCCTTAAGGGACTTTGGTCTCAGCAAAGAAATAAGCAACTAATACAGCCAGCTTCGTGTTCCTGTAAGAAATAGCTGAGATTTTCATCATCTAGAGCAGGGCCACTGTGACTCCAGGCTTTGGAGGGTCTGGCCAGTGCTGGCTGGCTCTGTTGCTTTATAACTGTGGCAAGGCAGCCCATCATGGCGGCAGTATAAAACTAGCTTACTTCATGGCTGGAATGGGTGGGAGGGGCGGTCGGAGTCACACCACACCTTTCAAGAACCACACAAATAATCTAGAATGTATCCCCACACTCCCATACTCCCGACCCCTCGCCCCACCCATCCAGACCTACACATTAGGAACCACCTCTCCTACCTCTTAAAGGTCCCCAATCTCTCAATAGGGCCACGCTGGGGAAACAAGCCCTTGACACATGAGTCTTTGGGGAACAGCTGGAATCCTAACTAAAGGGGATGGGGGTGGGGGGCACAGAACATCACCTTGGAGAGGGGCGTTTGGGAGCTGAGCAGAGCTGCTCTGTTCTGTCACTCTGCAGCATTCACTGGGATGGGGATGGGGACCCTTTGTCCCTGACTATTGGTGGCATCTCATCATTTTATTACCTGCTGCCTCCGAGACCTGGAGAGCTAGTCTGGCTTTGTTCTCATCCTGCTGGCGGTGAGAAGAGAGGACGGCTGGCCAGATACAACTCCTGAGAGGCTGGCACAGTTCCCACCCCAGCCCCTGGTGCCACTGGCTGGCTGCCTTTCTGATCACACCTCACCCAGCCCTGCATTCTCCTCCCTCGATGCTGGAAAGCAGCCCAGGCCTGGCTCCCCGGGCTCACTGCTTCCTCACGCTGTCTGAAGCCTGGTGTTACTCTCCCTCTGTGGATTTTGTCTTGTGCCTCTCTCGGGGGTATTAAGCTGTAAAATGAAGCTCCCTGTAGAAGAATTGCAGAACAGGGCAGGAAGCAGCAAATTTGCTCTGGGGGGGTGCAGGGGGGAGGACAGACTCGGGCTTCCCTGGAGTCCTGGGAGGCACACATTTGTGATTGACTCATTTCACATGAGTTATTGAGCTAGGGCAGTGGGAAGAAGAAGTGTTTATGTAGAAAAGTGGCAAACTTTTCGTTAGTGTTCCAAACACTCAGGAGACCTCCTGCAAGTCAGGCTGGGTCTGAATGAGCTGGCTGCCTGAGCCTTCAGTGTGTGTGTGTTACATATGGAAAGGTGTGTAGTCTGTGTCTACTGGGATGTGGGGAATGTGTGTGTGTGTGTGTGTGTGTGTGTGTTGGGGGGATTGCTATGTTTTTGGTATATGTGACATGTGGTTGTGTGGGAAAGGTATATGTGGTGGAGTGGATATGTTGGCAGGAAGAGGTATGGAGTATGACTACATTATTTGTGTCTTTGTGATGTGTGTGTAATGTGTGTGATGTGTGTAGGAAGTGTGGTGTGTATGATACATGTTTGTGTTGAGTGTTGTATGTGTGAATGCATCTGTGGTGTGGGATCTTGTACTTGGAGGCTAGGAACAGCTTGGGAGAGTCAGTTGTCTTCTTTTGCCATGTTGGTTCTGGGAACTTAACTCAGGTTGTCAGGCTTGGTGGCAAGTACCATCTCCTAATGAGTATCTTGCTAGCCCAATGTGGTGGTTTGAATATGCTTGGCCCACAAGGAGTGGCACTTTTAGGAGGTGTGGCCTTGTTGGAGGAAGTATGTCACAGTGTAGGCAGGCTCTGAGACACTCCTCGTAGCTGCTTAGAAGACAGTCTTCTGTTGGCCTTGGGAACAAGATGTGGAACTCTCGGCTTCTCCAGCACTGCATCTGCCTGGACACTGCCTTGCTTCCCGCCATGATAATGGACTGGACCTCTGAACCTGTAAGCCGGCCCCAATGAAATGTTCTTTATAAGAGTTGCCTTGGTCATGGTGTCTATTCAAAGCAGCAAAACCTAAACTAAGACACCCTTGTTGGTTTTCTTTGAGACAGGGTCCCTCGCTGGCTTAGAACAGCGACATAAAGAGTTATGAGGATGATGACTCTGTCCACTTCACCAGTGCTGGAAATTTAGGTGGTATCACCTTGGTCTCTGAGACTGGCTTGTTTTACTTAAGCACATATCCTGAAGATTCATCCCTGTTGGAGCTTAAGTCAAAATTTCACCCCTTCTTAAAGCTGGATAGCACTAAATATACTAGCACGCCATATTAATATTCTACCAGTATTGGAAAATACCTGAGATAATTAAATTCACTGATTATTTATTTATAAGCCTGCCTCAGTCTTAGGTTTAAAAGCCATCTTATAATAAAGACAAACTAGGTTCATTCCTGTTTATGATTACATCTGTTTCTCACATATTGGCCTATGCCCTACCTACAACCTTAGCTACAAATGGCTCTGTATTGCCTGTTTCAGGAAAAAACCATCATGTCTTTATTTCAGAAAGTTATTATGACTACCTATTGTTACCTATGGTGATGACTACTTTGCAGCCATGTCTTTGTTACAGGGGGTTGTTCTGTTCTGTTCCTGTAACCCTACTTGTTTGTCTGCCAGATTCCCCCATTTGGACACTCCCAACTCCTGGAGTATAAAAGCTTTTATCTTACTTATGTCCAAGGCTGATATCTGGATCCCCACCTTAGGGGGAGGCAGCTAATGTATAGGAATTGAAAAAAAACATAGGAGGCAGAGGCAGGAGGATCTCTCTGAGTACAAAGACAGCCTGGTCTACAGAGTGAGTATCGGGACAGCCAGGGCTACCCAGAGAAACCCTGCCTCAAAAAACAAGAAAAAAAAAAAACAAAGTTAGCTTTGATTATTTGCCTGAATTAGTTGATTTGGCCATGATGACTTGGGTAGGTGGTCTTTTTCCTCATACCTGTGAGATTAACATTATAAAGAGAAAGGTTTCCTTTTGCCTCATGGTTTTGCAGATTTCAGTCCACAATCAATTTGTTCCATTGTTTGGGCCTGTCATTTATCTGTCACCACAGAGGCCAAAGCAGAGAAAACCCAATCACTGTATAAACCAGGGGACAAAAGAGAAAGAGACTGAAGTCCCACAGTTCCCTTCAGGAATACCCCTGAATGATCTGAGTATCTTCCAGGGACTTTACAACCTCCTGACAGCACTACCCTGGGAACCATGCTTCCGTGCATGGAACCCCTCAGGTATTCAAGACCCAAACTATAACCTACCTTGTGTTTACTTATATACTTTTTAAAATGTTATTTATTTGTGTATTTATTTCTTGGAGGTGTGTGTGCACATATGTGGAGTTCAGAGGACAAATTAAGAAAGTGAGTTCTCATTTTCCACTCCATGGGGCGTGGGAATTGAACTCAGGTCGTCCAGCTTGGCAGCCATCTCCCTGGCCCCACCTACCTCTGTTGGTAGACATTCAGATTGCATTCATTGTTTGATTCTTATGAATGATGCCACTATAATCAGGAGTATGAGAAGATTCAAACCCCTGTTTTCAGAAACGAAACTACTGGGTCCCATGGTAATTAACGCTATTTATCATTGTTGAGGAGCCACAATCATGCCACTGCCGTGCAGTGTCCCACAGCAGCTGTGCCATCGTTGTGTTCCCACCAGCAATGCCCAAGGGTCCCAACTTCACAGCCTCTCTACACTTTTCCTTTCCTTTTTATAATAGCGATTTCTGTGAGCGTGAAATGGAGTCTCGTGGTGATGCTCTAGATTGCCAATGTGCAATGTCTCTTCGTAAGTTTGTTGTCCATTTGCACATTTTTGGTGGGGGCAATTCCCTTCCTCATTTCATAATTGGATGGTTTTTCTCCTTAGCTTTTAGGAGTTCCTTCTGTAGTCTGACCCTTAGCCCCTCAACAGGTAGACGATTTGCAAACACATCTTCCCTTTCTCTGGGTTGCCTGTTCCCTCTGATTACTCTCTTTGGTACACAAACATTTCTAATCTTGATGTAGCCCAATTATTTTTTTTAAAAAATTATTTAAAATTTTGTTTTTATGTGTATGGGTGTCAGGCCTGTGTGTAGGTGTGTACCATATGTTTGCAGTGCCCACCCAAAGAAGCCGGTAGAGGGTGGTGGATCCCATGGAACTAGAGTTACAGATGTTTGGGAGCCATCATGTGGGTGCTGGAAATCAAATCTGGGTCCTCTGGAAGAAAAACCAATCCTCTTAACCACTGAGCCGTTTCTCTAGGCCCCACTTTTAAAAAATTTTTACTCATTTATTTCATGTGTGGTATGTGTGTGGCTACCTATGCTATAGCATGTATATAAAGGTCAAAGGACAATTTTCAGGAGTCAGATCTCTCATTTCACCATTTTGCATACTAACATTTTCCCATGCTACAAAATTCAGAAGGTTCAAATAACTGTACAGTGAAAAGACCGTTTCCCAGAAAATCATTTGCATTCAGTCGGTGTTTCTTGCGACCCCTCCTAAGAAGGACTAAGAACATGCACAACATTTGGAAGTACATGACTTTTATTTCATTTTCACAGACACTGCCCTCATAGAGACAGTCTTTTGCCTCCTGCTTCTTTCATTTCCTAGTACACCTTGGAAATTGTTTCACAGGAGTAACCTAAATTGTTCATCTTTCCCCTTAATAACCACCTAATGTATTTGAGGGACATTAGACTATTCCAAAATTCTGGTATTATACATAATGAATATTAGGATCTTGAATGACATGTTAGCAACTTGACTCAATCTAAGAAGTCTAACAAGCAATGGTTGTTTTATATATTGGTCATCTTTGGATGGACCCATGAAAGAATTCCTCCCAAATTTCAATATGGAGGCAAGACAGTGCAAGATGGTACTTCTCCTGCAGCGCTACAGTTTTTTTCCCCCCATTTATGAATTCTGCATTTCCTGTGTTAGAGCATTCATGCTTTGCTTTGGATCGCTGGGGTTTCTAAAGTCAAGTTTATGGATCACATTAACAACTGAGCCGGGCAGCTTGCTGCACCGCTATAAGCCTCACTATCTCCCTCTTCTGAACTTCTCTTTCTGTTTCCAACGATATCTATTTCATTCCTTGATAGTGTATATATTTTTGTAAGTCACCTCAAGCATTTTGTGTAACGGAGCAGGTAGAAACATGTATGTGCATGAAAATGTTCCTTACCCCCTCCCCAGTGCATGAGTAAACCATGAATCTGTAGCAATGCCCATGGAGGTGAATCGGACCTCTATTCTGCCCAGGTGAAGTGCAACGCCCAGCTCCTGCTTCCCACCATCTTTTGTAGGATCGCTTAGTATCCAGTGCAGCCTGCCCCTGGCTACTTCTGCTCCACCTTAATGCTTCCTGCCTCATACAAAGTCAAGAGAAACACTGATCTGGAATCCCACAGATTGTAAAACCTATTACAAGAGCTGGGATAATGGGGAAAAGGAAAGTGCAGGTGCTAAAGGCGGGCTGAGGTGGAGCATGGCGGGTGTGTGTGGAGACAGAGCAGAAGGAGCAAAGAATTCTTGGGGTGCCCTGTCACTAACCCCAATCCCACATTCAGCTGCACACCCCCACCAGTTATTCCATGCCACCCACCAGTGTTCTTTCGCCTCAGTAGGAGAAAGCAATTTGCATCCAACCAGCAGGATTAAGATAGATGGAGGGAGGTAGCTTTCGCATCTCACAAGCCAGTTTCATCTCACTGTGCACGCGGCAGTGGGGGTGGTTTCGTTGTAATGTGGCCCCTGCGGGCTGAGTTCCAGATTTGTGGTTCGTCTGCTTTAGAGGTGCCAAGTGAGTAAACAGCTGGACATGCTGCAGTCTGAGGACCAAGGCGCGGCCCGTCTGGCTGCCAGCTCCTGCAGGGGCCATTCTTTAAAGTCGGGGAGGCAGGCATGGCTCTGTTTTGCAATTATCTGGGATGGACATGAGGCATCTGGGCACTTAGTTTGAAGAGTGCTATGGGAAATGGGGTGCAGGACTCAGCATCCTGAGCCCTGCTTTGTCCCTGGGGCTTCTCCCTGCACGGAGAACTCTAAGAAAGGGCAGAGTAGAGTGTAGGATTCTTTCCAAGAGATGAGAGCTCTCAAAGTCTCTGTACCTTTACCTACAGAAGGAACACTCACATTCCTAGGCCCACAGAACCATTAAAAGGATTAAATAGTGATGTGTGTGTGCTTTCAAAGCTCTTTCCATGTGCCAGGCATCATACTAGATGCTTGGAATGCAGTAATAATGTATGTGTTGAAACACGTGAACATATGAGCTTCCACAACAATAGGAAAAGGAATTCCTTACTGTCTGTGTTTTTCAGAGGAGGAAACTGAGGCCCAGAAACCGAAAGCAAGATGTACCTCTGCACAGTCCGTGCACGACATTGGAATCAAATCCAAGTATCTCAGTCCCAAGAGTCAGGACCCTGGACGAATCTGCCTCAAGCCATGCCTGACACAGGAAGACATACATCAAAGGTAAACCATTGTCACGGGCCTATGGATCACGGACTCTGGCTTTGCCTGGGAGATGAGTTTTATACAGCCTGGTTCTACAGCAGCCCTGCCCTCCCTCAATTTCCCTTCTTGACACTCCCAGTGTCATGTCTGTCCATGCACTGAGTGCCTTGGCATGGGATACAGTGCCCTGTTTTCAGCTGTGTCTTTCCTACCTACCCAACCTCCTTCTCAGTAGTTACATAGCTCTTCGTGGAGGGTAGGTGCTTGGTGTTTACTTAAGAGTTATTTTTCTGAATTGAAGAGATGGATCAGCAGTTAAGAACACAGGCTGCTTTCCCAGAGGACCCATGTTTTATCCCCAGCACCCACATGGTGGCTTACAACCATCTATAACTCAAGTTCCAGGAGACCTAATGTCCTCTTCTGCCCTCCATTGACACCAGGCACACAAAAGCAGTGCACAGATATGTCTACACCTCTACACATAAAACAACAATTAAAACCAAAACCATTAAAGCATTATTCTTCAGAGCTGGGAAGATGGCTTAGCAGACAATTGTGGTGACTGAGCAAGCCTGACAATTTGAGCTGGATCCACAGATGCCACATAAAGGCATTAGGAAGAAATTGACTCAAGCTGTCCTCTGGCCTCCACATGTGCACTGTGGTACTCATGCACACACCTCCCCCGCCTCCATACATCATACATACACAATGACAATAAATAAAGAAAATAAGAATTTTAAAATAATACTCTCTTTTGAACCAGGCAAGGTGATAGACATCTGTGGCATTAACACTCAGGCGACTGAGGCAGGAGGATTGCAAGTTTCAAGTCAGCCAGGGCCACAAAGCAAAGTCAAGCAAGCAAACAAACAAAAAACCCTCCAGAAAGCAGGTGTGGAGCAAGGATGTGGAGAAAGCAAACGTTGGCCAGTGCTGCTGGGGATGTGAATTGTTGTTGCCATGATGGAAAACATCTTGAAACTTCACAGAGGGAAAAAAGTCAACATGGTGGCTTGAATGAGAAAGGCCCCCATAGGTTCAGTAGTTGAATACTTGGTCCCTAGTAGGTGGAACTGTTTGTGAAGGACTAGGAGGTGTGGCCTCATGGGAGGAGGTGTGGCCTCATGGGAGGAGGTGTGGTCTCATGGGAGGAGGTGTGGCCTCATTGGAGGAGGTGTGGCCTTGATGGAGGAGATGTGGCCTTGGTGGAGGAGGTGTAGCCTCAGTGGAGGAGGTGTGTCACTGGGGGAGAGCTTTGAGATTTCCAAAGTCCAAGCCATTCCCAGTTAGCTCTCTTTTTCTCTGTCCTGTGGTTGTCTCAGCATTTCTTTACTCCACTATCATCATGAACTTTAACCCTTGGAAACCATAAGCCGAATGAAATGCTTTCTTTTATAAATTGTCTTGGCCATGGTATTTTGCCATACCAATAGAAAAGTAATTAAGAAATCCATGAAACTACTATATGGTTCAACAGTCCTGCTTCCAGGTAAGTATATTATCCAACGGAAAGAAAATCAGTTGAATCCATAGAAGCATAACTTAGAATGGTGATTGCCGGGAGTCTGGGAGTAGCGATAGAGGATCTGGTCAAAAGGGAAAACATTTCAGTTATGCAAGATGAGTACGTTCTGGATTTCTAGTGTAGATCTGGGTGTCTTAGTCTGTTTTCCCTTACCAAATAGAATACTTGGAGTTGAGTAACTTTAAAAGGAAGGTGTATTGCACTCGTGTTTGTACATGCTATACACATCGTGATATGACGGAAGAGCTGGCCAAGCTAGGACCAAGCAAGGACAGCGCAGAAAGGAGGCCGGACTTTGTAACCAACCAAAAGGAGGGGTCCACAGAGAACGCTGCTAACCTCTCTTAATGACTCAGTTGCTTCCTTTTGGTCTGCCGTCTCTCAGCGCTGCCACACTGGGGACCACACCCAAGCATGTGTTTTGAACGCAACAAAGCACAGACACATAGGAGTGGTCGGCAGTGTTATGTGAGGTAAATGTGAAATTTAAGAAAGTCAGGCATGAGTTGGTAGGAAGGGTGGGCCACACCTACAACCCCAGCTCTCAAGAGGCTTAAGTTAGGAGGATCAGGAGTGTGGCCCACACAGTCCATGTAGGGACACCCTACCAAGAAGAAAAAGAAAAGGAAAAGAAGAATTTGAATGTTGTTTTAGATAGTCATTATGCAAAGTGGTGGATGTGCTAAGTAGCTTGATTGATTATTCCTAGTATATATGTGTCAAAACACCCCAGGCACACTGTAAATATATATAATTTTTAATTTGTTAATTATATGTCAGTAAAGCTGGAGAATATCTATATATTTTTTTTCCAGTACAAGAGCAAATGTGTTTTTTTTTTCCTCTTGGGACAGGGTCTCATATAGCCCAGGCTAGCTTTAAACTTACATAGCCAAGGATAACCCTGCAAGTGCTGGAATTGCAGACCTGAGCCACCACTGTTTATCCGGTGCTAGGGATTGAACCCAGGGCTTCATGCGTGCTAGGCAAGCACTCAACCTTACACCGCCAGCCTCACATTATGCTTTTTACAAAAGAATTTAATATTTCTAGAAACTCTGGAGATGGAATTTCATCCCATTTTGCTTTATCAAATGTGTTTTGTAGACCTGCAGCTAGGGCAACACCCAAGAACATGTTAGGATTGTAGAATCTCTCTGGGAGTGGGAGAGTTTACTGTACGTGAAGCTGATTGGCTTTTTCTCTTCCTCTGCACCCGCAGATGTAGGCCAGGTCAGGCCAGATTAAAAGACAGGTTTATTGGGAGATGGCTCTCAGGTGGGCTCAACCATCTCGGGTGTGTGTGTGTGTGTGTGTGTGTGTGTGTGTGTGTGTGTGTGAGTGAGTGAAGTCACGTGACCAGGCTAAAGCCAAGGGGATTTTTAGAGTTTAGGCGAGATGTGATAATGTCAGCGAGTACCCGGGATGTGTCCATATATGGACAAAACTGAGCCCCTGGGTGGGCACTCAGGAAACTTGGAGGCAAGGAGGGGCGACATGGTAAGCAGTCAGAGGTCAGTCTGGGGGGTGGGGGGAGTTTTCTCTGCACAGGCGGGGTTGGGGGAAGGAGAGGAGTTGGGGTTTTCCAGATTGCACAGGGGCAAGCAGGGTTAACGCCTCAGCGTTGCATTAAACTGAGCTTGGGGGTGTTTACCTGAAATCCCTGTACTGGACTGGTAGGTATAGGGAGTTCAAAAGGCCAAGGTCATCCTCAGCTATGTGTCAAGTTTGAGGCTAGCATGGGCTATATGAAACTCTGCCGGAAAGAAGGGGGGAAAAGGAGAGAGGTGTGAGGAGGGAGGAGAAGAGGGGGCTAATCTTAGGTTCTACCCAGACTTGTAGGATCTCTTCATGGAACCCCGCCAACTTGAGGCTCCTTAAAGTTTGAAAATAGTTGGCCGTAACTATCCACCCACCCCAGCTAGGATAACGAGTGTCAATTGTTTTGTGTGTACGGAAGGCTTATGTAAAAGCATATTCTTCTAACCTCTTTCAGTAATTACCAGCAATTTTCTAACCTCGTCTAAAGCCAAACTGTCATTGATGTCATTCAGCAGGAAGCTAACAAAGACATCATTACCCTGTCTCTCTGCTTCTTCTCTCACCCTCTGTGTTGCCCAGCCTCTCACAGCAGCCAAATGATCTGTTTTGTACATAGACAGGATCATAGCATTCCCTTCCCGGAACCCACGGATGCCCTCCCATTGCCCTGGGAACACGCAGCAGCCTCTGCAGCACTAGCTGCCACCCACCATCTTGCTCTGCACTTCTCTTACCAAAATGACCTGCTCTCTTAGCCACGAGTCAAGCTGTCTCTTAGCTCTGGGTCTTTGCAGTCTCTGTTCCTAAGCCTGGGGTGCCCTGTGCCCCCCCCTTCCCGTGGCTAGTTCCTTCTGGTCTCAGCTCAAGCATCACCTTCTCAGAGGCATGGGAAGAGAGGAGCCCACTGCACGCTCCGTGTCTGCACACACGTCTGTCCCTCCAGGTTTCCGCTTCCTCTGCAGCCACGCTTGTTTGTCCTTCTTGGAGACACTCTGTACGCGAGAGTGTAGGCTCAACGAGAGCGAAGGCCACCCTGCCCTCCTCCCCTGGGTCCGAGGCACCTCTTGCTGGCACACACTCCGTGTCTGTTGAACTGAGAGGTTTAGCAGATCGGGCATGTTAATTCCATCTCTCTGTTTTAATCAGCTTACTGAAATTATAGAGATAATGGATATCGATTCTGCTTTAAAGAGTCCTTTTTATTATTTTATTTTTTTAATTAGATGCATGTGTATGCACAGGAGTATGTGTACAGGAATGCAAATGCTCTTGGGAGCCACAGACATTGGATTCTCAAGAGCCGAGTTGTTGAGTTGCACTGGGTTCAGCTGGGAACTGAACCCAGATCCTCTGGAAAAGCAGCAAGTGCTCCTAACCTCTGAGCCATCTCCACAGTCCCTTGATTGAGTCTTGTGAGAGTTTCCAAAGGGAATAAAGTTAGCAGCCTCGTCCTTCGTTAATCCCCCAACTTCAAAAACAAACACTCATGAGAGCTTAGTTTATCTCCTTCCAAATGTATATAACCCTTTTTAAAATTTTTAAGCAGAACAGGTCATGATGGTGCACATCTTTAACCCCAGCACTTGGGAGACAGAAGCAGGCAGATCTCTGTGGATTTGATGCCAGGCTGGTCTACATAGTGAGTTCTAAGCCAGGCAAAGGCTACATAGTGAGGACCCATCTCTAAAACAAAACAAAACAAAACAAACAAAACAAAAGACACAAAGAAAAGCATTGTTGTATAAGGTCTTTAAAAAGTAAAGGTCATGAGTAAGCACATCACGTAACATTTTCTTAAAAACCAAACGATTACCAGAGTTCACCACAGATGTTGGCATCCTGTTCCAACTTTAAAGGTGTAGAGGTGGTAATGGCAGGCCCGGTCATCCTTAGCTACACACCAGCTTCAAGGTCAGCCCAGGCTATACCAAACCCAGTCTCAAAACAAACAGAAACAAACACTGGCTCTCACCACACAGCCAGGCAGGCCTCATACTCTGGACCCTCTTTTCAGCCCCTAAATACTGAGATTACTATTCCGAGGTGCTGCTCATCCACAGAAGCTGCATCCATAACCCAATATGGCCCAGAATTCATTATATAGCACAGATCCTCCTGCTTCAGCCTCCCGAGTGCTGGGATTATAGGTGTAGATTTACTATGCTCAACTTAACTGTTTTGAGGTCAGTAGGGATATGGCCAATCTCTAAGACTTTTAAAATTATCTTTTATTTATTTGTTGACAATTTCATATATATATATTAAATATATATGTATACACACACACACACACACACACACGGCTTCCTGGAACTCCCTTTATAGACTAGGCTGACCTCAAACTCAGAAATCTAGCTGCCTCTGCCTTCTGAGTTCTGGGATTAAAGGCATGTGCCATTACAGCCTGGCTGTAAGTGTATGTCAGTCCTAGCTACCCCTAACTCCCCCTTCTCATTCCCCTGCTGCCAATACCACAAACAGATCCCCTTCCCACCTTTCTGTCCTTCCCCCCCCCCTTGTAACTCACTGTTTCCAGAATGTTTTCATTTTGCAGAGGTAAAACTCTAATCATTAAACACCTCTCTCCTTCTCTATCCCCCTAGTTCTGTTCTTTCTAGTTCTATGAGTTTGAAGAACTTGCTTTAAAAAAAAAACAAAACAGAATAATCCATCCTTGTGCATGAGCATGTCAGTTCTAGCTGACTGCTCTTCAGTTGTGCAGAGTCCCATAATGTCTAAGCCACATGTGGTCAGATGACCTTTCCACAGGGGTCATTCAAGACCAGATAATTTATATTTCGATTAATAATGGTAGCAAAATTACAGTTATGAAGTAGTTACAGCAATGATTTATGAGGGTCACCACGACATGAGGTATTAAATGTCACAGTGGTAGGAAGGTTGAGGACCCTGGTCTAAGCTGATAGTTACTGTGACGCCTATCAGTCCCTGGAAGGCTGTTTCAAGCTTCTTGCTTTTCCAGATCCTACTACAGTTCCAAGGCTAAAGTCCCAGAGAGTTTGCCAGGTGATAGTGATGGCGCACATCTTTATTCCCAGCACTTGGGAGGCAGAGGCAGGCAGATCTCTGGGTTTGAGGCCTACACAGACTACAGAGTGAGCTCCAGAGCAGCCAGGCCTATGCAAAGATACCTTGTCTCAAAAGCAAACAAAAAATAAAAGATAAAGAATAAACAGAAGCCAGGCGTTGGTGGTGCACGCCTGTAATCCTAGCATTCTGGAAGGCAGAGGCAGGTAGATTTCTGAGTTCAAGGCCAGCCTGGTCTACAGAGTGAATTCCAGGACGACCAGGGCTATACAGAGAAACCCTGTCTCGAAAAAAACCAATCCAAAAATCCAAAAAAACAATAAACAAGCAAGCAAACAAACAAAGTCCTAGAGAGTTGAGTTCAAAGGGTTTGCATTTCCCTCTGGCCAAATCAATGCTTGAAAAAGTCCTCTTCGTTGTCTCTCTCCCAGCCACAGCAGAGGGCTTTTTACCCTGCCTACCCATTGGGTTCTTCCCAGGGTTAGCCAACAAGTAAATATTGTGCATCCCAGGAACAAGTGGGACCTGGCCTTGAAGGGAGGGGTCAGTGGCTGCTTTCAGCGGCCCTTTCCTGGGGAGAAGCCTGAGAGGCAGGTTGGTGGTAAGCAGTGGGGAATCAAAGCCGCTGGTGTATATACACAGAGGAAGTCTAATTCAAAAGCCATATAATGAGTGGACTTGGGAAGAAGCTCGTTGCCGTGGCAACCTGATTCCCCTGCTGCCAAGAGCAGGCTTTCTTCTTTCTTCTGCACCTGGCTGGGACTCCTTCCCTTCCACGTTACTTGGGAAAGAAAGACAGAATTGGTGTTCTTTTATTGAGGTTAGAGTACACTTCCTGTCTGTCTGTGGCCAACTGTCACCATGAGAGAGACTGTGATTCCCCCAATTCCCTCACTGGGTGTGTGTTTGTGGAGCTGGCTGATCTTCATCCCCTCTCTAGACCCAAGGTTACCTGGGTAGTTGGACTCAAAGGCCGATGTCACAGACCGCCACTGACCAGGACTGTCTTTTCTGACTTTTTCCAGGACAGGTGACCAGGCCCTCAGCAAGACGGCTCTGTCCTCACTCAACAGGAGCCCTTTCTAGATCTTTCTTTAGAAATGCCGAAGGTAACCTTGCTAGGACCTTTGAGAACAGTTTTCCTGGTTCAAAGTCACTCTGTACTGTTCCCTCAACCCTGAAAATGCAGATTGGAACAGCACTAGGGAGAGCATGGCAGATGGGCGGGCCAAATTAAATCGCTTTTCTCTTCCTCCAGCTTCTCACCTGTTCTGAGTCAGGCTCTCTGCTGGCCACACAATTTAACACCCCCCCCCCATTTAACCCTTTTCACAGCTCTATAAAGTGGCCCCCCTTATTCCCAACAGCTTCGCTCAGACCAAAAACCGGAGACTGTTGCGTGCAGGCTGAAATGGTTTGCCCCTGACCCTGAGTCTGCCTGGATTGCAAGGTCATGTTCTAGCACTTCACTCCCTGTGAGAAACAAGCCCGACTGCAGAGGGACTGTCCCTACTCCCTGATGTGAGATGTGATGGCAGCTGCTTATTTAATCTCCCTTTAAGCAACAAAGGCTG
Organism: Apodemus sylvaticus; assembly: GCF_947179515.1. NCBI lineage: Eukaryota > Metazoa > Chordata > Mammalia > Rodentia > Muridae > Apodemus > Apodemus sylvaticus. The sequence continues at coordinate 49,996,131 of NC_067488.1, read as the reverse complement.
GAGGGACTTGCCCCACCCTCTCCCCCCCCCCTTCGAAACTGCACGTGCCTCCTTTAATCAGGCAGTGGCTGAGTTGGGGACAATAAGGGTGTGGGGGGCTGAATTCATCCAACCCACAGGGTCACTGACATTGTCTGTATTCAACCTCCCAACAGAAACATGGGAAATGATGACAGGGTGTGCTTTGTTTCTGGAATGCCAAGGGCTATGAAGGGATTAAGTGAATCCAGGCAGTTACCATAACATGATTCTTCTAAACCTCAGATGGACCCGATCTCAGTTTAGCAGCTTCTGGAAACTTCCCCTGGTTGACCTGTCTAAGGGAGCTCTTCTATAGGAAGCTGCCTCCATCATCACCACCATCATCAATGGGGGTGGGCTGAGTGGGAATGTGGGGCAGAGGCAAAGAGCTGTGTTGATTTGTATGAGTGAATTTGATTTGTCTAAATCTCATCCCAGATGCAACTGTGGCATGCTGCCATCTCTCAGGAGAATAGTGACCATTCATGTGGTTACCTTCCAGGCCCTACCCACAAGGGCCCTCTGCAGGCTCTTGTGACAGATCCCTTCAGGGGTGGGTCTTGGGAGCCTGCGCTTTGCCCTGGCTTCGTGGCACTGCCTGGTGACTGAGGCAGGAACACAGGAAGTGTTCCAGGAGAGAAACCAGTTTTGTTGTTGTTGTTGTTGTTGTTTCCTGTGACTAATCTGATGCACCGTGCACCTCTGCCCTCTGAGGGGCAGCAGTTGGAGAGAGGAAAGAAAGTTTCATTCACTGATGACACGACTCCAGCATGTTCCTTCCAAATAAGCCCTCTAGGATGACTGCCTGAGCCTGAAGGCAGGCAGCTTAGATTTCTCTGAGGTCAGGTTTAGCTACACCAAGAGTATAGTAGGGGTGGATCCAATGCTAGTTGTGCTTTTAGTTTAATGTCTGTTAGCATCCTTCTAGGCTCCGCCCCACAGTTACCTGACCACAGCCAGGTGTGCCCGACTCAGTGTAAAAGGGGCTGTTTGCCCCCTCCTCACTCTCTCACCCTCTCTCTGTCTCTTCTCTCCCCACCCACCCCCTCTGCTTCTCTCTGTCTCTACTCCCTGAACTCCCCTCCCCATGCCCTAAATAAACTCTATTCTAAACTATATCCATTGAATGATTGGTACCTCAGGGAGAAGGGATGCCTCAGCATGGGCCCTCAGAGGCACCCCCTTCCACCTCACCACACCACACCTCTACAAAACATATCTGGTTCCTTCTTCCTCTCTCTCTCTCTCTCTCTCTCTCTCTCTCTCTCTCTCTCTTTCTTTCATAAAACACAACAGTGATGAACCTCCAAGAACTTTCCAGTTCCTCTGTTCTTGTTGGGTGTAGGCAGTATCTGTTCCAGTATGGGGGCCCTGCTAGGGTTGAACCAATAAGAGGGCCAAGGACCCCAAGCTTTTAACTGTCTCTTCCTCCTCGTCTCTTCTAGTATGAACATTTGTTACCCTCTGGATTGGCCCCAGAGGTGCTTGAGACACATACACGGGACTTTCTTGACCCTTGCCTCTGGCCCTTCGTGGTGATCCTAGGGCAGAGGGCAGCCTGTGCTGCATCTTGTCTAGATCTCCTTCCACTGCGAACACACAGACTGAGGCTCAGCAATCCAGACCATGGGGGAAGGCTGTGGCTCTCTGCCACAAGCTCCGACTATTTAGAGCATCCTGCTCTGCCTTGGCAGACTAGGCCTGGAAGCCCTTACCTTGCTTGCTTCAGACTCAGAAATATTTCGGGTGCTGTTCACAGCTGAGCGCCCATTTCCTCCTTGCTTCTCATCCTGGTTTCCTTAGCAAACAGATGCCTCTGGCAGAGGGGGGAGGAAGTGGCAGCAATGGGATACAAACAAGGAACATCTACAGGTGACCCCTGGCTTATGGCAAGGTCACCAGGTCCCTTGCTGCCTTGACCTGCTCTGAAGCTGCTAATCCTGCCCTTTTAACTAACCTAATTAATATAAGCCTGTGTTTCTGTTTTTGTGCTGAAGACGGAGCCCAGAGTCTACAGATATTAGAACTTGTTGGACATGGGGTTATCTATCATATCTACCACAGAGCTATATTCCTAGCCAGCTTTTTTTTTTTTTTTTTTTTTTTTTGAAACGGAGTCTTGCTATGTAATCTTGCTATGGTCTTAAACACCCAATTCTTTCAACCTTTTCTGTCAAGAAATTTTCTTTTTCTTTTCTTTTTCTTTATTTATTTGGTTTTTCTTTCCCTTTCCCTTTCCCTTTCCCTTTCCCTTTCCCTTTTCTTTCTTTCTTTTGTTCTTTCTTTCTTTCTTTTGTTCTTTCTTTCTTTTGTTCTTTCTTTCTTTTGTTCTTTCTTTCTTTTGTTCTTTCTTTCTTTCTTTTGTTCTTTCTTCCTTTCTTTCGTTCTTTCTTTCTTTTTTTCTTTCTTTCTTTCTTTTTTTTTTTTTTTTTTTTTTTTTGTGGAGGCAGGCATCAGTCTCACTATATAGTCCTATCTGGGCTGTCTTCCTGGTGCTTGCCAGGCTGGTAGATCAGGCTGGCCTCACATTCATAGAAAATCATTTAAACTATCCTGAGTCTCACTTAGGAAACTGACACTCTTGGTTCCATATCCAGCTTCTCCAAAATAAGAACATGAATAAAATATTCTTGTGAGAAATCAGTAATAGGAAACAAGGTTTCCCTGGGTTCCACAAGCCATCTGGAAGATGACTGTGAATAACAACCCGTGGGAACCTCTGGCTTGTAGCCAAATTGAGCAGATGGTGGTCAGCTCATTGGGAGGACTGGACAACCAGAGGAGTAGTTTCTGCAAGAACCTCCCAGAGGTGCACACTTAGTGTCAGAACTGAAGTGCTATGAGAATACTTTCCTTTTGTTGTTGTTATTTTGGTTTGTTTGTTTTTGTTTCTCTTTTCTGAGACAGGGTTTCTCTGTGTAGCCCTGGCTGTCCTGGAACTTACTCTGTAGACCGGCTGACCTTGAACTCAGAGATCCACCTGCCTCTGCCTTCTGAGTGCTGGGATTAAAGGTGTGCGCCACCACTGCCTAGCTTTAGAATAAACACTTTCAATTGGCCATGGACCGTGTCTGAGTGGTCATCTCTGGTGGGCAACCTATAACCGTGACACTTGAGGTTGTCCCCTGAGATCCATGCATGCACTGTGACACAGACATTGCATTCATGTGCATGTCATTTAAGTACACATACCAAAGATCCCTGGTTCAATCCTGGGTTTTGAAAGGGGGGAGGTTTGGAGAGCATTGGCAAAGAGGCTAAATAATTGACTGAATCATCAAGGAGATGGACACCAAGTGGGGGGTGGGGGTACAAGTGCAGGTTAGAATTTGGGGATAGGTCTTTTGGAGTCCTTTGCATGAAAGGTGCTATGAGACTTTGAATTCCCTTCCAGTTCCTTCTGAAGGTTGTTTCTTAGTTTTTTATTTTTATTTTATTTTTTTAACTTTTACTCTCTATCCTGAAAAAGAACATGGAAAGGGAATAAAGGAGAGAAGGAAAGGGAAGGGAGGAGGGAAGGAAGTCTTGACACTCTCAAGTAGCAGGAAGAGCAGAAGCTTCCAGGCTTCTCCATTATGAGTGGGTAGCAGAGAGGCCCAACTGACCGCAAGAGACACCAAGCAAGGTACAGGAACCTGAAGAGCTTGTGCTCAAAAATCCATGAATCTGCCATTGCCAGCCAGCCCCCTGTCCACACTGGAGATGCTGCTGCCTTTCAGGTTTCCAATGCTTGTTTCTAGTGCAAACTAGGAGAAGCCAAGATGAAGCCAAGCCATGTCTCTGAGAAACAAACTGGTTGCTATCTTATTATATTTTGCAAACCAGACCCCCAGGAGGACCCAGTAATAGAAGCACCCAACTGAGATATCCCAAGATGCATCCTGTGACCTTGCATGTCCTGAAGCAGAAGTTTCCTGCACAGGTACAGTGACTGTCTGCTGAGAAGGAGCCCTCCCCTCCTCCATGGTCCTTAGATTATGGCAGGGAAGAGTCTCTAGCAGGTCTGTTCCTCACAGCCTTTCTCCCTTAGGCCTCTCTTCGGTGAGTCCAATCAGTAGTGTTTATGGAGTTATCCTAAGACTCTGACTCCCGTCCGTTGGCAGCCCAGCGAGAGGAACAGCCCTGCCTGCCCTTGTCCTGAGGGCAGGTACCATACCCCATGCTGAACAGACATCCTTTAATTTTAGTAGATTACTGACCATGAAGAAAGACTCCTGGGAACCTCCAACATGGAGCTAAGTTGAGAAGATGTTATAGGTAACCAAGGAACCCACCCACTGGGATTGGTATTTGAGGGTAGGGGCCAGCCTTGTGGCAGTGGGAATCAGTAGCCTGTGTGGTCCATACTAATTCTGGATGGTGTCAGGTATGCCTGGAACCCACGTGGTAGGAAGACAACTCCTGAGAATTGTCCCCTGACTTCCACAGGTGAACTGTGGCATGTATTCATTTACCCGCACATTCTAGCACATGCCTACACATACTCAATAGATACAATGTAGCCAGGTGATGGGTGGCACACACCTTTCATCCCAGCACTCAGGAGGCAGAGGCAGGTAGATCTCTGTGAATGTGAAGCCGTCCTAGAACAGAGCAAGTTCTAGGATGGTCAGGACTATACTGATAAACCCCTTCTCAACTCTCCTCAACACTCCCCCCCCCCAAAAAAACCCACCACTAATCCTGGGTGGTTAGTGCCAGAACTGAGTTAGGTGGAACCCGGTGTCCTGCAGACTGGAGGAACTGTTGCTGGTCTCCCCAGACCCTTGAGCTTTTCAGCTGACTCTGCAGCCTGTTGTGTGATCTCAGGCCGGGCATGGCTCCAGGACCGGGGCTTCTGCCTCTGGCCTCTGGAAAGGAGTTTCTACACCTTCCACACCTATTGGCAATTGTAAAAGTGAGCAAATGTGCCCCGGGAGGATGAAGCCCAGAGTTTTCATGGAATTCTGTACCATAATAAAATCAAAGATTTCCCTAGGCAAAGTCCCTGTGGAAACTGCTCGCAAAGTCTTGATCTCTCCAGCCTGCTCCTCTGCTCTGCTCTGTCCTTGCACACTTTCCATGAACCCTCATCTCTACCTGACGAGACCAGACCTGAGCACAGCTGTAACTTCACGTGCCTGCCACCCTTCACTCCGCTTAGGCTGCAGAAGTGCCCTGCTCCTTTGGAATCTGCCACACACAACACACACATGAACAGAACAGACGACTCAGTCGATAAATCTTGAGAATCTGAGTTTGAATCTCCAGTTCATACATAAATCTGGCTTAGCAGTATTCATCTGCAGTCCCAGTGTTCCTAGGGAAACAGAGACAAGAAATTTGAGGACTGGCTAGCCTGGTATATATAGTAGTAAAACAGCAAGAGGCTCCATTAAAACAAATTGGAATGTAAGGACTGATAACCAAGGTTGTCCCCTGACCCCCAAACACACGGATGTGTGCGCCAGCACTCACACGTATGGATGAATGCATATCTACAAAGATAAAAAAGAGTATCTCACATCTCATGAATATGCATATCCCACACACATCCCACATATCTACATCTCACATTCCACATTTACATAATACTGCACATAGACACAGAGATCACATACACCATCCATACAACATATCATGTACATCATACACAAGACACACATCCCACACAAACATCACACATCTCTCACCACATAAATTGCACACCATGTACACACATTGGGGTCAGTGAAATGGTCCAGTGTACTGAACATGTGACCTATCCTAGCCAATGAGTGGGTCTCAGTTCCCTGAGGCTGTGCTTAGGTGGAACTAGGAAGGCACATAACTCTCAAGGAGATACACCTCTAATTCCTGCACCCAGTGACTTAGGGTCCTTAGTGACAGCAGACTCAAGGCCAGCCTGGACTGCGTAAGACCCTGTCTTAAAACAAAATGATATTACGTGCCTTGTAGGGAACTAAGGAACTTGAACACAATGTTTATTAAGCGTTCAGAGCTGTCCCTGGCACACACTCAACAAACGTTTGTCATAACTGCTGATCCCTTCCAAGAACTTGGTGAGACTGTGTGTTCCTTTCTGGAACTCAGAAGAATATGAACAGGGGTGGGGGTGGGGAATACTGCAGGAGGGGAGCAGCACTTCCTTTTTTAACCGTGAGAGGGGAGGTGGGGGTAGGGAGATGGTAAACAGTTCCCAGAAAAGGAAGAAGGCTTTGCAGACAAACAATCAGTGTCCACTTCTAGGGACAAGTGTTCACGTTACCAGCTAACAGTTCTGTACCAAGTGTCTGTTCTGCTCAAGGTACTGTGTGCAAGCTGGAGGGGGTAGGGTGGGGTGGGGGGAGATATGGAGAAAGCAGCTTCTCTAGCCACAGCTTACAGCAGTGAGACAGGGCAGTCACTCATCAGAGAAACCTGAGACATACTGAGACATACGACACAGAGAGATTAATCATCTACTGATGCAGCTAGGAAGTTTCACAATGGATCCAGAGATGATGAATTCATCTGAGGTCAAGATCCTGGGAAGGGTGCCAGTGAGATTCCTCAGCAGGTAATAGCATTTCCTGACAACTTGAGTCCAGTCCTCTGAACAAACATGGCAGAAAGAGAGAATCAGCTCTTGCAAATGGCCTTCTGACTGCCACAAAAACAAAACAAAAAACAAAAACAAAAAAAACGGCGTAGGATTTGTGTGCCCACACTTACCACACACACTCATATGGATATGGATGCACATGTGTGTGGAAGCCAGCAGTTTGTGGGTCTTCTTCAGTCCCTTTCCATGCTATCAATTGAGCTATAGTCTCTCATGTGAACCCATAGTTTGCTGATTCTTCATCTAAGCTAGCAAGATTGCTCTGGGGATCCCATCTCTGGCTCCTTAGCACTGGAATTACAGACAGACTGTCACATTCTTGTAGCATTTATGTGGCGCTGGGGACCACATCCCCAGCCCTGCCATCTAGATAATTTTGTTAACATTTATTTATTGGTGAGAGAAGGCGTGTATTTATAGCATATGCCGTAGTGCATGTGTGGAGGTTACAGAAAACTTTGCAGGGTGCTAGTTCTTGGCTACCCTCTGTGTTCCTGGGATGGAACTCTGGTTGTCAAGCTAGGTGGCAAGTGCCTTTACACAGTGAGACTGGCTAGAAGCTTGGTGTTAGGAGGCACCACTATTGGGAGGTATGTAAGCTTTAGGAGGGACCTAATGAGCACGTGTATCACAAGGGCCTGGCCTTGACATGGTATTCCTGTCTCTCTGTCTTTGTTTTCCCATCACCATGAGGTGAGCAGTCCACCCCTGTATTCTGTCTCCTTACAGTGACTGTGGCTGCAACCATGAGCTAAAACAAACCTTTCCTTCAATTAAGTTGATTATTTTCTGGTGTTTTGTCACAGCAACAGATGCCCAGAGTCATGATAGTTTGTGCTATTCCTGCACAAACATCATGACCAGGAAGCAAATTGGGGAGGAAAGGGTTTATTGAGCTTATACTTCCATGCTGTTGTTCATCACTAAAGGAAGTCAGGACTGGAACTCAAGCAGGTCAGGAAGCAGGAGCTGATGCAGAGACCATGGAGAGATATTTCTTATTGGCTTGCTTCCCCTGGCTTGCTCAGCCTTCTCTCTTATAGAACCCAAGACTACCAGCCCAGAGATGGCACCACCCACAAGGAGCCCTCCCCACTTGATCACTAATTGAGAAAATCCATAGTTGGATCTCCTGGAGGCACTTCCCCAACTGAAACTCCTTTCTCTGTAATAACTCCAGCCTGTGTCAAGTTGACACACAAAACCATCCAGTACACCCAGCATTTAAGCAGATCTATAAAGGTAAAAGTTGACAACTATTTTAGTAACTTTTCATATTATATAAAACAGAAAGAAAACATGTCTGAGTGGAGCTCTAGCACTGTGGCAGAGCATTTGCCTAGCATGCACGAGGCTCTGGGTTTGTCTCCAGTATTATAGAAAAAGAAGGGTAAACTATCCTGTACCTGTGACTCTGAATCAGCCCTTCAGCCACTGGATGTTGGCTTCTACTCAAAGAATCTTGGACAAAACAAATGTTAGAAAGGCACGCAGGGGCAAGATGATGCCTCCTCTTTTCCGGTGTGAGTTAGAGGAATGCTTGGCTCTGCACAGGAGCATAAAAGAGTGTCTTCTTTGGTGTGAACAGATCTCCTGTCTTGTTGAGTTGTGGTATCTCGCTAGGTTGACCAGAAGAGAGATCGGGAGGCCCTGGAACTGAAAAGAGATGGGAAATAAAAAAGGATTCAGGTCCAGTGTTCATGGCTCAGAAGCAGGGCAGCCGGCTGGACCCAGGAGGTGCAGGTAGGGGAGAACATCCCCACTGCAGGCTTCAACTGGCCTGCAACTCAACTCAAGGCCTATCCTTCCTAACGGGGGTCCCTCACTCCTCTTCTTCCTCCTCCTCCTCTTCCTCCTCCTCCTCTTCCTCCCCCCCTTCTTCCTCCTCCTCCCAGGCTTGAGCTGGTGCTGAATGCCTGAGGTTATCTGTGCAGAAGTAGGAGCTTTTGGGAGAGTCAGTGACACCACAGAGGTCACTTAAACCAGGTGCAGGTGACACACAGGGACCTGGCGATGAACATCCAAGGGACTGACCTACTTGCAGCCCTTCACCCAAGCTGGAAGCCTAAATTGGTTTATTCAACCTAAATAACAACCAGAGAGATCTTTAAATATTAGGTTATTGGTGGGCTGGATGTGCTGGTTCACACCTTCAGTTCCCAGCACTCAGGAGGCGGAGGCAGAAGGATTTCCATGAGTTCGAGAGCAGCATGGTCTACAGAGTGAATCTGAGCCCAGCCAGGGCTACATAGTGAGACCCTGTCTCAAAGCACACCCCCCTAAAAAAATAAGTTATACACTTTTTCTTTCAAAATGTGTTTTTATCAAACTTCATCATTTGTGTGTATGTCTGTCTGTATGTCTGTATGTCTGTCTGTATGTATGTCTCTGTCTCTCTCTGGGTGTGTGGGGTTTGTCAGTGAGTGCAGGTGCACCTATGTGCCACCGTGCACATGTGGAAATCAAAGGACAACTTTTTGGTGTCATTCCTCTCCTTCCACTGATGGTTCTGGGGATTGAACTCAGGTCGTCAGACTTGTGTGACAAGCATTTTGGTCCACTGAGCCATCCGACCTGACCTCTCTCATCCTTTTGTATGGATTCTTCCTCTTCCTCATAGCCTGGGATGACCACCATTCCTCTTCTCCTCTCAGGAAGACACTGAAGACAAATGAGAGGCTTACCCATTCCGTCTCTGACCATTCGGAAGTTCTGCCCTCTCTGGCCTTTGAGGGTGAGAGCTGAGTGGGCACTTGGGAAAGCCACCACCACTCTTCAGCTGCTCTGCGCTTCCTGACCTCATTGGATTGACCTGAGCTCATTGGAGCCTTTGGACACCAAGCTTTGAAGGGTGTCTTAGTGACTGACACCACTCCTGATACCAACTTCTGTCTTAGTCACTGCTGTGAAGAGACACCACAGCCAAGGCAACTCTTATAAAAGAAAGCATTTAACTGGGGGCTGGCTTACAGTTTCAGGGGTTTAGTCCATTATCATCATGGCGGGAAGGAAGTGTGGCAGCAGGGAGCATGGTGGCATGCAATCGTGGTGCTGAGGAAGTAGCTGAGAGCTACACCCTGACCAGTAGGCAGAGAGAGAGAGAGAGAGAGAGAGAGAGAGAGAGAGAGAGAGAGAGAGAGAGAGAGAGAGGTGGGGGTGATGTGGGCTTTTAAAATCTCACTCCCAGTGACACACTTCCTCCAATAAGGCCACACCTACTTCAACAAGGCTACACTCCTTAATTCTTCTCAATTAGCCATTCCCTGACAACTAAGTATTCAAATATATAAGCCTATGGGGCCATTCTTATTCAAACCACCATAGAGGAGAAAGAGGCTTGTGGGAAACCCATGTTCTTCATCCACATGCTCAGTTTCTGTAAAGGTTGTATATGTGTACACATATATGTAATGTGTGAGTTGCATATATGTAAGTATGTGTGTAGGTTGAAAAATCAGTTATCTTCATTATCTTGACTGAGCAGCAAGTCCCACTAATCTGTTTGTCTCATGTTTCCAGGATTATAAACATGCATAGCCACACCCAGCTTTTTACATGGGTGCTGAAGTTTAAACTCAGGTTTTTATGCTATCTGAACTTTCTCCTTGTACCCTAAAATTAAAAACATTAATTATGTTTATCCATTTATGTGGGTACATGTATCTCAGAGGAACTTGTATGCCATGGAACAGAAGAGGACAACTTGCAGGAATAGATTTTCTCTTTCCACCATGTGAATCCCAAGATTGTCCTCAGGTCATCAAACTTGATGGGAAAGTGCCTTTGCCCTCTGAGTCATCTGGAAGGCACAGTTCAATTTTGTAAAAAGGGCAAGAATTTCATTAAACTGCAGAGGAGAAAACTTAGATTGTTTTTTTTTAATCTATTTTTTTCCTAGCAACAAAGCATCCAGAACCAATTATTACTAATTTGAGTTTCATAAAATATCATTCTAACAATAAGAAAAGAACAACCCAATTAAAAAATGGACAAAGGACTTGAAGACAATTTTCCAAAGAATCTATACAAGTGAAGACTGAACCAATGAAAATGTGCTCCATCTCACTAATGACGAGGCAGTAAGACCAGTTCGCACCTATTTGAACAGGTTTTGTTTAAGAGAAGGAGAAGAGAAGAAAGAAGAGAAAAGGCAAAGCAGGTGTAAGGGTGTAGAGAACTGGATCGCTGTGTGTTGCTGATGAGAATGTAAGACAATGCAGCTGCTATGGGGAACAGGTTGGTAGGTCTTCAAATATTAAACATAGAACTGCCGTGAGATGCCTCCGTTTCACTTCTGACTGTATACCCAAGAGAATGAAAAGCCCAGACTTCAACAGTTAACCGCATTGTCAAGTGATGATGATATCCAAGTGCCCGTCAGTCGCTGCAGACAAACACAGTGTGGTAAGGCTGTACACAGCAATACCAATGGACTTTAAAGGCATCGCGCTAAGAGAAATAAGCTAGCAGCAGACTGTGGACAAATGACACGTAGTTGCATCTTTAGACACTACCTTGAAGAGCTAGATTCCTAGAAATCAGATTGGTGACCGCCAAGAGCTGGAGGCAGGAGAGAGTGTTGAGTTTGTGTTCATTTTGTGTGAGTGAGTGTGTGTGTGTGTGTGTGTGTGTGTGTGTATTAGGGCACAAATGGAAGCCAGGAGACAAACTTAGTGTCGCTCCTTAGGAAACATTTGCATTTCTGCATCTTTATTTTTATGCTTTTACATTCATGCATTATGTGTGTGTGTGTGTGTGTGTGTGTGTATAGAAAGCTCCTTTATCCAGTAAGCCATCTTGACAGTCCACCCACATTTTTGGAGACGGAGTCTCTCATTGGCCTGGAGCTCACTGATTAGGCTAAATTAGCTGGCCATTGAGCTCCAGAGACCCTCCTCTCTCTGCCTCCCTAGCATTAGAATTACAGATACACATCTCTGCACTCCACTTTTCTACCTGGATTTGAAGCTCAAACTCAGGTCTTCATGCTTGCACGGCAAGCGTTTTACTGCCCGAGCCATCCTACCTGCCTGGGAGTTAGCATTTATTGCAGCTTTAGTTTCGATGATGAATATTCTGAACCTGGATGGCGGCGGCAACTATGTGAATGTAATGTGAACGCTACCAAACCACACACTTAAAATGGTCGAAGTAAGCTGGGTGGTAATGGCGCACGTCTTTAATCCCAGTATTAGAGAGGCAGAGGCAGGCAGATTTCTGAGTTGAAGGCCAGCCTGGTCTACAGAGTGAGTTCCGGGACAGCCAGGGCTACACAGAGACACCCTGTCTAGAAAACACAAAAAACAAACAAACAAACAAATGCACCCCCCCCAAAAAAAACCCAAAAAACCAAACCCCAACAGCAAAAGGTCAAAGTAGTAAAGTATATATTTTACTACAATTTATAAAAACAAAGACAAAGACAAAAATGAAAGGGACAGGAAGGTTGGTCCATCAGGTAAAGGTGCTTGCCACATAAGCCTGGTAACTCAAGTTCGATTCCCAGAACCCACGGTAGAAAGAGAACCAGCTACCAAAAGGTATCCTTGGACTTCCACACTTGCACACACATGGGCTCACACATACATAAAATAATAAAGTGAATGATAGAAGACACACGAAGCAGAAGGTAGCCCCGTGGGGCTCTTGCCACTGAAGGTCCCTGTGCAGAGGGCCTTCCGGGTGGTCCTTTGTACCTGTGAGCTACTGTGGGATCATAAGCTTGGCTGTGGTATTTCTCTACCACAGAGAATTTTAGGAGGGCCGTTCTCACGATGGAGAGATGTTTCCTGGGGAGAGTTACAGAAGCAATATAGAAATATATATTGAATATATAGAAATAGCAATATAGAAAGTTCCCTACATTCTGGGAGATTACTTGGTGAGGTGTCTGAGACAGACTAGCTGCAGTGTGTGAGGGAGAAAGAAGCTGTACAGTCTTCATGCTTCTCCAACTTTGTCCGTCTTTCAGTGCCCACCCCAGTTCGGGCTTGCAACCGGTCCTGGGTTGAAAGAAGACAGTAAAGCTGCACTTGTGCGTTCCCTGCACCCGCCCAACGGCCTTCCTCAGAAGCCTCCATTCCTACTGACAGTGTCAGCATGCTGTCCTACGGCCTAATCCTGACTTCAGCACAAGCTTTTCCCTCCTCCCCCTCCTCTCCCTCCTCCCCCTCCTCTTCCTCCCTCTCCTCCTCCTCCTCCCTTCCTTTTTTCCTTCTCCTTCTTTTCATACAAAGTCTTACTATTGTAGTCCAGGCTGACCTCAAACCCATGATCTCCTGCCTCAGCCTCCTCAACACTGGGGTTCTGTGTGTATGCCACCACACCTGACTGCCTATGTTTACTCTTACCCGATGGCATCTCAGGAGTTGCCCAGGCTACTGATGAGGTCAGGAAGCTAAGAGCCAGTGGTAGTCACCACCCTCCCAATATAGTTTCCCATCTCTCTCAGCCTTCCTGACACCCTCCTCTGAGCTGTCCCCATCTCACATCCCTCCCCCTCTTCTACCCTCCCCTGTTTACATCTCCACCCACTCGCTCTCAGAGCTCAGCATCCTTTGTTTCCATTTCAGTCCCCTCCCTGGCAGATTAACAGAGAAAGGAAGACCCTTCCCTGGAGCTTCTGAGGTCGCCACTATTGTTAGCTATTGGCTTGGTCATGCGTGTTCCTAGGAGAGGCCATCTCATATGGTGCCCAGTTACAGTGGAGGGCTGTGGGTGTGGAGATCATGGGACATGTCTTCACAGACAGACTGGAAACCTCCTTCTGCGCTAGTGGGTAGTAGCTGTTCCTCCTTGGTTTGTCTTAAGGCTCCGGTAAGACTCTCCTCAGACAGGGTTCTTGTAGTTCAAGGTGGCCTGGTAACTTCATTTTTTTTTTAATAGAATACTATTCATTCTTCGACAATTTCATATATGTAAGCAATGCACCTTGATCATATGCATCCCTGGCCCCCCTCACCCTCCCAGACACCCCAAGCAGCATGCCCCCTCCCTTCTTAATGTCCATTCCTCCTTTTGTGTTGTTAATAACCCACCGAGTCTAATTAATCCTGCCTGTTGGAATGTTGCCACATCTTGTGAACTTGATCTAATGCGATTGTCACAGCTGCAGTGAGTTCACAGGTATGATGACCGAATCATGCACCAAAGATGGCATTTTCCTGTGCTCCTCCCTGTGCTCCTCCCTGTGCTCCTCCCTGTGCTCCTCCCACTGCTCCTCCCTGTCCTCCAGCTCTTACTTTTTTTCCACCCCCTTTTCACAGTTGAGCTCCTTTATTCTTTAAACTTTATTATTATCAGGAGGGGTGCGTGGGTGTGGTGTATAGAGGATAGCTTTGTGGAGTCAGCTCTTTCCTTCCATGTTTACCTGTGTGGGTCCCCAGGCCCCTGGCCTTGTGTTCTTTCTCAGTCCCTGGTGTTGGGGTCACACACACACACACACACACCACCATATCCACTTTCCCTGGAGGACCCTTTTTTCTTTCACTGGGTTTGCTCCTAATCTAGACTCCAAGCTTACCTATGGCAGCTGGAGAAGGAAGGAGAGCTAACCTCCTATCAAGAAATGTTAATACTAATGAAGAGGCTGACTCCCCAGCACCTAAGGAGGCGGCCTAGAAGAACTCTAGGTAGCTACTGCTGCAAATCTGCAGTGAGAAGTGGCCTGGCGAGAGGGGGGCCAGCCTCCAGGATGCCTCTGACACTGTGCTCCAGCTCTCCTTAGCATCTGCTAAGCAGCATCCTGAGAGGACTCCAGCTTCCTGCACCCTCTTGATGACAGAGCTAAGAAACAGCAGCCACGACTGCCTCCCAGCGGCCTGAGTGGTCATCTGCTTTTAAGGTGCCCAGCAGGTCTCAACTGCATCAAGCAGAGACTAGCTCAGACTTCCCCCAAGAACCAGCCCTGCATCTGGTGACTCAGCATGAAGGGGAGGGGAAGGGGGAGGGGGAGAGTCACACTAGAACTTGGGGGCCTGAGGGACCAGCACTGATGACAACAGGAGTCCAAGCCAAGATGCTGAGTCCCCAGAACAAGTCCAGCAACGGCCCTGGGATTAAATGAATTCACAATAGTTCCATTAATACCACTAACCTTTCTGTGGGTTCAGAAAACCAATTCCCTTAACTTCAAGTGCCCTAAAAATGCAGTCCCAAACGAGATCTAAATACTATGGTCAAGTGACCCCTCTTTCCTCGTACAGCACACACACACACACACACACACACACACACACACACAGAGCACAAGCAGTTACGCAGGAGCCTCCAAAGTGACATGGGTGGGGATTTGCCTTTATTTCATTTGGGAGTGGAAGGCTCAAGAACAAAGATGATGCTGACATATCAGGCATCAGAGTGACCCCTGCACATGCAGAATACATGGGTGCTCACCCCGGATCAGCCGCAGACAGCTGTGCCCTACGAAGAGAATGCCCCGTCCCTGGGAAAGCCCCCTTTTGATTAGTTTCACGATCCACAACCACTCCAGGTCCCCTTGTCATTCTCGGTGATTGGATCTTTCGATCCACTGGGCTCTCTTTTGTTTTTTTTTTTTTAACTCCTGTGGGCTCAGAGCCCCACCCCAATGTAAACATGCATCCCCTAAAGAGAAAGTGAAATCCGCACAGGATGATGGAGCCCAGACAGTACGATTCAGAAGGTCCACCAGCTTGGGAGAGACTGCCTTCTGTCACCCCGGTGAGAGATGGGAGGGAGTGCTGGCCTTGTCCAGGCTCACAGTATAGCCCTAGCTGTTCAGTTCCTAGCCCTGCCTAGTTTTAAAGGAACCCAGCTAGGCGCCTTCACCCTCTTCCCTTGAGAGAAAGATACGGACCCCGCGAACCAGTCAAACCACCGTTTCCTTCTATGTTCAGCTTCTATTCTGCCAAGAGGATTCCTGAAATCTGAAGCTTCCCCCCAAACCTGACTGCAAGCCTCCCTAGCAATTTGTGGGCCCCATGGAATGTGGTTGCTACAAGTCCCCAGCCTCCAGCTTCTGCATCCTCCCAGGATAGCTTCCGGTTTATCTCAGTATCTCTCCCCACGGTTTGATGCGGTGACCTGACTTGGAGGTGACCAGGGAATTGTCAGGTGCCTTTGCTTTCTGTCCTCTCCTCGTCAGCTGTCTGAGCATTGCTGACCGTGCGAAGCTGCCCCTGGGCCGCAGGCTTCACTGACAACACCAAGCGTTTTCGAAAGGTCTCACAGAGTACTATGTACACAAAGGGATTGAGGCAGCTGTTGGCATAGCCCAGGCTGATGGCCGCGTTGTACAGGTAGACAAATGTGAGGGTCGGGCGGCTGATGGACAACTGAGTCAGCTGCAGCACATAGTAGGGCGCCCAACACACAAAGAAGACCAGACAGATGGCAATGGCTGTGCGGGTCACCCTCTTTGTCCGAAGCCGGATGCTGCGTTGAGAGGCCGGGGCCACCGATGACGTCATGCGCTGTAGTATTTTCACGTAGGCAGCGGTGATGACCACAAACGGAAGGGCAAAAGCCAGGAAAAACTGATACAGAGTGAACCAGTAGAGGTCAGTGTCTGGGTTTGGCAGGCGGATGCCACAGCCCACAGCGCCCCCTGGGAAGGGGATGAGCCTGGCATAGAGCCACACAGGGGTGATGCTAATGAAAGAGAGCGCCCACAGGAGGCAGATCACCAGGGTGGCCATGGAGGGCTTCCGAAACTTGGTGGAGGAGATAGGGTGGACGGTGGCCAAGTAGCGGTCAATAGCCATAGCAGTCAGGATGTAGGTGCTGGTGAACTGACTGTTGGCATCCATGGCTGTGATGAGGGTGCACATGGTTTCCCCAAAGTGCCAGACACCATTACCCATGAGCTGGTGGATCATGAAAGGCATGCCCAGCAGGAAGAGCAGATCCACCACAGAGAGGTTGATGATGAAGATGTCAGGGACGTTGCTGCACCAGTGTAGCTTGGATTTCTTCACCACCGCAAAGATGACTGTGGAGTTTCCCACAATGCCCAGGAGACAGATGGTACCAAACACTGAAGGCATAATGATGTTGATGTAGGAGACACTCCCTGTGCGAGGAGGTGACCCTGAGGATAGAAAGAGCAAGTGTGACCCGCCCTCAGATCTAGAAGCTGACAACCTGCCACTCGACGGCCCTCCTGCTGGCCTCTCATGCTTTCTGTGGCAGCTTGAGGTCACCATGTTTCTGGAATCATCTCCCACTATTTCCCCCCTTCGTGCTATTGTTAGTTCTGTACCTTACCCTCCTCCACTGTTCCCTGGCGACTCCTACGGAATTTTCTAGATCCACCTGTTACTCAAAGGACCCCATTTTTCGCTTCATCCATTTACTCCAGAGGGCCAGGAGTCAAGACTCCCAGATATCTGCTGAGAACAACTTCATAGCCCCAGGATCTACCAGGAAACCTTGCCAAAAAGGCATGAAGGACATTCGTGTGTGTGTGTGTGTGTGTGTGTGTGTGTGTGTGTGTGTGTGTGCAGCCTCATTTTTTCAGAGAGAGATGGCCAAAGGTTTTAGATAGGTTCCTAGGCATCTATGAGAAGTGACTGTCACCATGGGTGTGGAGTGTGTTTCAGGCTCAGCAGCCCTGCCCTCTCCAGGTTTTCTGTCAGGGATTTCCTTGGACCATGTCTCCTGAGTCTGGGCTTTCCCAAAAGGGTAGGGACTAAAGCTGTGTTACACCCCAGAAGCTTGAGAATTTTCTCCACACAAACCTTTCCTCTTTCCCCTTCATTCCTTTCTCCTTCAGAGCTAGAATTTCAAGGCATTGCCGTTCTGCAAATGTCAAGAAGCTTAATTCACCAGAAAAGTTAATCCTCTCACGCCCTGTGAAGTCTTTTGCTCCCAGCAGCCTTTGCCAGAAGACAGCAAGGACCACTCAGACCCCATTACCCCAGTGCGAGGCCAGAGGATTGAGCCCAGGATAGCGGTGAATCAAAGCGCTTCCGCTGGCTCTCACATGCTACCCGCCCGCTGGCTTGCTTGCTTGCTTGCCTCTCCAGCCTTGATTTTTTTCCCCCTGCAAAGCATATTTGGTACTCATCAGCAAGCTTTCCCCTGCCTGCCTCATGCCTTATCACCAACCCCTGTTATTTCTAAATGTGCCTCTGCCCCATCTCTATTCCTTCCTGCCCCTTCTGTCCTAGCTGGTGTCCCCTCCTCTTTTCTTCCCTTTCAGGCAAAGCAGACTGCAGATCTTATCACCAAGAACTGTAAGATAAAGTTTCCCAGGCAGTTTGGCTTGGGAGGTGAAACCTTCCCATTTTCCACACCCATCCCGGAGGAGGGAGGACTCCAACTCGACTCACCCGCCAATGTGAGATTATCCTGGTCATCGGAGATGTTGCTGGCATTGGGGCCAGTGGACAGCAACGAGGCTTGCAGATCCATGCAGCCGGTGCAGGTCGCCTGCTCCCTGGAGTTGAGTGCCTGTCCACCCACGCAGGCTGCGGCAGCCTCCAGCGCCCGCCACCGCCTTGTCCTGAACGTGAGCCCCGCAGTCCAGAAAAGGGTCTTCCTCTACCGCCTGGCAGCCTCTGCTGCCTCTGAGCCCAATGCTCGCCCCACTCCCTCCTTCCCGGCTCCCACTGACATCACCTAGACACATTAACATTCGGAGGCAGATGCTCGTTAACCTCTTCGGTCCCGGCTGCGGCTCCTACTCCCGACTGCCTGCAGAGCCAGCAGCTGGGCTCAAGTCACCCGGTGAGGAGGAGCCTTCCTTCTCGCTGTCTCCTGGGCTGTCTTCTGAGCTCACAGAGGCTACCTACCGCTTGTCTTGCATGACCATCCAGGTCTTTGCAAAAGCAAAGGGGGTAGGGGAAGCAGTGGGCTGGCTGTTTTGAGGAAGCTGGACCACGTGGCAAGAGCCAGGGGTACTGTTCCCAGTGCTGGGGACTCAGAAGCTTGGACTGACACATTCCTGGTCCCCAAGCACTCTGGAGGTGACCCTAAAACTTTCCTGTATCCTGGTAACTTCCAAACATCTCCTTGGCTAGATGACAGTTGCTAGCCCTTGACTGGTGCGCAAAGGTGGTTCCAGGCTTTCCGTGGTGGCAATAGTCAGGGGCTGGTGTACAGACAGAACAAACTTCCCTCTGCAAGATCATTTGGGGTCAACCATGGAGGTTTTATTTTCTAGTGTTCTGAGGTTTTGTCTGGGACTCTGTGAAACAATTATCAGAGCAAAAGAGAATAAGTCCAATCAGAGATTAGCAATGGACAGCAGCCACAGAGGGCACCGGCATTAGAGAATTCTCTGCAGATTCCTGCTGACAGCTCTGGGAGATCCACAATCCAACGCTGTCCTGCACACCAGCACCAGATGCAGAGTCTAAGTCCTTGGCTGACATGGTTGCCTGTTAACCCTTATTAATGAGCACAGAAGCACAGACAGACATCCCTATAGCTCCCCTGAGTTCCAGCCATACTCTTCCTAATCGCCGTTAGATATGAACATGCCTAATTCTTCAAGCTAAGTTGTGGGTTGTCCCTATTATATCTCTTCTTTCTAGGCCTCTTGATCCACCAACATGAAGAACTTAAAATAAAGCCAGATGGGGCCTGGGGATGGAGCTCAGCTGATAGAGTGTTTGTCCCACAGGCACGAAGCTCAGGGTTTTATCCCCTATACTTATAAACTAGACATGAGCCAGGCACTGGTGGCGCATGCCTTTAATCCCAGTACTTGGGAGGCAGAGACAGGTGGATTTCTGAGTTCGAGGTCAGCCTGGTCTACAGAGTAAATTCCAGGACAGCCAGGGCTATACAGAGAAACCCTTTCTTGGATAAACTGGACATAGCACATGCCAGTAATCTCAGCACTTAGGAGGTGGAGGCAGGAGGATGAGAATTTCAGGGTCTCTCTCTCTCTCTGTCACACACACACACACACACACACAGAGAGAGAGAGAGAGAGAGAGAGAAAGAGAGAGAGAGAGATCCAGATGGTAGCTTAACCACAGGCACAATGGAATGGTTAGTGCATCTCTGGTGGACTCCATGATGCCTCCAACTCTGTGATGCCCCCAGACCACATGTCCTTTTATTAGTAGAGGGAATACTGTAGTGGTTTGAATGGAAATGTCCCACGTAAGCTCGTATATTTGAATACTTGGTCCCCAGTTAGTGAGCCTTGATTGGGAAGGATTGAGAGGTATATTATTACTAGGGGTGGTTTTGGAGTTTCAAAAACCTATCCTTCCTTCCCCAGTTAGCTGTCTTGGCTCCTGCTTGCAGGATGTAAGCGTTTGTCTGTTCCTGCTACCACACTTTTGCTCCACCATCATGGACTCTAACCCTCTGAAACACTTTCTTTTACAAGCTGCCGCGTTTGTTGTGTCTTCAGAGCAATAGAAAACCAAGAGAGATGCTCCCTGGGTTTCCCTAGGGGACTAACTGGTGTGTCCTTTGGCCTTGCATGGTGACTTCCACTTTAGCTTCGCACTTTCTCTGAGTCTTCTGACTCCTTTCTCAAAACTGCCAGATCTTGTGGTGATGGTGCTCATCTTTAATCCCAGCGCTCAGAAGGCAGAAGCAATCAGATCTCTGAGTTTTGAGGCCGGCCTGGTCTGCAGAGTGAGTTCCAGGAAATCCAGGGCTACATAGTGAAACTCTGTCTCCAAAAAAATGAAACAAGATAACCAAAAAAACCCTCTGTCAAGTAGCTGAGGCCAGTGTAAAGGATCAGTGGGGAGTTACTGTTGAAAGGGTACTGAGTTTCTCTATGCAGAGGTAGAGAGCTAGAAATAGACGGTACTGATGGTCAAGCAGCACTGTTCTTAATACATGCTTTAAAAAAACAAGATTTACTTATTCTCTGTCTTCAGACACACCACAAGAGGGCACCAGATCCCATTACAGATGGTTGTGAGCCACCATGTGGTTGCTGGGAATTGAACTCAAGACCTCTGGAAGAGCACTCAGTGCTCTTAACCCCTGAGCCATCTCTCTAGTCCCTTAATGCTTGTTCTCCCCCCCCCCAAAAACAGGGTTTCTCTGTGTAGCCCTGGCTGTCTTGGAATTAGGCTGGCCTCAAACTCAGAAATCCACCTGCCTCTGCCTCCCAAGTGCACCACCACTACCCAGATGTTAATGCATGTTCTTAATACTGCTGAATTTGACGCAACTAGGAAAGGGAGTGGGAATATATCTCAGTGGTAGAATATTCTTGCCTGGCATGTACAAGGCCTGGGTCCAGTCTTCAGTCACCGAGTTAAAATGGACAGTTTTATATTATGTGCATTTTACTGCAATGTTTTTTAAAAAAAATGTAGTGGTAAATTTATGTATACAATCTAACAGCCACTCGAGAACAAGTGAATTCTGCCATGGTAGCCAAAGCATCTTTGTCTTATTATTGTAGGCCACTTCCGGAGCCGTCCCAGAAGGATTTCAGCACTGGCCCCAAGTATCCCTCCAGGACTGTCCCTGTCAAGACATTCTCGCCTTTCAGTCTGACATTTGTGCCATGCTCCACACCCTGAAACTCATTCCTATACATGTTCCCATTAGTGGGGTTTTTTCCAGTCCATAATAAGAGAATGCTGGTATAAGGGACCATATCCGAAAATGATAAATATCCTCTTGAAAGGTATAATCTTGGTTGAATCCTATCATAATTTTTCCAAACAAGGGCAGGATGTTTCTCCTTCCTTTCTAAAAGGGACAGGGGATTGGTTACATCTGCTGCTCTGGAGTGGTCAAGTTCATGCAGCTGTCCTCTCCCGGACTTGCAGGTTCGACTCCTTATCATTAAAGAGCCGATAAGAAGGCTGCACCTACTGCATCGTTTTTGCACCTACTTACCCTTACAATTAGATCCTGGGTCTTATTTTCAGCAGACTGCTCTACCTCTGCAGACCATCCCAGGGTCCTCGAGCGGTGTCCCGGAGAGCTTCTGGCTTTCACGGTGTGTCTGGATTGATAGCTGGGCACTTGGCTCTTCCACTGTCTTCCTCCCAGGCTTCCGAAGCAGGTCAGCGGTCCTACGACCCGCTGCTCCTTCACTCTTCTTCCAGGGAGGCTGCATGTGTCAACTCCTCCCTTTCTACTTGTGCTGTGCTCAGTCAACCACAGGCAGGACTCTGTTGCTGTGAAGTCACTTCCAGGCCAGGGCCAGTCATATCTGGTTCACTCCCAGCTGTGGCACGCCTACGGACATCTGACTGCTAACCGATGTCTCCCAGCATCCTACACTGAAGATTCATCTTCAGGGCTGCGACTCCTAGAATTCATCTTCTCAGTTTGGTTTCCCCTGAAAACAGAGTGTTAGACTTATGTGTGGCAATGTATTCTTGGTGTGAGTCTAAGGAACAGTAAGGAAAAAGGGGTGAGGAATCAGAAAGTCAGGGGGGCGAAAGTCAGCTGAGTTTGTTCCGTGGGATCTATTTCCGACTTGCTCAGAGGGTTTAGTTAAGTGCTATAGCATAAGCCCCTGGCATGCATAAGCCTCTGGGCTCAATCCTCAGCATCACACACAGATAAACACACACACACACACACACACACACACACACACACACGCACGCACACACGCATGCACACATATACATGCATACATGTACACATGCTCACACATGCATACACACACATGCGTGTGTGTATACACACACACACACACACACACACACATGCACCAATGTCCATCACAGCTGAAGCCAAAACTAGAGGCAGAGAATGTGGCAAGGATTCCAGAACCGCCTGACAGAGACAGTTTTAGGGCTGGGGGGTGTCTACCAAATACCCATGTGCATCTCTTCAGATCCTCCCAGCTACTTCTAGCTCCTGTGGCCACCATTTCTGCAGCAACCACTCTTCTCGGTGCCCCGCCAAGTCCACACGACAGTGCAGCACAGAGCAGGACCATGGTCACTTGGCACGGAGTCAACAGGAAATCCTTATGTTGTGGCTCCAAGTGGTCCTGCTTGCTCCTTTATCATTCCTGATTTTCCTAGGATCACATTTCCTAGTAAAATACCCGCATTTCCCTTCGTCTCCAACTGTTTCTTTACTTCGGGGAATCTAAGAGTGTACATGACTCACTACTACCCATGGCAGTCAAGGGGAATGGTGGAGTAGGAGACACTCGGCAGAGATTTCCTGCTTCTTGCAAAGACATGAAGGAATTATCTCCTTTGCTTCCCCCGAACTTTGTTGTGGCTGGAGGTGCCACCTGGAAGGCCTGCAGCAGGCGAGATGATGCTTATTGATTGGATCAATCAGGATGTCTGGAGGAAACAGACGGAACAAGTGGAGAAGCGGAGAGACTTTAATAAATGTCCTGTTTACCAAGGTTCGGGTACCACTAAGCAGGATCCATGAAGGATGCTGCAGCCGTGTCTGGGGCTGGCAACAGCCGGACACCATTCCCGTGCATAGGCCTGAGCAGGCCAGCCAGCGGAACCCAGAACACACCGCCAAGAGCCCCGCAGGAAAGAGACCTAAAGGAACAGTAAGTGGGGCTCACTGACCCCCTTGCCTTCTGATCTTTGAAATTGATATGGTCTGAAAATCATCCTCCTGGGGCCCAGAGATGGGGATACAAAGTGGATTTGAAGGAACAGATAGAAAATTAGCCCAATGGGCTGGGGATGTAACTCAGTTGGTAGTGCTCTCTTGCCTAGCATTCAGGAAGCTCTAGCTTCTCTTCCTAAGATCACGTGAACTGGGAGTGGTGTAGCCCTAGCTCTTGGGAAATGGAGCGAGAGAGGAGAATCACAAGTTCAAAGTCATTCTTAACTACACAGTCCACCTGAGGCCAAACTGAAATATGAGAGACCCGGTCTCAAAACTCAACAAAATGTAAGAAGATCAGTGTGCAGACACAGAAGAGACCTGCAAGCTTTATTATTAATCCTTGAAGCAACCGAATGCTGTTACCCTGGTGTAGCAGAGGAAGTGGGGCACCGTACGCGTGGGGTTGCTCAGAATAGAGGCTGAGATGGGAGCAGCGTATATAGTATACGTGGGAACAGAGGAAGAGAAGTGATGGGGAAAGGACCAGAGACAGTGATGCAGGCTTGACAAGAGCGCTGTCAATCAAGTAGAAAGCTCCTGCTATTGTTTAGTACAGCCAGGGCTGGCAGCCTATGTTCTGCTTTGTTCATTGGCACAAAGGACTGCTGACGGCTTTTCAGGGTTTAGGTAAATGTGGAAAGGTAACAGGGTGTTCCTGGCTTTGCAGAGTGTCATTTTAAGGGCAGCATGAAGCATCTTCCTGACGGATGTCTCTAGATTTGAGTTCTCCTCACTGCCTGCTTTCCAAGTGTGCTGCAGGCCAGAGAGTCTAAACCGCTTTCCCAGACAAGGTACTCGGAGTTTGAACTTTATAATTGGCGTCATCTAAATGTCTGCATAAGGCTACCTTTGCTCCAGTCTCTAAAGAACAGAACTTTGACCTCCTCCAACCATCCTGGCTCTTAGCCTGTCTGTTCTTCAGCCCCAGTAAAATCATTAAAACGTTGGAGTCTGGCAGCTGGAGCAATGGCTCGGCACTTGGGAGCACAGACTGCTCTTCCAGAGGACCAGAGTTCATTTCCCAGCACCCACATGGCAGCTCACCACTGTCTAGACCTGCAGTTCCAAGGGACCTGACACCCTTGCACAGACATGCATGTAGGCAAAACACCAATGCAGGAGGAAAAAGGATGAAGTCTGGCTAGTTCTGATGATGCATACCTTAGTCCCACCACCAGGTGCAAGAGTCAGGTAGATCTCTGTGACTGTGTTTGAGGCCAACAGGGTCTATAGAACAAGTTCTAGGTTAGCCAGATCTACATGGTAGGATCCTGTCTTAAAAAAAAAAAAAATCAAGGGGTGGTGAGATAGCTCAGTGGATAAGAGCACCGACTGCTCTTCCGAAGGTCCTGAGTTCAAATACCACCAACCACATGGTGCCTCACAACCATCTGTAATGAGATCTGATGCCCTCTTCTGGTGTGTCTAAAGACATATACAGTGTATTTACATATAACATTAAATCTTTAAAAAAACATCAAGCCTATTTATAGCAATAGTTGTGTATCACCTACTTATCTGGCCTGCCCAGGCATCCTAAGGGTTCCATGTATCCCACTTATGGATGTCCGCCATTGTATGTCCCATGACCCAACTGCTGTCTCCATGTTTCTAAGGCTCATTCCAATCACTGCATCTGGGAATCATTTATCCTCCCTCCCTTCTACCTGGCCCCTTCCAATATATTCTCTCCCAAATAGCAGCAACAGTCCTGTGAAAATGTAAACCTCATCCATCTACTCTGCTGTGGAAAACAGCTTAGCGGCTTCCAGTTGCTTTCAAAATAAAATTAACTCCAACACAGACATAGCTCCCTCTCACATTAAAAGTCGACCTCCTGGAAAACTAATGTCTTGAGAAGCCCCTGGTGAGAGACGGGAATGGTAGCACCCATGAGCACCTCTGAGCAGGAGGTGTTTGGTGGGAGTTGGAGTGGCTTCCCCCATTTAATAAGCAGTGTAGATTCTGGGGTGGTAGGAACCAAGTCCAGCACTCTGTGGGGAGGTAGCTATGTGGGTTATTATTACTGGGACAGTCTTAGCTGCAGAGAATGATGAGCCCGGTTCATCTCCAGGTCCCCAGAACAAACTAAAGGAGCAGCAACCTGCCGGCTGTGTTGGTCTGTGCTTGATTTGCACACATAAAAAACTGCAGGGGCTGGAGGTACAGTTCAGTTTCACAGCAATTGCCCAGCGTGCACAAAATCCCAGGTTCCATCTCTAGCACTGAAAAAAAAAAAAAAAAAAAAAAAAAAGAACGACATAAAACCCTTCAGGTCTGCCACATGGGAAGTTGACCTTCTCTGCGATGGTTGTTAGGACAGTCTGCCTCCCAGTTTTCAAGCATGGATCAGTCACGACTCCAGGGCCCTGGAAGAAATGGAGCCCGGACACTCCCAGGAGAGGACAATGGGTCTGGGAATGTAGCTTAGTGGGACACTCGTCTGGCATGCATCAAGGACCCGGGTTTGATGTCTAGCACATGCATTGCACATCTTTGTGAAGATGCTACAATGACACAGGTGTGAGCTGTGAATCAGACACAGCTCTTCTACTGGGGTCTATGACCACCTGTCAGGCTGACAATAAGCCACAGATGCTTAGTATTGTAGGCGGTGGCTCTTGATTAATGGGAATTTTTGTTAACCGGAATGCTACTGGGATAAACTGTCAGAGCAGGGTCAAAAATGGATCAACTAATCGACGGACCTGACTGGAATGGTCCTGTGGATCTCGAAACCAACCTACCTCTCTTTCTCTCAGTCTCTCTCCCTCTCCCTCGCCCTCTCCCCATCCCCCTCCCTCTCTCCTCCCTTCCTTTCTCCCTTTCTCCCTTTCTTCCTTTCTATGGCTTTTCAGAACAGGGTTTCTCTGTACAGTCTTGGCTGTCCTGAAACTCACTCTGTAGACCAGGCTGCCCTCAAACTCAGAGATCCATCTATCTCTGCTTCCCAAGTGCTGGGACTAAAAGCGTGTGACACCCCCCACCAAGTGACATTATTTCAAAGCCTCATGTCTGGAATAGATGTCCCAGCCACTGGCACAATTACTACATTGGCTCTCAGTTTGGCAGAATAAGAGACCTGATAATAAGAAATGTCAAATGGAAACTCCTGATTGATTAGCAAAGAGATCCAGCTTCCTCCACAGAACGGAGAAGACTGATAATATCGTGATGCTGCGGTGCTATCTCATCCCTATAATCCTAGCATCAAAGGGAGGAGGCTAAGGCAGGAGGATGTCCTCACGTTAAAAGCCAGTCTGGGCTACATAGTAAATTCTGGGTCGGTTTGGGATACAAAGTAAGACCCTGTCTCCAGAAATAACAAGAAAAACAGCAAAACCCACAAGGAGCTGAGGCTGTAACTCCGTTGGCAGAGTGTTTCCCCTGCATGAACAGAGTCCTGAGTTCAGTCCCCAGCACCGCAGAAATGAACATTGATGGTATACATCTGTCATCCCAGCACTGTGGAGGCTGAGGCAGGAGAATCAGAAATGCAAGGTCATTAGCAGTGACTTCAAGATCAGCTTCAGTAGCTTGAGACTGAAGAGATGGCTCAGTGGTTAAGGGTATTGATTGTTCTTCCAGAGGTCTACGGTTCAGTTCCCAGCACCCACATAGCAGTCTAACTACTGTCTGTGACATCCAGTTCTAGGAAATCTAACACCCTTTTCTGGCCTCTTTGGACACTGCCCACCTACAGTGTATAGACACACATGCAGGCAAAGCACCCATACCCATAAAATAAAAACAAATCTTTTTTTTTTTAAAGCCAATAATCTACTCAAAAAACAACCCTCACCACTGTGGCTTTGAAAGACTCTGTGTGATGGTTTGACTACATTCCTAGATTATTCTTCACCCTGGCTAGTGAAGATGACAGCTGGGTCTTGGAGAATGGCAGTGGATTTCCATAAACCTAATTATGCGGTGACTCCAGTTGCAGCTGCTATTTCTGATATGGTCCCATTGATAGAGAAAATAAATTCCACCCCTGACACCTGATATGCAGTCACCGAGCTGGCAAATGCCCCTTTCCCTATGCTAGGAAGCCAAAAAAGATCAGAAACTGCTCTCACCCGTCAGGGTCATCAGATCACCTGCTCCCTTCTTGTCATGGGTGGCTCTTAGCTCTTTTGACAGCTCTTCAGGTCTCAGACTTCTAATACTTCATTGTTTCCCAAGATGCCACACTACTCTACTTCCTACGGATGACATCATGCTGCTGGGGGCCAGAGACTAGAAATGAAAAGTAACCCAAATATGACAGAGATGCCATGAAAATATCAAAGCCTGACATCTCAATAAGGGTTTTAGGGTCTGGCATTATGAACATTCGGTTTTTCTCTCCAAAGTCTGTAACAATATAGCTTCCATCTCACACCACTAAAAAGACCCAGTGCTTTGTGAGTCTCTGGGAATTTGAGGGTTATGTTGATTTTAAATATGTTGCCCCGACTCATTTTCAAGGTAATCTAAACGCTCCCAATTCTGGGGCTGGGGATGTATCTAGGGTGGCGATGTATTTGCCTAGCAGGTCCGAAACCCCTGGCACTGTATAAACCAGGCAAGGTGGTGCAGACCCCGTGACAGTGTCACTCATGAGGTTGTGGCAGGAGGCTCAGAAGTTCAAGGTCACCCTTCATTGCACAGTGTGAGGCTATCATAGGACACATAAGGCCCTGTCCCCGCCCCAACCCCCCAAAAAGTGCTCCCAGCTCCATTCCTTGAGCAAGAGAAAATTGCACCTGTTTCAAGCTGCAGGGCAAGCCCTGTCACCTGACCCTAGAGACCTTGCGGGTCCCATGAAATGCTGGCTTCTACAGTGGATGCCAAGGATGCCAGTACCAAGTATAGCCAAGTATAGCTTGCTTTTTGGGACTGGGTCTCTCTATGTAGCCCTGGCTATCCGGGACCTCACAGAGATTCCCCCTGTCCCTGCTTCCTGCCCTCTGAGTGCTGGGGTGAAAGGCACGCACCACCACACCCAGCATGGGTCCTAGCATTTGTTTGGAGCTAAATCTTGCTGTCTTCAAACTGCTTCTTACTCTCCTTTGCAGAAACAAGCCATGTTTTATGTCTAGGTTCTGGTAGACACCAAATGCCTAAGCGTTGGCTAACAGACACCCAAAGCATCTCAGTCGGTTGTCACGAACTTGCCACAGCTGTTGGCCCAGCTTTTCCTTGTCATTTGAAAGTGAGGTTTATGCCCTGGGGAGCAGGAGCGGGCTCTGAGAAGATCAGTGTTGCAGATTGCAGCCTGTACACCTGTCACTGCCACCCTTCCGTCAGTTCATGCCTATGTCCTCTCTGTTCCTCCACACACAGGGCACATTCTGTACCTGGCTGCAGATGACTCTTCACTATGACACCAGATAGCACAGGCTTTCATTTTTGTGAGTGTTGTTAGGCTTGCAGTGCTGGGGTGGAATCCAGGGCCTTCTGCACACAAGCCAAGCCCTCTACCACCGAGTTACATCTGCAGCAGCCAGCACTGACTTTTAATGACTGCTCAGTAGAGAGCGGGACCTTCCCCTTGGCCAGGCTCCACCCCCTGATGGGAAGAAAAGCTAAAGGGAAGACACAGGGTCAGCTGTGGTGACTGGTCGCAATGACAGAGGAGATGAATCATTTGCTAGTTGCCTTAGATAATACAAAGAAGCAAGAATAGGCTCCAGGGGATGGGCTGGGTGCTCATTTCTTGTTCTCTTGTCCATATGCAGGGAAAATAAAGAGACATGACCATAGTCCTTTATAGTCAGCACCATTAAGAGTTCAGTCCAAAGCATTACGGATAAGCTACTTTATTAGGGGAAAATACTACCCAAACCAGTGCTGTGTACTCAGGAGGCAGAGGGAGGGAGGTCAGGAATTCAAGATCAGCTTGGACTACAAACCAAAACCCTGTCTCAAACAAACAAATGAAAACAAAACAAACATAAAACCCTCTAAGGTCTGGAGAGATGGCTTAATGGTTGAGAGGGCTCGCTGCTCTTGCAGAGGACTGAAGCTCAGTTCCCAGCACCCACACTGCACGGCTCACAAATGCCTGTAACTCCATTCCAGGGGAATCTAATACTCCTGGGTTCTTTGGGCACCTGCACGCACTTACTGTTTGCATACCCGTACTCTTAACCACATATGCACACGAACAGAGAGATGCACTTGAGAATAAAATAAGTCTTTAAAAACAAAACCTTAAAACAAAACAAAAATCCTGAAGAGGGATCCTGGAGAGATGACTTGGCAGTTTAAAGCAGTGATTGCTTTGCCAGAAGTCCTGAGTTTGAATCTCAGTACCCACATGACAGCTAACTACCAGCTGTTACTCACGATCTAGGGGATGCAAGACATGGTATGAAGACATACATGTAGGCAAAACACCCATACATATAAAATTAATAATAATTATTATTATTATGATTATCATTATTATTTAAAACACCACAAAGATATAAAAATTTATAGATTTTCAAGTCCTATATGTAAAATAGTATATTAACCTAGAACCCACAAACATCTTCCCAAACACATGTGTGTGCTCATATGTGTATATGCACATATATATATATATATATATGTGTGTGTGTGTGTGTGTGTGTGCTGTTAGATACTAAAGCCAAGCATTAAGCTTTCCAATATACTTTAAAATTTAAAATTTAATTTAGTTAATTTGTTTATATTTTGGGACCAAGGTCTCAATCTCTAGCCCAGGCTGGCCTTGAACTCCTGGTACTCCTTCCTCAGCCTCCACACCTTCTGCACACTTTAAATTATCTTGGTAACTGTGGCATCTAATACAACGTGAATGTGATGTAAGAAGC
This sequence comes from Apodemus sylvaticus, assembly GCF_947179515.1. NCBI lineage: Eukaryota > Metazoa > Chordata > Mammalia > Rodentia > Muridae > Apodemus > Apodemus sylvaticus. Next base: position 49,966,182 of record NC_067488.1, on the reverse strand, counting down.
TGCTGTGCTGTATTGTTGAGGAATAGCATGAAGGAATTCAGAACGGACGCAGTTCCCCAGCCCCCACATGTCCACCCACACTGACAGAACCCTTAAATGCATGACACTGACTGCATACCCAAGAGAAAAATTTGAAAAATAGCCACACAAAAAAATCATACATAAATGTTTATAGTAGTCAGAAGTTACAGAAACAACCGAAAAGTCCATCTACCAAATGGACAAAAAAATGTAGTACTTCCCATTCACTAGAGTTTTATCCACCCATGAAAAAGAAATCCAAATGAAGGCCGCTGCGTGGATGGATCCTGAAGTCATTATGCTGTGTTAAAAAGCCAGCCACAAAGACTGTGATTGTACAGTTCTATCTAAAGAAGTGTCTAGAAGAGAAGAATCTATAGAGAAAATAGATTCTTGTTTTCCCAAGTGTGGGAAATGGGATGAAGGTCATGTTCTGTTTATTGTGAATTAGTATCACTGCAAATATGCACAAAGCTATTAGCCTCTACACTTCAGTTTCATTTGATGTTTTGAATCTTGTACAGCATAGGCTGGCCTCAGAACAGCTACTTAGGTGAGGACGGCCTTGAATCGTGATCTTCCTGCCTTCAACTCCCGAGTGCTGGAATTATAGGTATACAGCACCACGCACAGTTTATTGTAATACTTTATATATAGTATCCTTTAAAAGGATGTATTTTATATGTGAATTCTAGCATAGCAAATCTGACTTCAAATTTTATTTTTTTTAAGATTTATTTTATTATTATATTTTTAATGTCTGGGAGTACAATATCACTTTCTTCAGACACACCAGAAGAGGGGACCAGATCCCATTACAGATGGTTGTGAGTCACCATGTGCTTGCTGGGAATTGAACTCAGGACCTCTGGAAAAGCAGCCAATGCTCTTAACCGCTGAGCCGTCTCTCCAGCCCTTATTATTGTTTTTAAGGGTAAGGTCTCTCGCACCTTATGCTGGCCTCAAACTTACTGTGTAGCTGAAGTGTGGTTTCATGTCTGAGTTCTCCCTTAGCATGTTCAGGGATCACTATACACCAAGCAGGAAAGGAGGGCGAGGGGTCTGGATTGGGTGGGTAAGCAGGATCCCTGCCCAGGAGTGAGTGGAGGGGGCATGGGGGAGAAACGTTCTCTGAGGATTTCAGTGTTATAGCTCTCTTTGACAGCATTCAGTGAAACAGCCCTCTTAGGATGTTTGGTGAAAGAGCTTGTGTGCCACACTTCATTTGGGGTGGACAAGGGATATATGAACCTTGGAGAGTGGGAAAGGGTTTTCAGGGTGCATGCAAATCATTGGCTGGAGTTGAAAATACTGGGAATGTCTCATTTGCTTGGAAAGGCCCTCCAGGAAGTTGAACTTTGTCTAGGGTTGTGGGACATCTTCTTCCTCAAGTAGAAGGCAGAGAAGAGGAAGCCCTGCTGGGAAAGGGAGTCCTCCATTTTGCACTGAGCTCAGGGGAGCTGTCCAGACGTGATAGACCTTAAATAACAGGATCCAAACTGAAGCCTGACTCTTCTGCCTCTCTCTGCCTCTCAGGTGTGTGACTACAGGTAGGGACACCACCTCCTGGTACAAATCAACTTTTATAAGGTGAGGGAACTTGGAAAACGGAAGCAAGAGGAGAATGTGGAGTTCAAGCTCTGAGGTGATTCTTAGCTATGTGGTCTAGCCTACTCTACATGAGAACTCTAAGCTCTGTTGGTATCCATAAGGCCCTGGGTTAGATCCTCATAAACACTACATAGACAAGGCTTGGTGTTGTACATTGTAGTCTGAGCACTTATTCAGAAGGTAGAGGTAGGAGGGCCAGAAGTTCAAGGTAGCCGAGGTTACCCTGTCTTGAGTACAAGCAAGATGACCTTTGGTAGGGATTGAAGCCAAGGCTGACAACGAGAATTCTGTTCTACGACTCACATGATGCTAGGAGAGAATTGACTCCTGAAGGCTCCTCTGACCTTCAGAAGCACACATGTGCCTGGACACTCCCAATAGATAGATAAAAAAAAGGACAAAAATAAAAGAAGAAATCCCTTTTGCCCTCTGATCCTCAGACAGATGGTCCACTGGCACATGCGCCTCCTACTCCTAGCGTCCTTTGTCACTCTGCCTCCCGGGTATCTCATCCAGCCACCTCTTAGTGAGCATCTCTGGCTGCCCGTGGCACCCTCAAGCACGCGTCTATATCGGACTCCATGGCAGCACCCTAAGCTCAGACCCGCAGTGTGAAGTCGAGTTCTGCTGGCTCTGCTGACAGTTCCAGCATCCGTCACTTAGATGGCTCCATGCTTTGGCTCCCCTGCTGACGTGCTGTGTCATCCACTGAATCTCCAACCTGCTCCGTGCCAAATGGCAAGCGGAGGCATGAACCGTCTCCAGAGTCCCCTTGCTGTGAGTTTATTTTTGGACAAGGTTATGGTAACTAAAGTTTGCATAGCCATTTTAAACACAGGTCTTGTTTCAGCTGATCCATTGGGGGCTGATAGGATCCCTGGTAGGGACAGAGGTAGGGACAGGGAAGTTCAGAACTGGGTGACTGGGTGACACTGGAGAACACACCTATGACTTTCCCAACTTTAGGTCCTATGTTTATTCCTTCCTTGCGCTTCTGTAACAATGCGTTCTTACCTCCTAATTTTAAATGGAGGAATGGGCTTGGCCTCAGCTGGTCTCTAGTCCTGTGTTCCCATCTCCGGACACAGTCCCTGTGGCCATTTGTCGCTGCTGGCTTCTTTCCCCCTCAGTACACTTCTGTAGCAGCTGAATCCTGATTCTGTGTGACTGAGCAGAGCTGGTCTGGCTGACTCTGCCATGACGTTGGATTAATGTTTGCAAAAGAGACTGGGGTGGCCATGCATGGTGGTACATGTCGTAATCCTAGCACTCAGAAGTCTGAGGCAGGGGGATGGAGAGTTTAAGGCTAGTCAGGGCTGCATAAGAAAACCTGCTATCAGAAAATAAATAAACTGGGCTGGAGAGGGCACAGGAATTGAGTTCCCAGCACCCACTTCAGGCTCCTCATGATAGTTTTTATCTCCAGCTCCAGAGGGTGAAATACCATTAGCTTCACAGGCACTAAATGCACATAGGCATACATGCAGACACAGATATCTACGTGTAATTAAAAGTAAAGTTCTAAAGAAAGAAAAGAGAGGAAAGAAAGAAAGAAAGGATGACTCTGTTTCTGTCTCTCTCTCTCTTTCCTTCCCCTCCCCCATCTCTCTCATTCACACAAGTATATAAAAATGTAAATTTGGGGGGAGGTGCTTCAAAACAGGGTTTCTCTGTGTAGCCCTGGCTGTCCTGGATACACCTTGTAGACCAAGCTGGCCTCGAACTCACAGAGATCTACCTGCCTTTCTCTCCCAAGTGCTGGGATTAAAGGCCAGCACCACTGTAGCTGGCTAAAGTGTAAATATTTTAATTAATAACTTAAAAACATAAAAATGTGGCTGATGAGATGGCTCAGGAGCTAAGAGCACTCGCTGCTTTTCCAGAGGACCTAGGTTCAATTCCCAGCACCCACTTAGTGGGTAACGACTATCTCCAGTTCCAGGTGATCAGATGGCCTGTTCTGGCCTCCATACATGCATATAGGCACACACATACATGTAGGCACAACACCCATACACATAACATAAAACTTAACAAATCTAAAACTAACATAAAAACAGGGCTCAGGAAGTATCGGAGTTAACATAGTGGTTGTCCAGTATGTGAGAAGTCCTAGGTTCAGTCCCCAGCATTTCACGAAACAGTCTAGTGATGCACGCCTTGATCCAAACACTTGGGAGGTTGAGGCAAAAGAACCAGAAGCTCAATATCATCCTCAGCCACAACTATGTAGCAAGGTCATAGCCAGGCTCAGAAGCGTGAGACCTTTGTCAAAGCAAAAAACAAAAACAAAACCACCCACGCGAATTGTTTAGAACTGCCAGCCCGGCTGACCTCTTCCACCCTGCAAATCCATCTGACTCCTGTTGTGACCTTGAAGTATCTACTTGCTCCTCTGCCTTTGCACACGCTCACCTCTTGGTCCTTCTCTTGCTTAAAATGAGATTGTCCTCCTGGGCTCCTGCTACCTCCCTATCCCCATCAAACAGCTGGCCATGTACCTGCTGATGGCTGCCTGCGACACCTTTGCTAGGCTGGTCACCTACCTTCCAGCTGCTATGTCTGGCTTGCCTCCTGATGCGGGTTAGTTCTTGCGAGGAAGGCCACCAGCTCCATCATCTGGCATGCTTTATTAGTTGGGGTTACTCTTGCTGTAATGAAACACCATGACCAAAGCAACTTGGGGAGGAAAGGGTTTATTTGGCTTACACTTCCACATCACAGTTCATCATCAAAGGAAGTCAGGACAGGAACTCAAGCAGGGCAGGAGGCAACCTGGAGGCAGGAGCTGATGCAGAGGCCACGGAAGGGTGTTGCTTACTGGCTTGTTCCCCATGGCTTGCTCAGCCTGCTTTCTTATAGAACTCAGGACCACCAGCCCAGGGATGGCCCCACCCACAATGGGCTGGGCCCATTATTAAGAAAATCATTAGTTAAGAAAATGCTGTTCAGGCCTACAGCCCGATCTTATGCAGGCATTTTCTTAACTGAGGTTCTTTGCTCTTGGATGGCTTTAGATTATGTCAAGTTGCATAAAACTAGCCAGCACAAATGCAAAATCCAGAAAGACAAACTCCCTGCCCCAAGAGACCGCTGTAATATAGCCATGCTTCGGAACAATCCGCCCAGCCTCCTGGACCAGGGAAGGCTAGACAGGACTGGAGATCTGGCTCAAAGATTTCTCCTTCTTTCTCTCTGTCACGGAGATTTTTTTTTCCTTCTACACACCTCAGCTTCCCAAGCTGTTCTCAGGCTGGGGCACTAGCACATTCTATCACAATTAACCTTTTGTTGTCATCGTTGTGACAGGATCTCTGTATATAGCTCTGGCTAGCCTGAACTTTCTGTGTAGTGGCCTGCAATTTACAGTATCTTTCCAGCTCTGCCTCCTGAGTTGCTGGGATTACAGGCATGCCATGAAGCCTAGGTCTTAATCATTTTTCTCATGTCCCTCAAGGCAGATTTTGAGGTCCTGGAGGATGGTGATAATGTCCTATTTATTTCTATGTCCACGTTCCCTGGTTGGGGGCCTGACGCAGAGCAAGGACTCAGTATTGAAGCCAGCATAGTTTCAGGCAGCCCCTAAGTTACATTCCCCTGGCCTTCCTGCCTCCATCTCTATTTCCCTCCCTCTCCTGGGGTTCTCTGCTAATTGTGGCTTCTTCCTCCGAGCTTCCCCTCCTCAGCAAGTGACACAGACATGAGTTATTATGACTAAGTTTGGGGTGGGCTGTGGAAAAGGAGGAGAGAGAGCCTACCAGTGAGCTACACTCCCACTCTCACCGCCTCCAGCCTCTTAAAAACTAGAGTAGATGGAAGACTTAGGGGGAGGGCCGGGAAGGAAGGGCCCTGTCTGACTCCAAACTCCAAGGCAGAGACGTTAGCAGAAGGGGCCAGGGGCTTGTGTGGGTGGTGGGGTACAGCAGCGGGTCGTGTGCCAGGTCTGGGCTACACGATTGAGACCCTGAGTGCAAAGCTCAGGTCTTCCTTGGCAGCCTCTGCAGTGACTTCCCTTGATGGTCCCCTCCTGTGCCCAGTACATCTTAGCTTCACAAATGCTCCAGGGACATTCCACTCCCACTCATTCAGCCCACCCACTCCCCGCACCAAGCCACGTCACAGGAGGGATGTCTTGCTCAGAAGCTTATTAACTTTCCAGGCAGCATGCAACTCATCAGTCACTGAGTCAGGAAGGGCCATCTCAGCACCCCATCCTCCCTGGCACAGGCTGACTCAGTAGCCCCGGGTCTCAGCTGGGGTCTCTGGGAACCACAGGGTACATTAAGACATCTAGCATGGAGGAGACCAGAAACGGGGAAGCGAGTGCAGTAATAACCCAGTTGCAATTTCCTCGATTGATAACCTAATCCTCTCTGTTATCCTTTAAAAGATAAATCTAAGGCTGGGTAAATTATGGAATGAAAGTATATTTGGCTCAGGCTTCTGGAGCCTGTGGAGTCCCAGAGCATGGGCCAGCGTGCGTCAGCTTTGTTTTTAGGAAGAGTGACTGCTCTTTCCTTTCAAAGCAAACCGGCCTGTGTTCTGTGAACTCTAAGATGGGAAGATGTCCATGAGAAGTTGTGCTTCATTTTGTTCCTGAAAGACTAACAAGAAGAGAGAGAGAGAGAGAGAGGGAGAGAAGAAAGAAGGAAGGAAGGAAGGAAGGAAGGAAGGAAAGAAAGAAAGAAAGAAAGAAAGAAAGAAAGAAAGAAAGAAAGAAAGAAAGAAAGAAAGAAAGAAAGAAAGAAAGAAAGGAAGAAAGAAAAAAAGAAAGAAAGAAAAAGAAAGCTGGCCAGTAGAGGTGCATGTCTTTAATCCCAGCACTCTGGAAGCAGAGGCAGGCTCTGTGAGTCTGAGGCCAGCCTGGTCTACAGAGTGAGTTCCAGGACAGCCAGGGCTATACAGAGAAACCCTGTCTTGAAAAAAGAAAGAAAGAAAGAAAGAAAGAAAGAAAGAAAGAAAGAAAGAAAGAAAGAAAGAAAGAAAGAAAGAAAGAAAGAAAGATCAACTATATCATCTGGGGAGGGACTGAGTGGTGGCTGCATACCTGAGAGGACCTAAATTCAAATCCTTAGCACTCATGTAAACGAAAGCAGAGTCTGGCAAGTCAGCACTGGGGAGGACACTAGCGTTGGCTGGCTGGCAGCCTTCCTCGAGGTTAAGGAGCAAGGGTCCTCCTTCAGCCTCTACATGGGCATGTACCATACAGGTATAATACACACACGTAAACTGAAAAAAATTCAATAACAGAAGGTGGATGACTACCATACACCGTGCACTGTAACTGAGGGCAGGAAGAAGGAACAGGGCAGACTCTCACAGAGGGGAAAGAATTCCAAAGCAAGCCAAGTGCTGAGCGCAGGCCAAGCAGCATCACAACGCCACTGTTGCTTTCTTTTTCCAGGGTGCAACAGAGCTCTTTTGTCTTCCTACAAAGGCTCCCAAGGACCATTCTGGCTCACCTACTCCCAGCACCTGGTGGGTGTGTGTGGGGGTAGGCATATAGAGATGGGGTGGGGGAGTCTGCCAGAGTCTCTTCTGCTATCTGAGTGGTGGTAGCACCTAGCACTTAAAATGCTCTGGCTCTCAGCTAGACTGGTTCAACTGCAGGATGTTTAGTGGGACAAAAGGTTGCGGGGGGGGGGGGGGGGGGGCTATTAACATATCAAAGTGAATCTGATCTCCAGATTCTCCCAGAATCCCTCAGTTCCTACCAGTTACAGGGTGTGGCTGGCACACCGCCTTCTACCCTAAACTCTCTATCCAGCCCAGTGGCTGGGCTGCCCTTCCTCAAGAGGCCCTTCCCTAACACACTGGTTGCCTGACCCTTTTGTACCTTTAACCTGCTGGCTGCTGCCCTGTGCTCCTGTTCTTCCCCTCTCCTCCCCTCCCCCTCTCCTCCTCTCCCCCCACCCCTCTCCTCCCCTCCCCTCTCCCAGTTCCCACAAGGCACTGAGGACAGCTCAGTCTGGTCAGGTCCATTCTGGACTCTCCCCAGATGTGTCTGACTCTGCCTTGTATCTACGATAAACCTTCTCCTCCACCACACCTAGGAGTGGCCACGACCTTTCCTTTCCTTCTTACTTTTTTCAGTCAGTCACCTTCAGCCATATTGTGCCTCTCCTACCAGCTGGCCAGGGGGGTGGAGATGGGGTAGGAGTCTGCCCAGGCTTCTCCTGCTTTCTGAGGAGAGGAAGTGTAAGACCTCCAAAAAACCGACCCCCAAAAACCGAGGGTGCCCCAGCACCCCACGCCCCAGAAGGCGACACCCAAATCACTCACGAGAAATGATGCAATAACATGAGGATTTCTTTATTCCAGAATTCTGGGTTCCACAGTCGTACACCACGCAGGGTTAGAGGAGTGTGGACCACAAGGGCCGAATTGCGATAGCTTTTATAAGTTTACGACAAAGCCCACGAATCACAAACCAATCATTTCTTAGCATGGAGAGCCCTCGAAATGCAAGCCAATCTATTTGTACCACTCCATAGTTTTTAGGCCAATCAGTTTAAATTATCGGAGCCCGCGCTCAGTGGACCAATTAGTTTCCTATTTTCTTGAATGTCTATAGCTGCGTGAACTCCTGCATAGGGCTAATGGCATAAGTTTACCGAAGCAAGATAAGCTTAGCCCATTTCCAGTTACCTTATGGAGCCATGATCAACTATTCAAGGCCTTTCTGCTAGCTCTAAACAAAGGGCGGGCTCTGGAATGTGACCTTTTACCTAGCTTCTAACAAAGCGAGATAGCATTTTAAACTTCGGACTTCTTGGGGTCATTAGTGTTAGGCTGTATTATTTTCTTTCAGAAGGACTCAGCACTTACAGTGGTCTGGAAGTCACTGATAAGTCTGCTTCCTGTTGCAGCTCACGAGGCCCCAGCTCTGAGACCTGCCTCAGCCAGCCTTCATTCTCCTGTCATAGTATGCCTCTGGGTTGTGCCTTGCGTTGGCAGCCTTGCGTTGGCAACTCTTGGGAGACGCTTCGCTTCGTTCTTCCCACCTTTCTGCACACTGCAGGCTAACTGGACCCCCAGCTTCCAAATGACTATGGTGTCTGCATCCCATCTCTTCACTGGAGCACTAGAACTACAGATGTAAGTCACCCCATCAAGATTTATTACAGGTGTTCCTTGAATCAGATTGGGGTTTTGAGGCTTTTGTTGTAAGTGGCATTTTGTTGTTGTTGTTTGGGGTTTGGTTGGTTTTTTTGTTTGCTTGTTGCTTTGTTTTGTTTTTTTTTTTAAGACAGGGCCTCACTATGTACCCCAGCTGTCCTAGAACTCACTATATAGACCAGGCTGGCCTCGAACTCACAGAACTCACTGTCTATGTCACCCGAGTGCTGGGATTACTATTATGCCCTTCCCACGCTATTCCCAGCTACTCTCTGCGTGCTGTCTCTCTGCTTCTAGGCTAGTCCCATGCAGCAGTGGCGCTTCCTAGCTCCAGTTCACCCTCGTCACAGCCACTCATACCTTCTCAGCCATCTACCCACTGCAGCTAGTTGTCGCAAATCCCCTTAACCCAGTAAATCAAAACTCTAAAAGCGCCGGGCAGTGGTGGCATATGCCTTTAATCCCAGCACTTGGGAGGCAGAGGCAAGCAGAATTTTGAGTTCAAGGCTAGCCTGGTCTACAGAGTGAGTTCCAGGACAGCCAGGGCTATACAGAGAAACCCTGTCTCGAAAAAACAAACAAACGAACAAACAAAAAAACAAAACAAAACAAAAACTCTAGAAACTTATAATTAGTCAGATTTATATATCAATAAATTCTCAATTTACAAGGTGCCCATACAATAATAACAGAGCCAATTGATAATGATACAGGCTGCCCACCTAGATTAGACAAGTTATCCCAATTATTCTATCCTTTTCATAGCTACCTGTGGCTATTTAAAACCACATGGAATCATGATCATCTTCTTCTTCCTCCATCTTCCTTCCTTCTCCTCTACCTGTCCCTGTCTCTGTCTCTGAAACTCCTAGCTCCGCCTCCCTTTTCACTGTCCAATCATTGGCTTCTTGTATTAATATTTAAATTAATTGGGAGGAAATTCTGCCACAAGTAATTTGCATAAAAGCAGAATTTCAATAGATAGTAGTAATTCCCTCACTAACAACGTAACAATAACCTTCCCACCAGAGTGGTCTTTCCACTCAGGAACTCAGTGTGTATCTTTGTTTATTTCTTTTTAGGCAAGCTTTCATGCAGTCCATGCTGGCTTCGAACTGGCTGTGGCCAGGATGAGTTTCAACTCTTCATCTTCCTTTCTCTACCTTCCATGTGCTGGGGTGACAGGCATGTGCCACCATATCTGTATTTTGGGTTTTTTTTTTTTGTCTTTTGGGTTTTGTGTGTGTGTGTGTGTGTGTGTGTGTGTGTGTGTGATGCCTGTTAAGTATCAAAGAAACTTGAGCCAAATCTTCACTTAGTACCTGTGACCACCACACACTTCTCACCCTGTCTTCTACTCTAAGGCTCTCCCATCCAGGGAGTGACCCTCCACCTCCCTCCCAGCTTCTCTTTCCTGTGTAACTCAGCCATTTCAGCTGTGCACTCTCTTTGTTCCCGGTATATCTTGGTTCTTCTCCCTCTTGTGGTCTGCAGCTCCTCTCTTGGTCTATTTTCCTCCCTTACCTTTTCTTCCTCTCTCGCTTCCTCCCCACACCCCATGGCCGGGTTCAGTCTAGATTCTTTCAGATGCCTTGAGCTGTTTTCTCCATCATATCTACTTAAAATTTCTCTCCCCAACCATGCCCAGGAGTGGTCATGTCCTCATTTTTCATTCAAAGCCCAGGGCTTCAAGCACGCTAAGTAGGCATTCCACCAACAGAGCTACATTTCCAGCCTCAGTTCCCGTTGTAATTCCCTGCAAACACTGTGGTACAGAGAAACAGATCTCTGTGGGGAGGAACCAACTAGGTAAGAGCATCCCTCTGGGCTGGGGGCTGAGCCAGGCATCTAGGCATGATGCCCACCACAGCAGTGTGCATGGGCACAAGAGAGCAGGGGCAAGGGACTCAATAGAGGGGTGGTTCTCAATCTTCCTGATGTAATACAGTTCCTTAAGTTGTAGTGATCCCAATCATACAATTATTTCACTGCTACTTTGTAACTGTAATTTTATTAGAGTTGTGAGTTGTAATGTAAACACCCAATATGCAGGATATCTGATATGTGACCCCCAAAGGGTTCTCAACCCATAAATTGAGAATTACAGCCATAGACAGTGGAAATCTTGGAGAAAAGGAATCTTCATTTTTCTTACGGTGTACTAGAAAAAGCAGAGTACGGAGCCTGCAGAATGGGTGTTGAGTTACAATAGGTGTGTGTGCCAGACAAGACTGAAACTCAAGGACCCGGAGTAAATTGCCTAAGGTTACCTGGCTTGCCCTGTAGAGCCAGGCTTTGAAACCACACCCGTGTTGTACAGCAAGCTGCCAGCCCTCCTCGCTGTGAACCCTTGTGATTGTTTTCTTCCCGCCTTCACTGGGCTGCTCCCACTCATCATTTACCTTTACTTCATCAATACCGAGTTGTCAGTTTTCTGCGCTCTGGTTCACTAAGACTCGGGTACAAAGGGACCTCGGATAACACTCACCGATCAGGCAAGGATGGTCTCACCTCAATGAGTGTATAAAGACAAAACAGCCACGCCAACAGTCACTCAGAACTCTGGTCCAGTCGGGTGTGCCTTCACGAGGAAGGGAAACCAGCGAGACTTGTTTTGACAACTCAGAACACAGCAGCCACCCACCAAGTACTAGGATCGCTGTATCCCTGAGCGTGTATGTCTAGGACTTCAGACTCTGTTGTACATAGAGACTCGAATCACATCAGGGAGACCGCGTCTCTTGTTCTCTCTGCCTTCATGATGGGATCGTTTGTCTTTTTTGGGGCTACTTGAGTCCAAGTAAGTTGGCTATGGGCAGCTCAGAACCTCCATGGGTTTGTCTTTCTATGTCTTTAGGATGTTCCATTCCACACAGGGCTACACAGTGAGACTCTTTCTCAAAATACCTATGGAGCAGGGGGGGAGGGGAGAAAGCATCTTATCCAACTGACCCTAGCAAAGTCCCAGGGAACACTCTGATTGCCCTGGATTTCCTGGTCATATTTCCACCCTAGGGAGACAGATTACTTTAAACAGAATGTTGATGGTCTGGCTGGATATAATGGTACAGGCCTACAATCTCATCTGCCCAGAGTTGAGGCAGGTAGATACTGTGTCAAAATAAGGAAAAAGAAATGGCTGTCAGTGTCGTCCAGTGGTGGACGCTTGGAAGGGATCAGTTCCAGTGGTGTGAAAGAAGAGTGTGGGACCACACTGTCTTCATCTCAGATTTCAGCTATAAAGACATTCAAGGAAGTGAGTTGGCTAGAAGGAAGGTTGGGGCCGAGCGTGGCAGCGCGTACCTCAGCACTGCAGAGGTGAAGGCAGGAAGGAGGGTCAAGAGCTCAAGCAAGGCTCAATGGATGAAATGCGTGAGGATCAACCATGAGGACTGAGGTGCAGATTTCTAGCACCTCCCTGAAGCCGGGCAGCTGTGCGGCTCACCTATGATCCCAGCACATGAAGGAACAGATGGGATCTCTGAGGCAAGATGGCTAACAAGAATCACACAAGAGAATAAAGCAGAGAGGGGTTGAGGAAGACACCCAGTATCAACTGCAGGCTTCCACATGTATGGACACACACATGGACATATATGTGCACCACACATGTGCACACACTACACATATACCACATAAATACACAACTACCTCACAGCCATATATCATAGACACATACCACATACATATAGACACACATACACATAGCTCACACACACACCACACACATATACCACATGCATACCACATAACACAGCCTATACAACACACATTACAAATACATGCACACCCCTCATACACACACCACACACATGCACATACACACACACCACATGTATAACAAACACAGGTGCTCACACATAAACACACCACATATACCACAAATACACATACCTTATATGCCCTGTACCACACACACTACACATACACACCACATACATATGTACACACCATATATAAATACCACATACATACACAAATACCATACATATACACATATACCACAGATACACACATTACACACACACACATATACATACACAAACTACAAATATACACCACACATGCTCATAAGCACATACAGGCATACACACACACACACACACACACACACACACAAAGGGTTCAAGGCAATGCATAGAGGTTAGCATTATCAACTTGTCAACAGGTAGAATTACCTGGGAGAAAGGACTCTAGGCCTGTCTGTGGGGAATTATCTTGATTATGTTAATAATGTGGGAAGATGCATGTTAATTGTGGGTGGGATGGTCCTCTAGGCTGGAGATCCTCCTCTGTATAAAATAAAGGAAGGTAGCTAAGTGTCAGGAAGCCGGTTCCCTCCACTCCACTTCTTGTCTATGTTGTAATGCCTTGAGCGTGTGCGTCAGAGTAAAGCCTTTCTCCCTTAAATTGCCTTTGTCAGGAACACACAACACAAAACACAGCAACAGGAACATAGCTAAGACCCCATCTCTTGCTATATAGGGAGTCGGAGCCCAGCCTGGGCTACCTGAAATCCTGTCCCAAAAAAGCAAAACTAAAAGGCAAGCAAACTAAGCCGCGGGTAAGAGCTTCCTCTGGGGAGGCAGGAAGGCTGCCGGGAACTTGGGCCGAGCTCCATCCCTTGACCAGGAAACTTTCAAGGTAATTACGAGGGGATTTGCTTCATGAAAACTCATTATGTGTGACATTTGTTTCATGTGGGTTTTTTTCTCTTATTAAAAAAAAAATGGCTTTCTAAAAGAGTGAGAAACAGCACATCTGCTCAAGTTACCCTCTTAAAGGCTTTGTGTGTCTGCGTTGTTCACGGATCGAGGGCTGGTGAGGCTGGGTCTGACCCACTTTGCCATCACTGGGGACCCTGTTTGAAAAAGGAAGAGAAAGAAAAAGGCAAGGGAGTGGAGACCAGGAAATGGAGATGATCAAGATACATTGTTCCAAGTATGGAAATTTCAAAAGATAAATCTGGGGGTGGGGGCAGGGAGGAGGCGGGGCGGGGTGGGTGGGCGGGAATGGGAGGCTCGGAGTAGACTGGGGAAGCTTAAATGCCAGCAGGAGGCTTGTCTGTGCCAGGAACCATCATCCTGTGGACCAGAGGCATGAAAGGTATTCTGCTCTGCAAACTGGTGCTAAGAGCACCGGGTATATTGTCTGGAGTACCACCAGCTACCATGCAGCATCCCAGCATCCTTCCCCTTGCTGGATCCCTGGGTTTCATCTTCTTCTTTTTCTGTATTTTCCCTGGTCTTTATGTTTATAATCTCTCTGTGCCTTCTCCTTTATTGCACTATTTAATGGCACTCATAAACCCAGGGAACAATAGTAAGTAAAAAAAAGTCCCTCCAAATGAAGTTTAAAATAATGGCCTTTTCCTCATTTAAAGTAATTCTTACATAGCATGCTTCTAATTTTTTGAATTCTAATAGGAAATCTTCAAAGCCATATTTGGTGGTGCACACTTGTATTCCTAGGACCTGGGAGGCTGAAAAAGGATTGTCATAAGGCAGAAGTCAGGTAGGTCCAGGTAAGCCAGGAACACTTGGTGAGACCCTATCTCAAAAAACAGAACAGGGGCTGGAGAGATGGCTCAGAGGTTAAGAGCTGCTTTTCCAGAGGTCCTGAATTCAATTCCCAGCAACGACAGGTTGCTCACAACCACCTATAATGAGATCTGGTGCCCTCTTCTGGCCTGCAGACAAACATGCAACAAAAACAATCTGGCAGTGGAGACATGCTCCTTTGATCCCAGCAGCACTCAGGAGGCAGAGGTAGGCAAATTTCTGAGTTTGAGGTCAGCCTGGTCTACAGAGAGAGTTCCTGGATTGCCAGGGCTACACAGAGAAACCCTGTCTTGAAAAAACAAGAAAAGAGAAAAAACCCAAACCAACAAAAGATAAAAAACAAACATAGAAAACTTGTAACTATACCTGGGTGAGGCAGTATATGCCTGCAACAGTAACATTTAAGAAGCTGAGGCAGGAGGATCACTTAAAGTGTGACACTTAACTTAGTCTCCACAGTGAATTCTTACCTCAAAAATTACCAAATTAGGCTGAGCAGTGGTAGCTCATGCCTTTAATCCCAGCATTCCACAGGCAGAGGCAAATGAATCTCTGTGAGTTTGAGGCCAGCCTGGTCTACAGAGAGAGCCCCAGGACAGTCAGGGTTATACAGGGAAATCCTATCTCAGAAAACTAAAAGAAGAAAAAAATAAGAAAAAGAAGGAAAGACAGAAAGAAAGGAAAAAAGAAAAAGAAAAAAAAAACAAATTAAGTCCAGCATAGTGACATGTGCCTTATATTTTATATTTTATTGCAGCAACATCAGAAAGCAGAACACATAAGGGTTTTGTTTATTTGTTTTCTTTTCCTTTTTTTTTGAGACAAAGTTTACACATAGCTTGAGTTATCTATTTGTGCACCGCCATGTCCAGCAAGCTTTCTGTCTTTGTTTTGTTTTTATAAAGATTTATGTTTTGTGTCTCTCTATGTGTGCTTGTGTGTATGTGTGCGAGTCATGCATGAGGAATCCCATGGAGGTCAGAGAGAAAGTGTCAGGTTCCAGGGACTTGGAGTTTCAGGGAACTGTGAGCTATCGTGTGGGTGCTGGGAAGCAAACCAAACTGTGAATAAAGGCGGCATGCAATTTTAACACTGAGCCAGTTTAGAATATATAGTTTTAAAGTAAAAACAAAGTTGGAGACATTTTAGTAAAATGCTCCAGTGTTGCAGACAGTAGAGCACAGATGTCAGGACAGACACATAAATGGTGGGAGACAGAGTCTGCTATTTGCAGTCAATTGATTTTCTACAAAGGTTCCGGGGCAATCCAACAGGAAAAGGACCTGTCAAAAAATGTCACCAGGGCCATAAGAAAGTCAATATGAGAAAGCAAAAGTACAGCACTCCTAGCCAGGCGGTGGTGGCACACGCCTGTAAACCCAGCACTCTGGGAGGCAGAGGCAGGCAGATTCTGAGTTTGAGGCCAGCCTGGTCTACAGAGTGAGTTCCAGGACAACCAGGGCTATACAGAGAAACCCTGTCTCAAAAAAACCAAACCCCAAAAACCAAAAAACAAAAAAAACAAAAAAATGTAGAGCACGCCTTCAAGCCACCCATTAAGTAACTCCAAATTGACCATAGATGTGAGCCTTGGAGGGCAGGAGGGGTGGCTCAGTAGCTAAGAACACTCATTCTTACAATGGACCCAGGTTCAGATCCTGTCTGAAACTCTAGTTCTAGGGGTTCCAACACTCTGTTCTGGTCTCCATGGGCACTGCACACACACACACACACACACACACACACAGCACAGCACATATAGATACATGCAGGTGAAACACTCATTGTCGTAGTTAGGATTTCAATTGTTGTAAAGAGACACCATGACCAAGGCAACTGTTATAAAGGACAACATTTAATGGGGGCTGGCTTACAGGTTCTGAGGTTTAGTCCATTATCATCATGGTGGGAAGGATGGCGATGTCTGGGCAGTCATGGTGCAGGAGGAGTGGAGAGCTCTACATCTTCATCCAAAGGAAGCCAGGAGCAGACTCTCCAGGCAGCTAGGAGGGTCCCAAAGCCTACCCCCACAGTACACACTTCCTCTAACAAGACCACGCCTACTCCAACAAGGCCATGCCTCCTAATTGTGCCACTCCCAGGGCCAAACATATTCAAACACATGAATATGTCACACACCACAGTCAGACACATGAAATAAGATAAAAAGGAAAGAAAGAGAGAAGGGGAGGTGGTAAATGGCTTAGTGGGCAAAGGAAAAGCCATGAAAGCCTTGTGGCCAGAGTTTGATTCCCAGAACCCACATGGTGGAAGGAATAAATGATTTTGCAAGTCCCCTTCTTATGACCACACAAAGGCTATAGTATGTGTGCACACACATGTATACAACATTAATAAATGATTTTTGTTTAAAGAAGAAGAAAATCTAGGTGGACCAGTCATAGTGACACATTCCTGTAATCTCAAAAACTATACCTAGGCATGGTACTGCATACCTGTGATTCCAGTACTCCCAAGGCAGGGACCTAGGGAGATGCAGGACCCTGACTTTAACAATCAAGGATAGGAGCCAACCAGGTGGTGGCACACGCTGCACTATCTGCAGAGGCAGGTAGATCCTAAGTTCAAGGCAGCCTGGTCTACAGAGTAAGTTCCAGGACAGCCAGGACTATATAGAGAAACCCTGTCTTTTTTTTTTTTTTTTTAAGATGTATTTATTTATTATGTGTACAGCGTTCTGCTTGTATGTATGCCTGCAGGCCAGAAGAGGGCATCAGATCTCTTTATAGATGGTTGTGAGCCACCATGTGGTTTCTGGGAATTGAACTCAGGACCTCTGGAAGAGCAGTCAGTGCTCCTAACCGCTGAGCCATCTTACCAGCAAAATCCTGTCTTAACAAACAAACAAACATCCAGGATGAACACAACCACAAAAAAAGAAAGTGAAAAGAAAAAAAAGGTGTTGTAGGGGAGGGGACTAAAGCAAAACCTAAACTACAAAACTTCTAGAAGAAAATATTTGTAACCTTCGTTAGGAAAGATTTCTTAGAAGTGATATCTAAAGCAGGGCTGGAGGCCATGCTTGGTACCACAACTATTGTCCAGCATGCTTTGACGCCTTGGGATCCATCCCCGGCACTGGAGAGAAAAGACAGGCCACAGAGTGGGGGAGGACATCTGCACATCAACCACCCAGAAAAGGACTCACAAAGAACTTTTGTTGTTGTTTTTTTGTTTGTTTGTTTGTTTTTCGAGACAGGGTTTCTCTGTATAGCCCTGGCTGTCCTGGAACTCACTCTGTAGACCAGGCTGGCCTCGAACTCAAAAATCCATCTGCCTGCCTCTGCCTCCCAAGTGCTGGGATTAAAGGCGTGTGACACCACCGCCCGGCCCACAAAGAACTTTTGAGAAAAAAAAATGTGTATTGTGTTTTAAAGATGGTTGTTTGTGGAGGGCTGTGGTGCATTCTGCACGATGAGAGGCCAGAGGTCAGCTTGCAGGAGTCCGTTCTCCCCATCCACCACGTGCGTCCCAGGGATGGAAATGGCATCTTCAGGCTTGCCTGCAAACACCTTTACCCCGTAAGCCATCTCCTTGGTCCCAAAGATATCAGTGAGGATTTGTAGGTTGGTTTAATGAATTAATGTATTTCTCTCTCTCTCTCTCTCTCTCTCTCTCTCTCTCTCTCTCTCTCTCTCTCTCTGTGTGTGTGTGTGTGTGTGTGTGTGTGTAGGTACATGCTTCATGGCACATTGGTAGAGGTCAAAGACAACCTGCAGGGGTCAGCTCCCTCCTTCTGCCGTGAGCCCTAGGGATCGAACTCAGGTCACTAGACTTGGCATAAGATAGCCTTACACGCTGGGCCATCCTGATGACAGCATCACCACCCCCATTTTTTTTAACTCATAAGACATTCCAACTTTTCTGAAATGGATAGAAGAACCGAACGCATTACTAAAAAGATATATAGGTCACTATGGTGGTTTGAAAAAAAAAGTCCCCCATTGGCTCACAGGGAGTGGCACTATTAGGAGGTGTGGCCTTGCCGGTGTGGGTGTGGCCTTGCTGGTGTGGGTGTGGCCTTGCTGGTGTGGGTGTGGCCTTGCTAGTGTGGGTGTGGTTTGGCTGGAGGGTGTTGGCTTTGAGGTAGCAGAAGACCAAGCCTGCCTAGGGTCTGTTTTACTTTTGTTGTCTTTGCATCAAGGTGTGAAACTCTCAGCTCCTCCTCCAGCACTTGTCTGCCTGCACACTGACTTGGTTTCTGCCATGACAATAATGGACTGAACCTTTGAAACTTAAGCCAGCACCAATTAAATGTTTTCCTTTACAAAATTTGCCATGGTTATGGTGTCTCTTCACAACAATACAGACCCCAACCAAGACACCAAAACACAGGTAAAAGTACTTCAGCTCCAGGGTCATCAGAAAAATGCAAATTTACAGTCAGACTGAGTATAGACCCAGTGTTTGAAGAAAAGCCATCACCGGGAGACTAAAGCCATCACCGGTCAAGTCACAAGTTTAAAGCCATAAAGCTTTGTGGGAGGCTGTGCCTCAAAAAAAAAAAAAAAAAAAAAAAAAGAAACAATAACAATAACAACAAATCAAAACTTAGAGATATTCATAGTGGGGTCACAGCAGAGATGAGTGTGACCCACTTAAAGCTTGTGCACTCGCTGGAGTGGCTGTCACCGTGAGAGGCAGGGCCCAGGAGTGTGGTGTCAAGGTGAAGCACTTGCTCAGCATGCACGAGGGCTCTCTGTTCCACCCCTAGCACCAAATCAAACAGCACGAAACCAAAACAAAACTCAACACTATTCAAAACCGAACAAACGTGTGAAAAGGAAATCTGAATTACACGACCGCCCCCCCCCATACCTCTGGAGTAGATGAGAGAGAAAGAATGAGAAGGCTAGAGAGATGGATGGTAGGTAAAATGTCAAAGTTGGAAATCCACCTTCCTTGTGACCCAGCAGATTCTTGACAGAGATACGTGGTGTGTGTACCCATGGGCTCTGGGTGGGCCTTACATGGGAATCGTCGTTAGTATGCCATGTTTGAGCAGAAAGGATGTACCTACTGTGATGTCTTCATGCTGGCAGTAAGAATAAACACATTGCAACCACACGAGTGAGGCCAGGCAGCTGTGGCAGTCCACATCTGTGATCTACCCGATGCTGAGTTATTAGATCTGCAGTCTTAGTTAGGGTCTATTGCTGTGATAAACATCACAACCAAATGTAACTTGCAGAGGGAAGGATTTGTTTCAGCTTACAGCCTGCAGTCCATCATACAGGAACGTCTGGGCAGGAACCTGGAGGCAGGCACTGAAGCAGAGGCCATGGAGGAATGCTACTTACTGGCTTGCTCCCCACAGCTTGCTCAGCCTGCTTTCTTAAACAACTAAAGACCACCTGTCCAGGGGTGGGCTGGGCCCTTCCACATTAATCAGCAAGAAAAATTACCCCACGGATTTGCCTGTAGGCTAGTTTGATTGGACATTCTCTCAACTGAAGTTCCCTTTTCACAGATAACCCAGCTTATGTCAAGTGGACAAAACAAACAAAAGCAAAAAATGAACAAACAAACAAACAAACCAAAAACCAAACACAATCACTTAAGCCAGGAGTTCAAAACCAGCCAGAGGAACATAACAAGACAGTGCCATTAAGTTGTTATTTAATGTGTGTATGTTGTCATGTGTGCTACAGTGCGTTTTTGGAATGTGGAGATCAAAGAGGACAACTTGATGGAGTTGATTCTGTCTACTCTTGTTTTGTTTTGTTTGTTTTGTTTTGTTTGAGATGGGGTCTTTTTATGTCGCCCTTGCTGCCTTAGAACTTGTTATGTAGACCAGGCTGGCCTTGAACTCACAGGATCCTCCTGCTGTCTCCCCAGCAGGGGAGCTGAGGGGATTAAGGTGAGCACTATCATGCTCAGCCCTCTCCATCCTCCTATATGTGGATCCAATTTAAGCCAATAGCCTTGCAAGGCAAGTGCGTTTACCTACAGAACCATCTATGGGTTCCAAGACTGAGGAAAGAAGAAGAATGGAGAGAGGGAAAGAGGGAGAAAGGAAAGAGAAAAAAGACCTGGCATGGGAGAATCCACCCACAGTCCTAGCAATCGAGAGGCAGGAGAATCAGGAGTTCAAGGTCATCCTTTGCAATAAAGTGAGGACTCAGATAAAAAGAAGAACAGGTGTGTGGGGCTGGAGAGGCAGGTCAGGGTTAAGAGCACTGGCTGCTTTGCAGAGGGCCTGCATTCAGTTCCCAGCACCCACATGTGATCTATAACCACCTGTAACTCCAGGGATCCAGTGCCCTCTTCTGGCCTCCACAGATACTGCACTTATGTGCACAGAACCAACTCCCTCAAAAACAACAACACAGAAACACACACAATCAAAAATAATGAGAAGAAATCTTTCTTCCTTATGGAAGACCTTTTAACTACTCCTGGCAAGATATGAAAATGTCCTCCTCATTTCTGTGAACTGGTTGGTTGGTGTCTTAGTTACTTTTCTCTTGCTGTGATAATCCACCTTGCCCAAGGCACCTTCCAGAAGGAAGGGTTTAATTGAGGCTTATAATTTCAGGCAGACTGGAGCCCATGACTGTCATGGTGGGGAGCATGGCAGCAGGCAGGTAAACACAGCACTGTAGCAACAACTGTAGCTCACATCTGACCCACAAAAAGGGAGCAGAGAGAGCCACTGGGGATGGCAGGAGGCTTTTGAAACCTCTGCCCACCCCCAGTGACACATGACACACTTCCTTCAACAAAGCCACACCTCCTACTCCTTCCTAAACAGCCACCAACTAGGGACCATGTATTCAAATCTATGAGGCTATGGGGCCATTCAAGTTCAAATCACCACAGTGAGCAAGTCCGCACAGAACCTTCCATTTTCCTACAGTGAAGTTTTATGGGGCTGCCGTCAAGGGTCCTTGAGCTGCACACCTGGGAATAGAGCTAGCTTTTGTTCCAGTGCTTGCTGGGCTCGGGTCAGTAGTGACGAGGCAGGGTAGGGCAAGCACAGCGTTAGGTTCCGCTCATCCGTGTTTCAAATTTGCTATTGGGCTGGAGAGTTCACTGGTAATGTGCTTGCCTAGCATGCCTGAGGTTCTGTGTTCTATCCCAACCCCAAAGGGACAGGGGAAGAAGAATGTCCTAGGAGAACATTTCATTGCTGCTGACTTACAGTTTCAGAGGTTTAATTCATCATTATCATGGTGGGAAGCATGGTGGTGTGCAAGCAGACACGGTGCTGGAGAAGGAGCTGACAGTTCTACATCTTGTTCCAGATGTACGCTCCCTATAGAGACTCATAATCTCAGAATTTGGGAAATAGAAATGGGAGATATGGCTGGGCAGTGGTGGCACATGCCTTTAATGCCAGCACTTGGGAGGCAGAGGCAAGTGGATTTCTGAGTTTGAGGCCAGCCTGGTCTACAGAATGAGTTCCAGAACAGCCAGGGCTACACAGAGAAACCCTGTCTCGAAAAACCAAAAAAAGAAAAAAAAAAAAAAAGAGGAGATGTAATTCAAGACCCACCTTGACTACACAGTGAGTTCAAAGTCTGTCTGGGCTACATGAGAACTTGTCTCAAAAAACATAAACATCAGAAAAAGTCCTCATTGCAAAACAAGCAAAAATAAAATTAATATTTAGTTGTCGTGGATGTTTGCATTGTATTGCAGTGAAATCTCATGTGTTTTGATGACCATGCTGTTTTGGCATGCACTTTAACTGTGGACCTGAGTCTCCCACTATTGCAGCTTGGGCAATTTTTATTTACTAGAAGAAAACAAAACAAAACTGTGGCTGTAGAGATGGCTCAGCAAGTAAGAGGACTTGCTGAGGGTGGACCTGAGCTTGAATCCCCAGCGTCTGGGTTAAAAAAAAAAAAACCAGCCAGGCGGTAGTGCCGCACGCCTCCCAGCACCCTGGGAGGCAGAGGCAGGTGGATTTTTGAGTTCGAAACCAGCCTAGTCTACAGAGTAAGTTCCAGGGCTATAC
Source organism: Apodemus sylvaticus (assembly GCF_947179515.1). NCBI lineage: Eukaryota > Metazoa > Chordata > Mammalia > Rodentia > Muridae > Apodemus > Apodemus sylvaticus. Next base: position 49,943,886 of record NC_067488.1, on the reverse strand, counting down.
AGAGAAACCCTGTCTCGGGGGAAAAAAAAAAACAACAAAAAACAAAAAACAAACAAACAAAAATCCCTAGCGTCTTGGTTAAAAAAACAAAACAAAACAAAACAAAACAAGGGCTGGTGAGATGGCTCAGCGGGAAAGAGCACTGACTATTCTTCCAAAGGTCCTGAGTTCAAATCCCAGCAACTACATGGTGGCTCACAACCATACGTAATGAGATCTGACACCCTCTTCTGGTGTGTCTGAAGACAGCTACAGTGTACTTACACATAATAATAAATAAATCTTTGGGCTGGAGCGAGCAGAGGTCCTGATTTCAATTCCCAGCAACCACATGATGGCTCACAACCACCTGTACAGCTACAGTGTACTCATATATGAAAAAATTAATAAATTAATAAAATCTTTAAAAAAAAAAACCAAAACAAAAAAAATCTGGATGTGGCAATTGTGCGTGTAACCCCTATATGCTCTCTTTGGGGTCAGAGACAGGGGGATTGCTGCAAGTTGCAATGAGATGGGATAAAGTGGAGGATGACAGAGCAGGGCACAAGAGTCCTCCCCCCCACTCACACACTCACACACACTCACACATACACACACTCACACATATTCACACATACTCACACACTCACTCATACACTTACATAAGCACTCACATACTTACACATGCATTCACACACACACACACACATACTCACACGGTGACATACACTCACACAGACATGTACTCACACATGCTCATACACACTCTTACACACATATGCACTCACACATACACAAATACTCAAACCCTCTCTCACACACACACACACACTGACATGCACTCACACACATTTACACACACACACAGGCACACACACACTCATACACAAGATCCTGTTAGTGTTTGTTAGTTTATCTATTTTTCAACAGCATCCCCTTATATTACTGACTGGAAGTCATGATATAAATCAATTTGCCTTGCCTCCTGCTTAAGTCTTCCAAATGCTGTGATTTTGTATATGAGCCAAAACATCTCACTTTAATGGTAATCTTTACTTTAGCTTTTCTTGGATGGTGTTTCTTCCTCTTTAGAAAGGACTAAAATATCAATAATTTTAAAAAGATGTTGTGGGCCCTGGTGATGGTGGTGATGACACCCAGTTATAGTCCCAGCACTCAGGAGGCAGAGGCGGGCAGATCTCTGTGAGTTCAAGGCCAGGGTCTACAAAGTAAGTTTCGGGACAGCCAAGGTTACACAGAGAAATCATGTCTCGAAAAACAAAACAAAACAGAACAGAACATATCAGAACAAAACAAGTAAACCAAACAAAACTCTAAAAAGAGCTTGTGATCATAACCACCAGGGGGAGCCAAAGAATAGCTTTTAAGGTAGATCTCTCCAGTTAGGCATTCCTCCAACAAAGTTTGGATTTTTTCACTCTTGAGGTGAAAACTCATCCATTTTGTGATTCTCTGACTTTCTAGAGGCTTGGCTCAAAAGACACAGATCAATGTAAGAATATGTTTTAGAACGGTGGTCTTGTCTGGCTTGCATGAAGGTCTAGCTTTGATCTCTACCCTGACTAAGCAAACAAAAACCAAAACAGCAACAAAAACACCAGGATAGAAAACAAAAACACCCTATATTTGTATTCTTTTCTGAAGTAACCAAAGAGAGTCAATCAAGAGACTGGTGACAGAGTTCTGATTCCTAGAACCAGGGTTAAAAAGCACTGTGTGTCTTCGGGAGATGGAGATACTGTTTGGGATGATGAAATAAACTCCAACATCGGTGAGTGTGCCTGGTCCGTGTAATTCAAGTGCGGAAAGTATCTTATAGATGGAATAGCCTTGAAATTTGTCCTGTCTTGAACCTTTACTTCGTCCCTGCAAACTGGGACACTTGGTCACCTTACTTGTTTGACCCTCTCTTTTCCTTATCTGTGAGATGGAGATAAAACTGCAAAATACCACAAAATGGCATTGGGGAAACAGAGAGACTCATGGGTGCTGAGGAAGATATAGATCCCAAGCTAGGCATGGTGGCACACACTTTTAACCCCAGCACTCAAGAGGCAGAGGCCAGTGGATCTCTATGAATTCAAGTCAGCCTGGTCTATATAGTGAGTTCCAGCACAGCCAAGGCTACACAGAGAAACTCTGTCTCAAAGAGAGAGAGAGAGAGAGAGAGAGAGAGAGAGAGAGAGAGAGAGAGAGAGAGAGAGAGAAAGAAAAGAAAGAAAAATAAAATGAAAAGTGTTTAAAACCTGCAGTATTACTTGATGACAGCAGGAATCTAGTTGCAAGTTTTTGTTTCTTTTTTGATTTGTCATTATTGTTTTGGGATTTCTCAGTATAGCCCCGGCTGTCTTGGAACTCACTCTGTAGATCAGGCTGGCTTAGGACTCAGAGATCTGAGCCTGCCTCTGCCTCCTGAGTGCTGGGATTAAAGTGTGCACCACCATTCCTGGCTCCAAAAACACTTTAAACAGAGACTCATTGTGTTGTTATTGTTCATTTGATTAAAAATTTTTTTTAATTATGTGTAAATGTGTGGGTATGTGCACTTGGATGCGATGCCTGTGGAGTCCAGAGAGGACGTCAGGAGGTTGTGGGCTGCCCGATGGTGGGGCTGAGACCCTAACTCAGCTCTGCAAGAGCTGTTGTGTTCTCCAGCCCCTGTTGTTTGTTTTGAGACAGGGTCTCATTATATAGTTCTGGCTGGCCTGAAATTCACCATGTAGACTAGGCTGGTCTCAAACTTGCAGCAATACTCCAGCCTCAGACTTCCAAGTGCAGAGACTATAGGTGTATGCCACCTAGCTTACAGGGCTCTCCTCCCACAGGCCACACAACAGGCTAAAACTTTTTACTTGACACATTATAATTGTTTATATTTATGGTATACAGTGTGATATACCATTTCAGGCATACAATGTGCAGTGCTTAAATCAAGCCAACTGGGTAATGAATTCATCTGTCCATCTGTCCGTTCGTCCATCCATACATCCATCACTTTGTGTTGAGAACACCCAACCCCTTTTATACCAGCTACCCTGAAACGTTCAATGCTTTATTGCCAGTTACTGCCAGTTACAGTTTCCCCTACTGAGCTATTATGAGAATACTAAAAAGTGATTGCCACTTGTCATGGACGATTTCAGAACAAGGGAAAGGGTTTGTAGAACATGGATGGAAATATGTCTTGGAATATAAATCAGTGGTAACATTGCTTAGCAATTTTTGGGTTTGATCCACAACAAGTGAAATCAATAAAATAAAAATGCCATTAAGCTATACTCTCGGCTCCTCAAATCCATTTCACAGTCTTTCCAATCCTACCATCTAACTATTGCCTGGGTGTGGTGGCTGTAATAACACCCACAATCCCAGGACTCAGGACGCAGGTGCAAGTTCAAGTCTGGCCTGGGCTACAGAATAATACCCTGTCTAAAAATGTAGAAACACAATCATACACACACACACACACACACACACACACACACACACACACACACGGCAAGGCTCTACCAGGTAACTCTTATCTGTTTGGCTCTCACTCACAGGAGCACACAACATCCCTTACTTTAGCATTCTTTACTTTTGACAGCAGGACCTCAGACAAGCTCCGGAGCCTTATCTCCCAAAGCAAAGCACATGTCTCCCAAGCTCAAACACGCCCTGTGTTTACAGAGTGCTCAGAGCTACAATGCCCCACCTCAGTCCTGTCTATCAGACAAACCTACCTCTGGCTTTACTGCACCCCACCAGACTCAAGCTCTCTTTTATCTCCAAGGTCTCTACAGCATGGCTGCTGTGTGCCATCTGCAGAGCCTGTGTGTGACTGTGGCAAACAGGACCTCATCCTTTCTGGTTATTTTTACACAGGATCTCCTTATGTAGCCCTGGTTGGCCTGGAACTCACTACAGAGACCCCAGAGATATAGATCCTCCTGCCTCTACCTCCTGAGTGCTGGAGTTAAAGGCATATATTATCTACCTTGCCTGGCCTATTTTACCCTTAAATGTTTCTTTTATCTCTCTATATGCAGCCAATAAATACTTGCCAAATTGTATGCAGGATTCTAATCTTAGGATCTGGACTCTGGTGTTGCTAGTGTTTAGCTTTGTGATATTGGGCAAGGCGTGTACCTTCACTGAGTCTCAGTTTCCTTATCTGGAATATGGGGATCCTAACAGCAGGAGACTACCACCAGGGTAAACCTCATCATGCCCTTAGATATAGTGTCAGAGAAAATAAAAGAGCCAGGAATAAAATAAAAGAGAAATAACCAAGGGCTTCCTGGAGGCCATGGGATGAGAGTCAGGAGTTGAATCCAAGGGGAAGAGGGAACATTCCAGGCAACAGGGCCGACCTGAACGAGAAGTTAAGCAACAGAAAGGCAAAGTGTGTACTGGGGACAGCTCAGTCAAGATCTAGAGAATACCTTTGGAGAAATTACCCAGGAGGAGAGACGGAGAAGAAAGGATAAGCGGGTATGTTTTCTAGGCATGTGGATTCCAGGTTGGATGTGTGGGATCCATGTCTAGCCATCTGCCAAAATGCTCTGTCATTGGCTTTGCCTTTCAGAAGTCAGAAGTGGTAAGATGATCGTGTGGAAAAAGCAAGTTGCTGTACACCCTGCATCCCAGCACTCTGCGAGCAGAGGCTGGTGGATCTCTGTGAGGTTCGGGTCAGACTGGTCTACAGAGGGAGTTCCAGGCCTGCCAGGGTTAGACAGTGTCTAGAAAGATAGATAGAAAAATGATACTTGTATGCTGGTTATTAACAGGTTAATTTCAAAGCCCTACATTTATATTGAAGAATTAATCACAGGGACCATGAATGGAGGCCCAAAATTGGATGGCTTGTCTATTGGGCCACAAAGTTCTGAGACAGCACCCACCCCATACCTTCAAAGAGTTGAGAAAAAATATAAGTAAAAACTAGGCAAGGTGATGTGTGCCTATAATCTCAGTACTCAAGATGTGGTGGTAGGAGGATTAGGAGTTCAAGGTCATCCTTGGTTACACAGTGACTTTGAGGCTAGCCTGGGCTACATGAGACCACATCTCAGTTTCCTCCCCCCACCAAAAGAAGTATAAGAGTGAATTTAGACTAGTTTGTGGAGAAAGAACTAGAGGGAGGTAGAGTGGAAAGGACTGCTTATCAGGTTAGTCTGAGCCAAAGGGTTAGCATAGTCACCCAATTTGTTGACAGATATATGAAGGTGTAGCTTGCAATAATAGTTGAGACCAGTCATCCAGCAGGGCCATGTCTTCACTGTCTTCTGGCCACACCCGGTTATTTCACATTGGTCAACAGTAGAAAGCTCAGCTCTAGAAGGGTGGCAGCGTCAGCCTGGCTTCTCTCACATCACCTCAGCCCAGTGTACTCATTCCCCAGCCAGCCACCAGAGATGCTCCACTGCTAAGGGGTTTCCCGACCGCCCCCAAATTCCCAATGGTTGGCCTCAGTTGAGGAGAACTGCCTCAGGGACCATCGCTCCCACAAGGCCCGCAGCCAGGGACAGAGAAATGGAGACACAAAAAGCCTCCTGTGCTGCAGACTGTTGGAGCTCTGCAGCTGAGGGTCAGGCCAAGACGATCTCAAGCTAGGGCTTGCTGGGCTCTTTCCCTGTGTTGTTTGACTTCCTCTTCAGCCTTCTGACCGACCTCCCTCAATAAATTCTGATTTTAATTATAATCTCTCTCTCTCTCTCTCTCTCTCTCTCTCTTTCTCTCTCTCTCTCTCGTGTGTATACTGAGCAAGTGCTCTACCAATGAGTTCTATCCCTATGCCTTGTCTGCTTTGATGCTGCTTTATGTTGCATTGCGTGGGATTCCTGCTGCTGATTCCCTCTACATGACAGCTCAGGAGGCCTGTGCAGCAAAGAGAACATTTCCATTCCATTCGGTGAACAGAAGTTGTAGGACTCATTCTTGGGTCATATGACTTTTCTAAATGTGCTGCTGCTGCTGCTGGTGGTGGTCATGGTACTGCTGCCATTGGCGATGATGGTGGTGGGGATGGTAACGGCAATGATGGTAGTCGTGTTGTTGTTGGTGGTGATGATGGTGGGGGTGGTGATGATGGTGGGGGTGGGGGTGATGGTGGTGGTGGTGGTGCTGATGGTGGGGGTGGGGTTGATGATGGTGGGGGTGAGGGTGATGATGGTGGTGGTAGTTGTATCAATAAACACTGCAGTGATTGGTCGGGCCTGGAGCATAGGTTCGTACTTTCAATGTGAGTGATGAAGCCATTCCTATGACAGCAGAGGGACAGAGGGTAAGGAAGAGGGTTTGAGAGATACACACACACACACACACACACACACACAGACACACAGAGAAACAGAGAAAGAGACAAAGACAATGCTTGCTAGAAGAACAAAAATGATACTTCTTCCAAACATCCTGACAAAATGAAGAGTGCCTACTTCAAGTCAGTTGGTCACATAGGAACTGCCATCTACGGGACAATAACAAGGAAAGGGACTGTACCCCCATTGCTTTGGGGATGGAGAGGATCTGGGAAGGAGGAAAGTAGAAGCAGACATATTTTGTGTATTTTTTAAAAATATCTTTTCAGTGTGTGGAGAGATGGTTCAGAGGTTAAGAGCACTGGCTGCTCTTCCAGAGGACCCAGGTTCAACTCCCAGTCCCTTCACAGCTGCAAAAGAAATAAAGGCATGTAAAGCACCGTATACTTTTACAAAAACTTAAAAAATTAAAATTACATTCAAGTATGTGTGCTTGTCTGTGTTGGGGCATGTATGTGCATGTCTGTGCAGGTACCTGTAGAGGCATTGGAGCCCCTGAAGCTGGAAGTACAGGCCTGTATGTGTGCTGGAACCAAACCCAGAAACTGCTCTTAACCACTGTGCCAACTCTCCAGCATCTCGTCCTGAGTCGGTTCAAAGAATAGTACTAGGTAGGGTCAAGGTCAGAGATTAGAGGGAAACAGAACATGTAAGAAACACAGCAGTAGGCTGGAGAGATGGCTCAGAGGTTAAGAGCACAGGCTGGCCTTCCAAAGGGCCTGAGTTTAGTTCCCAGCACTGACAGAGTGCCTCACAACATTTGTAACTTTAGTTTCAGGGGATCTGACCCCATCTTCTAGCATCTCAGAACACCAGGCATGGTCGTGGTGCAGAGACAAACATGTAGGCAAAACACCCATGTACATTAAATTATGTAAATTAAAAAATACAGCACTTTGAATATGCAAACATATATGCACATACACATATATGCATATATATATATATACACACATGCATATACAGACAGAATGTATACAATAAAAAATTTAAGTTGTTCATGGAAGAATAGGTTTATTTGTGAGGTGGTGGGCTTGTTAGGTCAGAGGAGCTTGCCCTGCAGACGGCCATGAATGAACACACTGTCTTTGCATAGCTAATAACACACACTCGTGGTTCCTTTGCACCTTGGATCCTACACCAGGGTTGTGTCCTTGTGGACAATATCCAGAATGCCCTGCCCTGGGCTTATCTTGGAGAAATCTTCACCACACCAGTAATTCCAGACTGGAGGACTTTCTCCTCAGAGGGTGCCTCTGCATGCGTCATCTGTTAGTCAGGGCTTAGTGTAGTGTGGAAGTCTCTCAAGCATTACCTTAGCTTCTCCCAACTTAGCGCAGGTACCCCAAGGCTACGGTTTACTGAATCTCCTCTGTCTCACCCCTCAGTCTCTTACTTGAGGTACGTGTTGTACGAGGTGTGGTGATGAGTGCTCAAAACCCCAGTATCTGGGAGATGAAAGCAGGAGGGTCATGAGTTCAAGGTCACCCTTGACTATATAGCAAGTCAGAGGACTTATAGACATAAAATCTTATTTCATTAAAAATTTTTATTATATAGCACATATAGCTATTGAATATATAATTTTATTAGGGCTTTTGTGGATTTTTTTTTTTTTTTTAAATCTTGGGAGGGAAGGTGTGACTAAGAGGCCACAGGATCTGGGCTACCTCCAAGGGTCTGCGATGAGACACGTGATATGGAACTTGAAGCTGACTTACAGATGAATAACTGGGAATTACTCAGGGCCGGGTTGGCTCACTGCAGCGGATAGGGAGAGTTGCACCTCCTCCTTGCTGTCCGACAGAGCCACACACCGGTGAGCAGTCTGCGAGACTTCCGGGAGAACAGAACAGAAGCCCACAGAATAATTCTCTCAGAGAAGTAACCCGAGTTACCTCCTTCCAGTCACTGTGCCTTCTGTAAGTCACTGTGTGTCTGTAAGGATGCCCCTGAGGGATTCTTCTTCTACAGCGTTAACCCTTCCCCCACTGTGTGGCTCTCCTCCAGAACGTTAAGGGAGAGCACATTCTTTCTTTTTCCTTGTGTCCAGCAGCACTGCCCTCTAATCATTCAGCTATCTTGCAAGAGACCTTCAAGATTGGGCTTGTTGACTGTTGATGTTTCTGCACCGAAAGAGGGACTTGGGGAGGGTCTCTGAACCCTCCTTGGATCCCAGTCATGCCCTCCAGCATCTCTCAGCTCACCGTACCCACCAAATTTTGCCCTAGCTGCTTGAGGTCTTGTGACCTGACTCGAGTGTGTAGCGTATAGACGTTTAACTGAACTGTGTACACCATGTGCGCAGCTATGGGCACATCATCATCCGTGCTGGCGTGCAACTTTTCGGTGGTCTCGCTGCTTTGGGGGCCAGCCATGATTTCTTAGTAAGCCCAATAAACTCATTGGTTTTCTAGGTTGGACTTTGGGACAATCATACTTCGGTTTATCCAGTCGACCGTGCCCTAAAAGGAGGAGATAGACGTTTGTTTATATCTCCCAAGGGAAGTGTTTCGGAAACACCATGGCACCAAGTCTGAATTATTTCTCCTTTTCAGTGCTCTCTCCCTTTGTTGTGGGGACAGGGTGGTGTTCCAGAAAGGGGCCTCCACAGTGGCTCTTAGCAACTGGACGGGGTGGGCTTTGCTTAACGAGTCTCACCTCTTTAGTAGGTAGTCTCTTTAAATGTTGGAGTTATGCTCTCCTCTCTCTCTCTCTCTCTCTCTCTCTCTCTCTCTCTCTCTCTCTCTCACACACACACACACACCCACACACACACACCCTTCTTTTTGGCTACACACCAGCAGTTCATAATTTTAAAGTTGGAAGAGCCGCCCAGATTCATTTACTGAGGCCTCGGATAAAACCTTGTGGGTTCATTCAGCCCTTTCCCTCCTGCTGCAAGCACTTTCGCTGTTGATAAATAATCTCAACATTCTAGGCAGGTAGGTGTCAGTTCTTTTACCAGAGGAGAACGGACTCAGAGAAAGAAAGCGCTTGGCCACCGAAGGGCAGGGACATGAAAGAATTCAGGGCTCCAGGCCAGAGCCGAATTTATTGTCTCCTTTCGGGGAATGTGAATGTGAGATCGACTTGGGAGTCCCCGCGGAGCAAAGACAGGCGGGAGGACTGACATGAAGACTGCAGGATATTTGCAGTAAACCTCCAGGCTGGGCACCGAACCCTAGGTAGCTCCGCGGTCACCCTTCCTTGACAGGGTGAGCAGATGGGTTACGGTCTCTTTAAGACCAGACTCCACCCCCGGCTCATCGCCGACCTCCTCCCACCTCTTGGCCGCAGCTCCGCCAGTTCCAGACTTCCCTCAGCGATGAAGTCATCTCTCAGTTACTGATTGGCTACACTATGCTGTCAGTCACAGGAAGTCGCGCCGCCGTACTAGCCTTCCTCGTTCCTCTTCCTTTGGCGAACGCCCCGTAAGTCGGGACAGCCTTGACGGCACTAGGCTTCTGATTGGTCGACACGGCTGTCGCTCCCAGGCGGGGTGCGGAGGCGGGACCCGGTGTAGTGGGAGGGCCCGCAGCTTCCGTGGCTGAGTGGAGCCGGCGGCGGTCGAGTCTGCGGTGTCCCTGGCGGCGAGAACGACCGTCCCTCCCTCCCCACCCCCTCGTTCCCGCTCGCCACGCTCCCTCGGCTCGCGCGGACCTCTCCCCATCTTGGTGCAGCCTGACTGGTCCTAGAGGCTCGGGAGGATACGTGAGCGGCTGGCACCGGAGTGGGGCGAGCCGCGGAGCCCGGGCCAGGAGGCGAACGAGGCGGTGAGTGAGAGTTCGGGCAGGGTCCCCCTCCCCCACCGGCCCCGCCCCGCTCAAGCATCCTTTTTCCCCCCGCGACCCTTCCGAGTGTGCCCTGGACCGGCCGGGCGCTGCGGGCTCCGAGCCCGGGACTGCCTCCTGCAGTCCTCCACTCCAGTCCCGCCCTTTCCCTAGGGGCTGGGGTCTCAAAGCCCTGGCCACTTGGCCGGGCAGTCGGGTGCGACCGTGCACCTGTGCACCGCCTTGCAGGGCTGTGTTTGCTAGGGAGCACCTAGGTTCCCGCCCTGGCTGCTCCCCGAGTGTGTGTAATCTGCTTGGGACCGGTCGAGCGCTTTCTCCCGGCCCTTGTGCAAACCTGGAGGATCCAGATGCAATCCTTAGTTTCTCAAGGCAAGGAGGTTCACCTGGACCTGACGTCCCACCGTATAGCAGCATGGGTGCCTCCAGATCTGCAGGGCTCCGCGGATTTGAAACTTGACCGCCAAAGAAGTGTCCCTCTCTGTGTGTGTGTGTGTGTGTATGTATGTATGTGTGTGTCTACCTACGTACCTTTGATGACTTCTGTCCTCCTCGCTCCATAAGAAAACACTAATACTATAGAGTGGTTAGTGTTGGACCTTTTCCTGTTAAGATTATCAAACCTACTTTAGCTTGCTTATCTGGAAAATGGAACTAGCAATAACTATTACATTGGAATGTAGATAGTAAGTGAAAGAATTCGCATACAACGCTTGACATGGTGTTGAACACATACGAGGAAGGGGTCCAAGAAAAGGCGAGTATTGTGATGTTGAGAACTGCTGGATAGGTGTGTAAGTAAGCACAACTTGTCTTTGTCAGGATTTCTCTTTGTTAAATGACAGAACCAAAGGACAGATTGGTGGTCAGTTTACTGCATGCCAGCATAGTTGGCTTAAAGTGTGTGAAGACTAAGAATGTGAACCTCCTTACTTAAATATGGTGAAATTACACCTATGCTTCGTGGTTTTGCATAGTTTTAAAATCCATAAAGCGTCCGGAATGTCCCCAAATTGTACGTTTTTGAGGTCTGAAGCTAAAGCCTGCAGCCCGATCTTTATGTTCAAGAAGTCAAACTTAAGGGCTTTACTTTAGAAGCCCCTTCCACCAAAAAAGATTGCTTATGAAGTTTTATTGTTGAAAATGAGCCGCCTTCCAGGGGTAAAATGGTACAGCCAACTGGCCCACAGCCCCATCCCTGTAGGGAGGGGAACCCTTGGCTGAAAGTTAAACTGAGTTTCATCTACTGGTGTTTTTCTCTTACATAGCAAATCAGAGGGCTTTCTGATAGTTAGCTGTACTTTTTTTGTTTGTTTTTTTTGTTTGTTTTTTTGTTTTTGTTTCTTTAAAGCGGGGTCTTGCTGTGTAGTTGTGGCTGGCCTGGAACTTACTAAGTAGACCAGGTTAGCCTTGAATCCAGAGTTCTGTGTGCCTCTGGTTTCTGAGTGCTGGGATTAAAGGCCTGGGCTTTAGAGAGAAGCAGACTGCTACTGCTTTCTTCAGAAAGAGAGAGAGAGAGAGAGAGAGAGAGAGAGAGAGAGAGAGAGAGAGAGAGAGAGAGAGAGACAAAGAAAAATGTCTGTAGTTCAGGGCTGGCATTTCGTTCAGTTCTTTGCCTGTATTTTTTGAGAAGTGTCCTGTTTAACAAGGCCTTCCAGACTCACATTCACTAGGGGAAGATTCTTTTATTTAGAGTTAAATCATGAGAGGGAAGTGTAATGTGTCTCCCATCATCCAAAAGTATTTATTGCAGACTTTCCATGCCCTTAATACTCTGCCAAATGCTGCAAGGGAGGGGATTCAGAAAAGTATAAAACAGGATCTTAGCCCATAAAGGGCAAAACCATAAAGTTTGGGTCACCCAGTAGTAATTATGGATACTTCTAAAGTAATGACTTCATTTATTCATTCAGCAGACCTTTTGTTCTAGGCATGTAATATGCCAGGTGGCTGTCTGAGTGGAGATCAAGATAAGTCAGATGTGGTCCTTGGTCTCCAGGGGCAGAAGGAGTGACAGGTGGTTAGAATAAGGTGAAATAAAGTCTGGGTGCAAACCCAGAATTGTAGGAGAATGCCAAGACAGTTTTTAAAAAAATAATTGAATTGATGGGAAAGCTTAAAGAGAACATGGTGTTTGAGGTGCATCTTATATTTTTGGTTGTGAGCCTAGCCTTTAATGGCTGAGCCATCTCTCCAGCCCGAGGTGCATCTTAACGGAACAAGATAAGGATGATCCTAGATACAAGAAACTGAGCTTGGCTTCCTGACATATTCCAAAGGCAGTTATGAGCACTTGGGCCAGACAAAAGGAAGGAAGCCTAACAGTCTAACAGAGGTCCTCAACCTGTGGGTCATGACCCCTTCGGCAAACTGCCTCCAACAAAAAGAATTTTATGGTCAGGTGGTCACCACAACATAAGGAATTAAAGGTCTGAAACATTAGGAAGGTTAAGAATCACTATTTTGCTGGGTGGTGGTTGGTGCATACCTTTAATCCTAGCACTTGGGAGGCAGAGACAGGCGGATTTCTTGAGTTCGAGGCCAGACTGGTCTACAGAGTGAGTTCCAGGACAGACAGGGCTACACAGAGAAAGCTTGCCAAAAAAAAAAAAAAAAAAAAAAAAAAAAAAACCACTGTGTTATAGCATTCTTTGATGCCCACTATGTAAAAGGCATTAGTTCAGGGTCTTTTGCCCCCTTTCAGGGCTGTGTTTGAACACATGGCTTCATGTTTGCAAGAACACTCTACCAACCCTGTGGTTTTTGAGACAGATTTCCTTCTTGTCACCTAGGCTAACTTGGAACTTACCATGGAGTCTAGAACTTGGGGCAATCTCCCCCAGCCCAGACCCCTCAGTGCTGGAGTTGTAGGTATGAGCCACCGTATCCAGCTTCATCTTCTCTCCCTTCCACTCCCCGTCTTGAGGAAAGTTCTTGCTATCTTGCTCAGGATGGGTCTTGAACTAGGCTACCGTCACCCTTCTGCATTAGATCCCTGAGTAACTGGGGCTACAGTACCCGAATGCTCAGCTTGTTTTCTTTTGTTCCTAGCTTCAGAGGCTCTTCTTGGGACATAGTAAATGCTCTGCAAAACTTGTTGAATATAAAATTAACGTGAATTAAATATTTACTCTGTATAAAATGTGTGTGCTTGGGATGAGAGTTAGAGGTGATTGACACATGGGACATTTGTCTCCTGCCTGAGAAAATACTAAAGTTGGGTTATTTTTTTTTTCAAGACAAAGTCTCACTGTGTGGCTCTGGCTATCTTGGAACTTACTATTTTAACCAGGCTTGCCTTGAACGCAAGAGATTTTCTTGTCAATGCCATTCCAGAATGCTGGGATTAAGCCGCGTGCCACTGTACCATGCTTTCTGATAGATTTTGATTATAAAGTCTTAAAAAAAGAAAAGGAAGACATTGATGATGGCAGACATAGGATGAACATAAGGCACGACTTACAGATGGACGCACAGAGGAAGGAAGGTGGTCACTATGGATGAGAAGTCTTAAGGTGGTCTAAAAATCAAGGAGACTTACCCCTATAGCTCCATAATTCAGGAAACCAAGACAGGAAGATGGAAAGTTCAAGAGAAACTTTTCTCAAGATAATAAAACAAAAAGCTGGAAAGGGGGTTCAGCAGTGTAGAGCCTTTGCTTTGAAAGAAAACAAGCGGAGACCCAAGTTTGGGTTTCAGCACCTATGAAACAATCTGGGTATGGCCCCACCAATGCCAGTAACCCCAGAACTGAGGCAGAGGCAGACAGGAGGATCACTGGGTTCCAGTCTGGGGTCGGGGGCGGGAAGCAAGCTTCATGTTCAGGGAGAGACCCTGCCGCACAGGAGTAAGGCAGAGAGCAGACCTCGGCGTTCTCTGGTCTCTGCATTCTTGTGCATCTACACACTTACACACCACATTCACACGTGCATACATGCTAAAAAGATAAAAACCCACAAAACAACCCACCAACCCCTAAACAAGAAAATGAATGGACTAGTCACTATTCTTTTGGGGAGGGGAGGTGTTTCAAGATAGGGTAGCCCTAGCTGTCCTGGGACTCACTCTGTAGACCAGGCTGGCCTTGAACTCATGAGATTTGCCTACCTCTGCCTCCTGTTGAGTCAGGCATTTGGGGGCAGCTTGGTTGAGTGGATCAGGGTCTTGAAAGAGACTGCAGTGTGTTAGGTGGTGGTGTAGGTATCTGAAAGCTTAACTGAGGCTGGTGGATCCTCCTCCATTGTGCCTACCCATGTAGCTGACAGTTTGGTGGGTGCAGGCTTTCTAGAGGGTTGAGTCAGTTCTTCTTCATAGTGACTTTTCCACAGAGTTTACTGAATGCTCTCCTGGGTCTGTGCTTTAGGTTTAGAAGTCACACACTATAATTTTTCCAGTATCCTGTTTTTTTATACATTGGGAGAAGGGATGACATAAGAAATGAATGCCAGGAGGTCAGGAGTCTGTGATGCTGGAATTGGGACTCAGAGCTTCATGCATGCTACATGAATAAGTTGTCCCACTGAGCCACACCCTCAGTGTGTATGGAACATTTTAAGCAATCTATCACCATTAACATTAAGGGTAAATATTTGGTCTTCTCTGTAAAGTAAGGTGGAGTTGTTTGATACTGGAGAAAAATGATAAGTTATCAGAATGATAGACAAGCAGCTGAAGAGTATCAATAGTTAATGTAAATACTAGAGTCAGGCTGGCTGGGCTGGAGTGGTGGCCCCACTCCTGGTTCTGTGCTTGTCTTTCTTGTGACTCAGTAGCTGTAAGATGGGGATGAAGATAGTATACACTTTATATTATTAAAGTGGGGCTATAAGAGTATAAGCTTCTCAGAATAACTTTCCATCCCATTGTCATGACTTGGTTCTTGGCAGTGGCACATATGTTGACGTGAGTGCATGAGGCTGGGGTCTGAAAGATGAATGCCGTTATCTTTTTTCAGAAGGAGGCATTTAAATCAGTACTTAGGTTTGTTTTTCTAGTTCCAACTAATCTAGATCTCTCTCTCTCTCTCTCTCTCTCTCTGTGTGTGTGTGTGTGTGTGTGTGTGTGTGTGTGGTATGTATAGCCAGGGGACAACTTGCAGGGATTTTTTTTTTCTTTTCCTTCCACCTGTGGATCCTGGAGATTGAACCCAGGTTGTCAAGGCTTGGTGGTAGATGCCTTTACACCCTGACCCATCCCGCTGCCTCCCATAGGATGGATAATTATGATTTTGCAAAGTAGAGCACAGTGATAGTTTGTTTGCTTTATTTGAAACAGGGTCTTGTCCTGGAACTCAGTGTGTAGTCAGGCTGACTTCGTACTCTCAGAGCCTGTTGCCTCTACCTCCTGGGTGTTGGGATCAGAGGTATACACCACCGCACCACCTCCCAGCAGCTGTATGGAGTTTAACTGCACAGTTAAAGCAAGAGCACAGTTGCTTGCTTGCTTGCTTGCTAAGGGTCTGTATTTCCCTTAGCCTGTCCTTTGAATGGCTGAGTCATCCTTCTGCAGGATGGATTCTGCCAGAGCACCTAGAGCACCTAGAGGTGCTTGAAGAGAAATTAGAGTGAAAGGACATAAGATAGGAACAGGTGTGGCTAACACTTCAGGAGAGGGTAATCTGAGGAACTCTTAAAGGCACAGAAAATTAAAGGAAAAGGAACTGCCAGTGTGGACTGTAGAAGTTTAGGAATTGAGAGAACAGGTAGTGTGACACTACTCCCCTACACACCTCCAGGAAGGGACAACCACTTGCAGACATTAGTCCTTTTCCATAGATTGCCTCAGGATGAAACTAATTTGTGGGAATAGAAATGGATTAAACGGTCTGGGTCTTTGAAACCACAAAGATATGATTTTGTCTAACAGGAAAATATGGGTCAGATTTTTGTGTGTGTGTGTGTGTGTGTACGTATGACAAGGACACCTGGACAGATATTTTTAAGTGACATGATCCATGTACCTCATACATAGTCCTGCTGTCATTTCCCCAGTACCTTATTTACTGATCCTCCTGGTTCCAAATGCTAAGATTATAGGTCTGAGCCACCACACCTTAGCTCTATCCTGTCTGAAGAGGGAAGATATTAGATTCATTGTCTGCAGTGTCAAGGCAGAAATTGAGTGCTCTGGCACCGTGCCAGGAGGGGAACTCCTGAAGTGGTCTCAGTTCTGTAGTTCAGTTGTTGAAGTTCAACTTTTTCATGGTGTAGTTTCTCAGATGAATGATTAGAGAGAGGGTCCAGTGCTGAGTCTGGGCCACTCCCCCACTGTGGTTAAGCTGTGTGGACCCCAGTGATGAGGGCACTGTACAGTCCTTGGAAGGAGTGCTCTGAAAAGTTCCTTTTCTTTTAAATATCTTATTTGTGTGTTTGGTTTGTTACTCCTCACTCTTTGTGTGGGTGTGGTGGTCAAGACAGGGTTTCTTTGTGTAGCCCTGGAACTGCCCTTGTAGACCAGGCTGGTCTGGAACTCAGAGATTCACCTGCCTCTGCCTCTCAAGTTCTGGGATTAAAGGATGCTCCACCATGCTTGGCCCTCACTCCCCCTCCCCCCCACAGGAGTTTTCTGTGGATCCCTGGCTGTCCTGGAACTCACTCTGTAGACCAGGCTGGCCTCGAACTCAGAAATCCGCCTGCCTCTGCCTCCCAAGTGCTGGGATTAAAGGCGTGCACCACCACTGCCTGGCTTGGCCCTCACTCTTAATGTTATACATTTAGGAATCTCTTTTGCAAATTAGACCTGATGAAGTGTAACATGGATTTTTTTATTTTTTAACTCCAGATTGGCCTTGAAGTTAAAATATGGCTGAGTTTAATCTTGAACTCTTGACCCTCCTACCTGTGCTTTCCAAGTGCTGGGGTTACTGCTCTAGATAGTTCATTTTGAAACCTAGAGTGTCCTTCAGTTTTTTAATTGAATATAGATATGCTGTTTACAGGTCTTTGTCATCTTGGTGGCTTTGATTTTTTGACATTTTTGCTCAAATATTTAAAAATTGAATCATAATGGGTATAAATATGAAAAATGTCTGACTTTGCAAGTCCAGCAGTCAATAAAGTTATATCAAATGTGTAAGGGCTGGGGGGCTGGGTACATGGCTTAGCATTTAAGAACACTGACTGCTCTTCTAGAGGACCCAGGTTCAATTCCCAGCACCTACATCGTAGCTCATAACTGTAACTCTTAAGATCAGCCTCACTCTGACATATTTGCAAGCAAAACAACAATGCACATAAAATAAAAATAAATTATTAAAAAAAAAAGCTTAAGGACAGCACTAGAATAACTAACTCTTCCTCATTAGGGTGTTGTGTGATAGTCATCAGTTCTCTTCAGCTCTCAACAGCACTTCTGTGACATAAGCGGTAGCAGTACTGAGAGAGGAGTGAACTCAGGAAGGTCACAGTGTTCGGACCTTAGTGTCTGAATTAATGAGCTATACTGGCCACCCACCTGCCTGCCTCATATCTCTGAATGCTCCTGTGCAGTCTCTGCATGGCTAACGGGAAATGTCAGAGTGAGAGTTCTTTGTGACAATAGTCAAGGTGTTATAACTTCCAAGACACTCCTGGTCGCATTCCTTCTATGTGTTTAGTTGTCATTCCTGCAATGGAGACTTCATATCTTAAATTGCTTAATAAATACTTAACCAAAATGGGCATACTATAATGTCCAAATGTTTAGAATTTTGTTAGTGTTTCAGTGTCTTTTTAATTGTAAATTGTTTAAGTGATGCCAGGGTTTCTCTGTCATAGTTAGTTTGTACATATTTTCACTACCACACTACCACAAAAATTTATAGGGACTTGGAAAGTTTTCCTCTCATCATATTTTAGGATATACCATGTTGCCTTTGGTGCTAATGATGCCTGACACTTTAGTTTTTTTTTCCCCCATTGTAGTATTGGGGATAGAACCCAAGGTACATGCTAGGCAAATATCCTACCACTAAGCTATACCTGAAGCCTAAATCTTAACCTTTTTAATTTTTTGAGATAGGGTCTATCACAGTAGGCCAGGCTGGCCTGAAGCCTGTATTGGGTAGTCTAGGGTAGTTCTGAGCACCTAGCAGTCCTCTCCTCTCAGCCTCCCAGATCCTGAGACTACAGACATGAACTGCCGCACCTGGCTCCTGATTTTATATGTAGTGATATGATGGATATTTTTGAGTTTGCCATATGTAAGCTCTCTTTCCTTTACAAAGTGGAAGTAAGGAGCTAGGGATATAGTTCAGTTGGTAGAGTCTTTTGGCATGCACAAATTCTTGGGGCCAATCCCCAGTATCACATAGATCATGTCTGGTGTCACATACTTATAATTTTAGTACTGGGTAGAAGAGGCCAACCTGGGCAGTGTGAGATTCAGAAGGAAAAAGCTGAGGTGAGGCAGGAATTTAGACATCAAAAATGTGTTATTTTGTTTGTAGGCTGTGATGCAGGCCTTTAATCCCAGTACTCAGAGGTAGAGGCAATTGGAATCTGAGTTCACTGAGTTGAGGCCAGCATGTTCTACAGATTGAGTTCTAGGATAGCCAAAGCTACCCAGAGAAACCCTGACAAAAACAAAAACAACCCCCCAAAAACAAACAAAAGCTATTTTCTTTTAAGCCCTTGGTGTAAGTGATGATTATTATTTTAAATTAGCCTTCCTTTGCCTAAATGGTGGGGTTAAAGTAGTCTGTCATCACACCAGCTATATTGTATTTCTATCTTGATTGATTGGGACAGGATTTTGTTTCCTAGCCTAGGCTGACCTTGAACTTGCTAGGCCAGCTTGGCCTTCAGGTCACAATTTTCCTGCCTCAGCCTCTGAGTGTGAGTCCCAGGTAAGGCTTCACTCTTTGGACTCTGCATAAGCCTCCCTAAAGGTAATGGCGGTCTTTCATGGAAGGCGGTGCTGCTGTGTTTTTGTAAATGCAGTGACCTGGTTCACACTACTGCTGCTGTTTCTTTCTGCTCAGTGAGAAGGGACGGCCTGCAACGGGAGTACAGCAAATAAAAACACGTTATTAACATTTTGAAATGAATAAATGTTAGTAGAGTTTCATAGGATGGCATGGTTCATTCTGTGTCTCTCTTGATCTCTGTACATTGAATTAGGCAATTATTCTAAATCAGAAATTCTGTGGCACAATTACAATGCTTTTTTTTTTTTTTAAACATTTATCTAAAAGCTGATTCTGAAGATAAACCTGAAAATCAAAATGTTTGAAAACTGGATGTAACATTGACAATTTGGGTGAGCTGCCCACAGCATTTTATTTTCAACATGTCCAGCAACCTGTTGGGTGCGTAAATAAAAGTAAGTTAATTCTAGTGTAGCTTTTGTTTGGAGAGTGGTGAGGGGTTTTGGAATGCTCTCCAGCACTCACCTTCACTGAGTGAGTGTAGAAAACTTAGAAAGCTCTTCCTGGAGCAGCAGCTCTCAGAAGTTAGCATTGTCACCCCCCAAACACCCTCCCCCCAGTCTTCTATACGCAGCAGGTCCCCCCAGCCATCAGTTTGGATTACACGTACCTGTTTTCTGTCCTGGCTCTGCTGTTTGCCAGGTCTGTGATCTTGGGCAAGGGAGCTAATGTTTAGAATCTCCATTTCCTCATAGGATAGTCGTGAGAAGTAAATAGTTAGATGTAAAGCCCTTCGTGCTCGATAGTCATTTAATGCCTGTTTACTTCTCTTGGCCCTGACCAGAGTTTCTTTAGGAGCACTAGCCATAGTCACTTTTAAAAAGTTTATTTTGCATGTGTGTGCATATTTGTTTGTATGCTGTACATGTGAACATTTGTATGGAGGTCAGAGAAGAGTGTTGGCCTCATTCCTCAGGGTTCTCTAGAGGGACAGAACTTAGAAAATGAATCTTTCTTTCTGTGTATATATACACACATGTATGTACATAGTCACGCATATGTACATACATATGTACACATATATGTATCTATAAATCCCCTACATACATACACACACACACACACACACACACACACACACACACACACACACACACACACACACGAAGGGGATTTATTAGAGTGGCTTACAGGTTGTGGTCCAGTTAGTCCAAAAATGACTTTTTACCAATGGAAGGTCCAAGGATCCAGTAGTTTTTCAGTCCACAAGGCTAGGCGTCTCGGCTGGCCTTCAGTTTATGCTGGGATCCTGAAGAGGTGGGGTCTAATGCCAGTGAAGGAGTACACTCGCCAGCAAGAGCCAGAACAAGCTGGCAAAGAGCAAAGGACTCCTTCCGGGTCCTTTATATAGGCTGCCAGCAGGTGTGCCCAGATTAAAGGTGTGTCTTTCCACCTCTAAAGATCTGGGTGAAAGGTGGGTTTCCTACTTGAAGTGACTTAAGAAAAATCCTTCACAGGTGTGCCCAGCCACTTAGGTTTAGTTAGTTCCAGATGTAGTCAAGTTGACAACCAGGAGTGGCCCTCGGGTGCCTTCCTCCTCCTCTTGTTTTCCACAGGGTCTCACTGGTCTGGAACTTTGCCAGGTAGGCTCTGCTCACTGGTTAGTGAGCTTTCGGTAGTGTGCTTCTCTCTGCCCCACATCCCACATGGCTAGGCTTACTTACAGGCATGTGTCACTGTGCCCAGTTTTGTTTTGTTTTTAACATGGGTTTTGCAGCATGAACTCAGGTCCTTGTATCTGGGAGGCAAGCACTTTACTAACTGCATCACCATCTCTAACCCCTTGCCTAGTTACTTATGTTTGTCTCTCTTAAGCTTTTGTGATGTTAGGGACCAAAGCTATCTCTCTTTCCTGCTGTTGTATGCCCAGCATCAGCATAGTGGCCGGCACGCCACATAGTAGGTGCTCAGTAAACACTCAGCAGATGAGTGGATACTGTCTCTTTAGGCTTAAAGGGCAGAGTTCTAAATATATTTCCTTTGGCTCACTTGCCCTTCAACATGTTTTCTTACAGGTCTGTCGTGTTTTTTGAATTTTCATGCATAGAAAATTGGAGCTAGACACGGTAAGGACAGTATACAGCTGGTAAGAAAACCAGAAAAAGCAGAACAGTGTTCAAAGTCAGAGATGAGAATCCTTTCTCTGTGTCCAGCCTCAGTTAACCAGTTTTCACTGTGGCTGCCTTGACATGGGTGTTGCAGTCAGCAAGTCCTCCCTAGTTTCGTGAGATGGCTCACTTGGGCTAGAGTCTTGTCCTTCCTGCAGTGTCTCCTACTTCACAGAGGCCAGTCCTCTGCAGTGCTGTTAACTCTGTCTTCAGCACACACACGTCTGTAATCACATCACTTCTTTTCCGTCCACACAGGCTCTGTTAAGTGACTGTGCTCCAATGTTGTGACAGATCTCTGCAGTCACCGTTCTTTTACAGTTCAGGAGGTCAGATGTGGGAAGTCAGGTTCTCCAGTCAAAATCGAAGAGTCACAAGGGCCATATTCTTTCAGAATTTAGGTGAGGGATGTCTGTTGGCTACTGGCATTCCTTGGTTTGTAGAAGTGTCCAGTATGTATTAGCTTTGAAATATTTACTACTATTTTCTCTATTTTTGTCAAAGTTCTTTCTTCCTCCTCTTTTATAGGACCTGTGACTCATGGGCCTTTCTGACAATCCAGGCTGATCTCCCCCACTGCAAACTCCTTAATTCAATTATAAAGATTCACCTCAGCCGGGCAGTGGTGGTGCACGCCTTTAATCCTAGAACTTGGGAGACAGAGGCAGGTTGATTTGTGCATTTAAGGACAGCCTGGGCTACACAGAGAAACCCTGTCTCGAAAAACAACAACCAAAAAGGTTCCACCTCCTCTGTTCTTTGTCCCTCCCCTTGATATAAAGTCCTAGGCACCGGGTGTGGGAATTCGGATGTGGCCTATTTGGAGGTCTTTTTCAGCCTCTTGTAGTCTGTTCTCTGGCCTTTAGAAGTTCTCTTCTGTCCCACATGTAAGATACATTAATTCATTCCAGTGGCCCTGAAAATCTCAACCCAACACAGCTTCAGTCTGGGCTGATGTCTCTGCAATCCCATTTGTGCACCAGCAGCTCCAAGATACCAGTTCCTTAAAATTATTAAAAATTACTTTTTTTTTTTTTTAGCATGCTTGCGTGTGTACACAGAGGCAGTCTGCAGCACACAGCTTTCTCTTTTCACCCTGTGGTTCCCAAGAATGAACTCAGACTGTCAGGCTCTGTAGCAGGTGCTTTTACTTGAGTCATGTTGCTGGACCCCAAAAGAAAGCATAGAATCATCAAAAGGGGGACGATGTCTGTTCTCCTGGTACACATGTAGTAGGCGCAGTATAGCAGTTATAAATGGTTCCTTAATGAGGGAGGGAGGGGAGGGAGAGAATATGCAAGGTCCTGAGGCATTTTCAGAATCTGACAGGGAACCTGACTTGGTAGGCTCCAAAGTCTGGGAGTACTTCTCTGTGACTGCTCTTGTTGCCTATGGCTTTGGTATCCACTCTTCCTCCTCTTTCCCCTGAAGGTTGTATCTTTGCAACCAAACTGGGTTTTTCCCTCTGTTGAGGAGTAGTAAGTTTGTTATTATTAATACCAAATTATCATTGCTGAGAAGCTATTAAAATATAGTTAACATTTACCATCATAGCTGTTTTCTGGCATACTGTTAGTGGTATTGGGCATTCTTGCCTTTATACAACTGTCCATCATCACCCTCCATTCCTGAGCCCCCTTATCTTGCAGAATTGCAGCTCTGTGCCCACTAACAGTAACTCCCCTTTCTCCTCTTCCTCCAGCACTGGCAATTGGGCTTATACTTTTGTTATGATTGTGTGTGTGTGTGTGTGTTGTGTACGCCCTAGTGTGTACAAGTGCTCAGACTTGTGCAAATGCAGAGGTCAGAGGAAGACATTATGTACCCTGCTTTATCACTTTACATTCATTCTCTCACGATCTCTCAGTGTATCTGGAGTGATGCTGCCTGCCACAGGCCCGAGCAGTTCTCGTCTGTACCTCCAGTAGTACTAGGATTGCAGACATGCCCACGTTCAGCTTTTCCTGTGGGTACTAGGGTCTGAAGTTGCATCTTCCTGCTTGTATGGCAGGTGCTTCTGCTCACTGATCATTTCTCTAGCCTCTGTTGCCGTGGTTTTCCTGCTATAAGTACCTCACTTTTATGTAGGCATGTAATATTTGTCTCTTGAGGTGGGTTTATTTCACTTAGCATAATGTATTCAACATTTACCCAGTCACACTTTCCTCACCGTTTGCTGACTAGATGTATCAACAAATAAAGGCACTTACTTTCAAGTCTGATGACTTGGGTTTCATTTCCAGAACCCACATGGTAAGAGAACCCAGTTCCTCAGGATGTCCTGACATCTACACACATGCTGTGTCATGAATGCTTTCACCCACACACATGCTGTGTCATAAATGTATTTACACTCATATATACTAAATGAATGTTAAGAAAAAACTCTGGGCGTGCTGGCTAGTTTTAGGCCAACTTGATACAAGTTGTCAGCTGAGAGTAGGGAATATAGATTGAGAAAATGGCTGCATAAGATCATATGTGGGCAAGCCTGTAGGGCATTTTCTTTCTTGGTGATTGATGGGGAAGGCCCAACCCATTGTGGGTGGTGTCATTCCTGGGCTGGTGGTCCTGGGTTCTATAAGTGAGCAAACCACAAGGAATGACCTAGTAGGCAGTACCCCTCCATGGCCTGTGCATTAGCTCCTGCCTCCAAGTTCCTGCCCTGCTTAAGTTCCTGTCCTGACTTTCTTTGACGATGAACTGTGATCACAGCAAGAGTAACCTTGACGATAAAACACTGGACCACAGAGATGGGTGGGTAACATGGGTAAAGGCCTCTGTCTTAGTTGGGGTTTTCTATTCCTGCATAAATATGACCAAGAAGCAAGTTGGGGAGGAAAGGGTTTATTGAGCTTACACTTCCACATTGCAGGTCATCACTAAAGGAAGTCAGGACTGGAACTCAAGCAGGTCAGGAAGCAGGAGCTGATGCAGAGGCCATGGAGGGATGTTTCTTACTGACTTGCTTCCCCTGGCTTGCTCAACCTGCTCTCTTATAGAACCCAAGAATACCAGCCCAGGGATGGTACCATCCACAAGGGGCCTTCTCCCTTGATCACTAATTGAGAAAATGCCTCCCAGTTGGATCTCATGGAGGCATTTCCCCAACTGAAACTCCTTTCTCTGTGATAACTCCAGCCTGTGTCAAGTTGACACACAAAACCAGCCAGTACAGCCTCCATGCCTGATGACCTGAGTGTCCACATGGTAGAAAGAGAGAATGGACTCCTGAAAGTTTTCCTCTGACCTCCACATGTGTGGTATGTGTGTGCCCACATATAGCCCCATACCACACATATAATAAATATAAATAAGTACTCCTTAACTAGCTGGGCAGTAGTGTTGCACACCTTAAAGCACGTGGGAAGTAGGCAGGTGACTGAGTTTGAGGCCAGCCTGGTCTACAGAGTTTGTTTGGTCTACAGAAATGAAGAAACCCTGTCTTGGGGGAAAAAAAAGGTATTCTTTAAATAAATGAAATCGCTCTTTGTTAGTGCTTTGAGTAGTCCCATTGGTCTGGCTCTTCCTTGCAGAATTCTGATAGCCACCAGTGCTGGGGTGGAGCCATGGGGGTCTTCACATGACTGATCTCTGTCTCACTTTGTCCTATAAGCCCAAGCTTGCAATATTTCTGCTCATAAAGCATTCTTAGAAATGTTGTGGGTCTCCTGTGTATATCTCAGGAATTCTTACTAGTCAGGAGGGTCCTCCATAGAGCCTTGCTGGATAATCTCATCTCTATTCTTAGCTTCTGCTCAGGGCTGGTAGAGGGAATCTATGAGTCACAGTCTTTAACCCTAGTGAAAGGTTGTTCAGTCACGCCCTTAGCTTTTCCTCCATCAAATGCTTTCTTAATAGTGAATCTCTAATTTTAGCATCTTTTGTGAGCAAGATAAACTAAGAGTTTTCTATAAAATCAAGTCTGATTTCCTCTTTTTCAAAGAGAAATTTAGAAGTTTTAATGTGTGTGTTTCTGTATGCCATGTTTGTGCAGGTGCCCTTGGCAGCTAGACAGTATCATATCCCTTGGAGTTGGAGTTGTAGGCAGTTGTGAGCTGGCCAACATAGCTGGGAACCAAGCATGGGTCTAATGCAAGAGTAGCAATAGCAAGCACTGAGCCTTCTCTCCAGCCCTTAGACCTGTTTTTCATCTAACATTTCTATCATCAATTTATTTTTTCCCCTTACATGATATTGTAAGCAGTAAGAAGAAACTAGGCTACAGATTTAGCATATTGCTCAGAAATCTCACTAAGTCTGTGTTTGAAAGTTCCAATTCTTACAGGTCAGCTCTTTTCTGTGGCTTGCTTCTCCTACTCCTTCTTAGTCTCCAGAGGTTCCTGTAATGCGCATATTCTCTCCTGAAAGGTGTTTATATCCTGGTTTCTCCTGGTGGAGGTGTTTATACCGTCTAGTGTTTTACCTTTTGTGAGACATGGTCTCACCATGGAACTCTGGCTGACCTAGAACTCACAGAGATCTGCCAGTCTCTGCTTGTGGAGCCCTGAGATTAAAGGCAGGTGCCACCATACCCAGTGTGATGTTTATATGCTCTAAAACAGTGCATGCCCTCTCCGCTGTGCGCCTGCTTTCTTGCTTTTGAGCCCTTACAGATTCATTTCTCATGTGTGCACTTCTGTCAGCAGCCTGTTCGAGGCAATCTGGACTCTTTCTGTCATGCGTCTGAACATCTTCCCAGCCTCTTCATTTCCAAGTCAAAGATTACATTTTTAAAGTATTTTTTTTACAGCAATATCTGACTTGCAGGTACCAAAATATATTAGTTAGCCTTGAAGAAACAGAGCTGGTAGGCGAGACCTCCTGAAAAGCTATGGCAGGGGGTTGGGTCATGTGATTATGAGGGCTAACTTAACAAGTTTGATACAAACTTGGCTGTCAGAAGGACAGAGCCCAGCTCTTGTCAGGAGATGATGCTGCTGCTACTGTCCAAATGTAGAATTTCTTTTAGGAATCTGAAGTTCTGCCTTTTAAAACATTTATCTTTTAGATAGGGTCTTGGTTTGTAGCACAGGCTGAACTAGACCATCTGTCTTCCTTCAGAAGCCCTTAAGTCCTGGTGTACACATCCAGTGATGTCTGTGGCCGCTGCACTAGCACGTCCAGCGGTCTACTCTGAGGCTGTTCAGTGAATCGAATCCAGCACATCCACATTATGTAGCTGGGTTTCTTTACCAGTGTGGACTGATAAGGACATTAAATGTCAACTAAATGTCTTCACAAGAGCCTGAATATATGCTTGAGTAACTGGGAGCTTAAGCTTAAGTTTATTATCAAGTCATCTGTCATCCCAGCACTTGGGAATTAAAGTCAAGATCTTAAGTTCAGGGCCAGCCTGAGCTACATAGCAAGATCTGTCTCTGAAAACCAAAGGCTGGAGATTTATTTCACTGATAGAATGCTTGCTTAGTTCAAGGCCTTAGCTAAAATCCCTCATGCCGCATAAATGGAACCCAAAACCTAACCACATCCGTATGAACACCAATAACTTCCTTTGAACTGAATTGTTGTCCATTTTTCTTCTTGGTCTATGTATATAATGCATGCATAAATGAATCTTAGGGGGTCTCATGTAGCCCTGCAAACCAGAAAACCCAAGTTTAATCCCCAGAACCTGAGTAAAAGTGCAAGAAGAGGCCTGACTGTACAGAGGTTGTCCTCTGACCTCTGTTTGCCCATGCACATGTGTACACATTTGTTTGAAAGAAAAGTGATGGTCACACAAGAGTGTAAGCTGACCAGAACTTGTGGTTGTACTTTAAGACTTTTTTCACTGTATGTCAGTTATATCTTAGGTTTTGTGCCAGTGTGCATGTTGGTTTGTATATGTGCATGTTTATAGGCGCTCACGTAGGCCAGAAAGGGAGTGCTGGCTCTCGTGGAGTTGGAGCTACAAGTGTTTGTGAGCCCCCTGATGTGGGTGCTTAGATCTGAAATCTATACTACTGAAAAAGCAGTAAGCATTCTTAGCTTCTGAGCCATCTCTTTAGTCCTATCAAATATACTTCAAAGTTGGTTTAAAAAATACTATGTAGGTCAACACTTTGGGCTATTAAAAAAAAGTTGCTTTTTAAAAATATCTGTCTGTGAATGCAGGCATGTGTGCATTCCTGCACACATGAGGTCAGAGGACACCATTGTGTGCTGGTCTTCACCTTCTTCCTTGTTTAAAGAGCTTTGTTGTTTGCTGTCATGTACATCATATGTCCACAGCACCCCAGAATGCTCCTGTTTTTGCCTCCCCTCTTGGCATAGAATTATAGATATATTCAACCACCTGGCTTTATCTGGGTTCTGGGGTTTGAGCTCAGGTCTTTATATTTTATACTTGCTTGGCAAGAGATTTACCCATTGAGCCATCTTCCTAGCCGCATAAAAGATGTTTGTGTGCCGTGTTCAGTTTTGGTCCTGTTGTTTCTAAGTGCAGATCTACACTTCTACTGCATATGGCCTGTACAGAGACCTCACATTTCTCCTGAATGGAGGGGCGTGTGAGTCACGTGCCCTCTTGCAGCTTTGTTGGGATAACGCGGCTCATCCATCCATCCTGGCGTTTTCCAATGCTGGTTACTCTGATGGAGATGCTCTGTGTGTCTTCCTCCGGCATACATGCAGGTATACACATAAAACACCCATTCTACATAAAATGAAAATTAATAAAACCAAGGCATGTGCATCTGCATGTGGAGCTACATATCGTGTTCAGAGTCCATAGTGGACACAAGTGTGTGAAGTAACTGTGGACTGGCCTTCTCCCCTCCACCTTTACTTGGCGCACTCTCCTGAAAAGGGAGCCAGGGAGATTAAGAATGGCTCCTATCTGATAATAGCTTAGTAACCTAAGAAGAGGCATTTCCCACGGCTGCAATTGGAGTCCAGTAAAAGCCCCGTAAACTGCCTTTACCTCTGCAGTAGTCTGTTTGCCTCCGCTGACATGTGTCAGAGGGACTGAGCAAGAACAATATGACAGGAATATGGAAATGAGGAAAGAGATTGATGTTGGACTTCTGAATGTGTGTAACTTAAGTACTTCTAATTTGCAAGAAGGTATTTGTCCTCAGGACTGGGTCTACTCATGCCCAGGCTTAACACCATGCTAGAGGAGGAGGAGATGGGTTCTGTGTTTTAAGTTACTAAGAATATGTCAAGAAATGGCAAAGACTTATGTCATTTAGAATGTGCCTACTTCTAATGCATGTTTGATAGTTTCATACCTTGTTATTTTGTGCTATCAAAAATTTAAATATAGGTGACGTTTGTTTTGTTTTGTTGTTTTAAGACAATCTCATGTAACCCAGGCTGGATTTCAACTCCTGCCTTCATTTCCCAAGTGTTGGGATTAAAGGTGTACCTTACTGTCACTAACTTTTAAAAATATTTTTGTTGAGAGAGTTTAACGCTGTAGCCTTTGCTGGCCTGGAACTCACTATGTAGATTGGGCAGACAGCGAACTCTTAGTGATATGACTGTCTTTCCCTCTCCCTCTTAGATTCTAGAATTAATGGCCTGTCCTACAATGCCAACTTTAAAGAAAAGACTTTATTATCTATCTATCTATCTATCTATCTATCTATCTATCTATCTATCTATCTATCATTCATTCAAGGCAGGGTTTCTCTGTGTAGCCCTGGATGTCCTGGAACTTGCTCTTTAGACCAGGCTGGCCTTGAACTCAGAGATTTGCTTCCCTCCATCTTGAGTGCTGGGATTAAAGGACTGTGCCACCACTACCACCACCAGGCATGATATTATCGTTTTAAAAGTTAAACTGTTGACGTAAATGAAGCATAATGATTTATAAGCCAGGTTGTGAATGACTACTCAGTGATCAGTGAATTGGAGGAAGCAGGTTGCCATGGTGATAGCGGTAGTAGCTTGGTGAGTTTTTTTAAGGGGTGAGTGATGCACAAAACTGAGCAGCAGGCCTTGCACAGGTGAAGCACGTGCTGCATCACTGACCCTTCCTCCACCACTGCTGGATGGTTTTGTAGAGTTATGTTGGGCTTGGTTGTTAAGGAGATTTGCTGTAGAAATGTATTTCTGTCCATCTGCTGTTCTGATGATGGGTGGAAGAAACAAAATAATCCTTAAGAGCAAATCTCTGAGTTTTAAGGTGTGGCCAGTTATGCCCTTCATATTCTTTGTAAACGTAGGATGAGTTTGCAGATTGTGTGACTAGGCTTGAAAAGAAAGTATTGGGCCAGTGTGCCAATTAAGTAGAGGGTTGATTTCACCTAGAATTTCTGAAGTTTAGATCTTTATTTTAGTGTTCGTTTAATGAGAGGAATGAAGTAGTGTGCTGAGGTCATGTGAGTTGGGTCTCTTCATCAGTGTTCCGGGAGACACTAGGCTGCTGCCAGGAAAGTGGGCTGTAATTGTGTCCTCAGCACCCTGAGGTGTTTGGTGGACTGTAATTGTGTCCTTAGCACCCTGAGGTGTGTGGTTCTTCTGCTGAAGCTGTGGTGCTTGCACACCGATGGCTTAAGAAGCAAAGCAGTCGGGTGACAAGGTGCCATTGAGAAGGAGCTGATGTAACGCTTAGGAGCTCACTTAGCTCAGCAGAGGATTGTTAGATGGGCTGCCCCATATGCTTAGCCCCAAAGCTGCTCATCAGAAGCCACCACTGATCTTGGACATTTCCTCCAAAATTGGGAACTAAATACACTATTTTTCTTTATAAACAGTAATTTTATTATACCAGCAGAGATATTTTCCTTACATGTTATTTTTAAGTAATTTGAGTAAAATCTTTCTATGACTTCGTTGGGCCCTTTCTTAAGCTTATTGAACTTCACGCCCTGAGACTGGCAGTGGAGTTAATTTTTCTTATCATTTGCAAATGCTGTTAGAAATTTATTCTTGTACAGACTTTGGAATGTGAAATAAATTTTACACAGAATTAGTAAGTTTGCTTTAGGCAAACTTCCTGAGACCTTGCAAATTCAGACAAGAAAATGAGAATTGCTTTCATAGTGGAGTACCCACCTGGAACATAGTTGGCAGCAGCAAGGAAAGCTTGCACAATCACATTCCTTATCAACTGTTCATTGACACTGTCTCCAGACGCTCTGAAGGAAGTCCTGAGATCCTTTCCTGTCTGTCAGAAAGCTAACTGTGGGAGGGGGAGGTGTGTGTGTGTGTGTCCAACAATAAGGAAACCTGTTCCTTTGCATAGAAATACAAAATGAGATGATGATCTTCCCACAGGAGTGGGAAGAGTGGGATCCCAGATGAGTAGATGAAAACCTATTCTGGTGTTGGCAGTTGGAGTCTAGGCATGTGTGCTTGTTTCAGCTTCTCAGAGACCGAAGAGTCACAGCCTGTTGGTCCTAAGCATTAAACATATACACAGAGGACAAACCACACAGGTAAAGGCTGAACTAAGTGGCTGTTTACCTAATGGCTTATTTCTGCTTCTTAGGAAAGTGAGAAACCTGAGCTCTTTGGGCAGTGTGGGACAGAGGTGATTTTTCCACCAGGCACACTCATTCTAGGTGGTTTGGTTTGCTCTTCTAAAAGAAAACTTTTAAAAAAGCACATACTTAGAATTTATTAAGCAAAGATTTCCCCTTCCCACTCCACTCCCACCCCCACTCCCCATCCCAGACAGAGTTTCTCTGTGTAGCCCTGGCTGTCCTGGAACTCACTCTGTAGACCAGGCTGGCCTTGAACTCAGAGATCTGCCTGCCTCTGCCTCCCAAGTGCTGGGATTAAAGGTGTGTGCCACCACCATCCTGCCCATCACCTAACATCCTTTAAAGATAATTTTCACAGTATTTATGATTCTTGTCATAGAATGAGCATGTATGGAGGACAAAGGACAACTTGCATTTATTTTCCCTTTTCACTGTTTGGGATCTGGGTGTTAAACTTAGGTTGCAAGGCTTGCTGGCAAGTACCTTTAGCTGCTAAGCCATCTTAGATGCCCCTGAAAATCTGGCCTTCGAGGGCAACCTCCAAAGGGGTCAAGACCCACAGGTTGAGAACCTCTGGCTTTAAAGCCCCCACCTCTAGCTGTCTCCACACTGTCCGGAGACTGGCATTCGGGCCTCTTCACATGACTTTCACGTTGCATCCATGATGTCTGCAGGCCAGCTCCTTCCTCACCTGCCATCTCCTCCCACTCTGGTCTCATGTCTGCTCCCTCAGCTCTCCGCATCCCCATGTCTCACACAGGCACTTTCTGCTGGCCGAGTTCAGTCATTGTTTCTCTGTAACTTTGACAAGTTTGGAACTAATTTTCTACTTGATGGCATGAATACATCTGCCTGCCTGCCTGTCTTCTGGACAGGGTCTTACCATGGAGCCCTGGTTGCCTGGAATCCACAGTCTGCCTCTTCTTCTGCCTCTGCCTCTGCCTCCAGAGAATTGGGATTAAAGCATGTTTCACCATGCCTAGCAGTTTTTTGTCTTCCTACATAAGAAGAGTCATGTTTATCCTTTCTGTTTATCACATACAGCATTTGGTAGGAATCTGAATGACAGTTTGCTAATTTCTACTTAGACCTCAGATACCTGTAAGAAAATGGAGATCAAAATAGGTAAAAAACAAAACAAAACAAAACCAAAACAAAAAAACCCTGGTTTTCTAAATATTTTAGAATTGAACATACATGGTATCTCTTGATACATTTACTTTTTCTGTAATTGTTTTTGAGACAAGGTCTTCATCTAGCCTTTGGACTGCATAGCTTTTCAAACTGGATATGTATCCGGGGTTGACTTCTCATAGCCATTCTCTCCGAGTTAGCCCTGCTGCTGGGCTATAGGCACACACACTGAGACGTTTATTCATCTGGGTGGTTTTCCTTTATTGATCATAATTGGTCTTCGGTTGTTTGTTCTGTAATACTTTGTGTGGCCCTCGTCCACGACAATGGTTTTATTATAGCAATAACATTTTATATAATGATAAATTTTATATAATACTGGGTTTATTCCTGGAGGGGAAGGGTTCATTTCATCATATCCATAGCCCTGGTTGATCAGTGCTCAAGATAGCTGACCTTATTATTGTTTGTTCAGAGAGAAATAACTATTGGAATTAAGGTTTATGTTAAAAAGCTAACAACTTTGCCTCTGGTAGATTGTAATGTTCATTGGTCCCAAGGGTCTCAATGTTCCTTACAAGTTTTTAAAATTCACTAGGTTTGTGACGTTAATTTTGTAAATGGGCTTTGTTTTATTTTGTGCTGTTCTGTGACTATTGTATGCAGAACAGTCTGGTTTCATCCTCTATTCATAGTCTCCTCCTGTTAGATCTGTCAGTTCTCCCCTTCCACCTTTCTAGTAATCTCAAACTGTAGAACTAACTTTTTTTGAGGGATAGAAGACTTGATACTGGGGCTGAAACCTAGTGCTGCATACTCTGCTTCTGGTATGAGCCCTAAAATTCCCAGACCATAAAATTAATTTTTAATCCTTTTAATTAATTATTTATTTTTTAGGCAAGGTCACATGTATTCTGGGCTCGGCTTGAGGTGTAGTGTGGCTGAGAAGAGCACTGCACTCTTGCTTTCCTGACTGCTGTTCCCAAGTGCCTGAACTACAGGAGTGTACCACCATGTCTGCCTTACCTCAGTCTGTGTTAGGGAAAAGTACAAATGTAAGAAAGTAGAGACTTGAACTGATGGACCGCCACTGGAGCCTTACCACCATCTCCAGCAGTGCGTAGCATATGCCAGTCTGATTTAATGCTATTCCCCTTTCCTCTTTCATTTTTTAAAACAATATTTGTAATCCAAGACATTCTACCATTTCATCTGTAAATACTTTGGAAAGATATAATCAATTTAAAACCTAGTTAACTCTTGGAAAATCTGACAGAAAAATTCCATTTGTCTCTATGAATCTGAGTCTACATGCCAGCTGGTGAATTTCCATGTGTAAGCCACTCCCAAGGTTTGACTCACTATTAAAAGTATATACTCCATTGTACTTGCTCACACAGTTTGCAGGAGTGTGCTGTGGTGGTTTCTGTTGTGTGGAGGGAGGCTACTAATAAGAAAAAACACACACTTTTCTCTTTGGAGATGTATAAAGAGAGATGACGGTCTTTGACATTGTGTGTTCTAAATATTTTAAGAGTTATCTAAAAAATAACAGTGAAATATGCTTTGTGGATTTAATAGTGCAAATTCCCGTAGTTCTTTTGGGTAAATTCCTGAGAGTCATAATTAGGAGGGGAATCCAGAAGATTTGGAACTAGGAGGACTCCATGGGAGTTGGAACCTGATCCGGAGCCAAGTTACACAGCATCTGTGTGGCTGTGCTTGGCTGGTTTCTGAGAGTCAGGTGTTATTGAGACCTCTGTAAATTGCCCACAAATGAAATTTCCCGTAGGACGGAAAGTGAAAGCTCAGTTTTCTTTCCTTGTACATTTTTGAGGATTATTATCTTGTAAAATTAAGAACTTGGCAGTGAACTAATGGATGCATTAGGACACTTCCTTGTGGGGAAATGAAGGAGGAATAGAGACAGTCGTAGTCACATTAGATTAAAAACAAAGCAAACAACCATATAGCAGAGTGAAACAGGACTCTACGAGGCAGCAAGTCCAGGCCTGCAGGCCTGTAGCGCTGCTTCCTCCTTATCCAGAATAAGCAAGGCTTTTGCCTATAAGGTAGGTAAGAGAAGTGGGTGTGGTGATCTTTGGTAATTTCTTAGAAAAATTACACTTTTATTCAGTCTCTGTATTCCTGTAATTTCTAGGTAATTCCTCTGGTGAAGTCTTCACATAGGGCCTTAGGTAGGGATTTTCCCACCATCATTTCTGTGGTCTTAGCATTTAGTCTGTGATCACTTGGAAAATATTTGTCAACACACGATAATACTCTTCCAATACTAAGATGGTGTGATTTTGTTATTTCTCCTGTGGCCTTGACCCAGAATGTGCTAATAATTTTCATAATATGTATGTAGATTACCTCTTCCTAGAAGTACTGTTTCTTAGGGTCTGGATTATTCTCTTCTTTGGCAACCTTCCAGAGAACTGAGAGGAAAAAAAGTCTGTTTAGAAAAAGACGAGTATGTAAACTGAAATTAATTATTGCTATTACCAAAGTCCTGCGGTGTTGGTAGCAGCTGTAAGAGCTCATTTTATTTATTTTTAATTATTGTTCACTTCCTGAGATTTTTAGCCCTTGTAACTGTAATAGGACAGTGTTTAAATCTGAATGTACGTGATCTTTACATGATCGTCTCTTCAGAATTAAGTCTGATGTTATAGCTGCAGCAACGAGAGTGTATGGAAATAGTAGTGTCTGACCAGATTAAGCCTGTGCTTTATCATCTATTACAGTAACACGTGGTGAGGGGTACTGCTCAGGGTAGAGTTGTTTGTGATGTATGTACAAGGCTTTGGGTTCTATCTAAAGCATCTCTGCCCCCTAGAATTGTTAAAAATATGTTTCTTTAGCTGGGCGTGGTGGTGAGTACTCACCAGCACCTGGGAGGCAGAGGCAGGCGGATTTCTGAATTTGAAGCCAGCCTGGTCTACAGGGTGAGTTCGAGGACGGACAGGGCTATACAGAGAAACCCCATTTTAAAACAAACAAAAAGGGTATTTCATCAGCTTAACCCACTGTACCTGTTGGGAAAGTTGGAAAACCCTTAGTCACAAGTGGAATGTATAGGAAAGCAGAAGTAAATTATAGTGTTCTGCCTTGTTTGTGGGGCTGTGCTCCAGGGTCCACAGCAGATGGTCAAGACTGTGGGCAGTGCTAGCCTCTCAGTACTGTTTCCCTGTATGTGCATGTGTACATATCTATAGAACTTTTTTGTTTGTTTGTTGCTGCTGCTGCTGCTGTTTTTGGTGGTACTGGGAATGTCTTGCATGCTAGGTAAGCGTTTTTTCCACTGAGCTATATTCCTAGGCCCCATTGATAAATTTGATTTCTAAGTTGGATGCAGTAAGAGATTAACAACAGTAATAAAAATCAATTAATTATAACTTTCCCTAATGCTACTGGTGTCAATATTAATGGCTCAGCACTATTACTAAGTTATAAGATTGTTTGGCAAGAAGCACTAGAACAGTACTGGGAGCTAACCAGGATGGTTGCTGATTGACTAACAGATGGATAGCACGTGTGTGGATGCCCTGGACAGGGTGGAGGGGGGAATGCATGTCTCCAGAAGGATCAAGCAAACAGCCTAGGACTTTATTACCCTACTCAGAACAAATGGGACAGTTTAAATCTCGTAATTTGTTTATTTCTGTAATTTCTACTTTTTTGTTTGGATTTTAGAGAGTCTTGTATAGTCCAGCTTATTCTTGAACTCTTTTTAAAGATTTTTGATTTGTTTTGAATTATGTGTATGTGTGTATGCCTGTGAGTGCAGGTGTCTGAGGGTGCCCGAGGCATTGGATTCCCTGGAGCTGGGGTTACAGGTAGTAACTCACTCCTACCATGGGTACTGGGACCTGGAACTTGGGTCCTCTGCAAGAGCAGTAAGCACTCTTAACCACTGAGCCATCTGTTCAGTCCTTTAAAGTCTTTACATTTAAAAAAATGTATTATTTATATGTGTGCATGTATAATATGTGTATGAGAGTGTATGAGTTTATGTAAAAAGCACCCTTCTTGGTGCTTTCATGGTACTTCGCGCTAGTATGAACAAAGTAGTGTATTTAGTTGAATATACTTCCATTAACACTCTGTAACCTCTCCAAGATAGGTGATAATAGTTCTCAATTTTGTTCTTTGACACAGTGTCTCATCATATAACATAAGCTGGCCTGCAGCTTCCTGTTCAGGCTGACCTTGAACTCTTGAACCTCCTGCTTTAGCCTCTGAGTGCTGAGATGATAAGATGCACCCCATGCCAGGCTCTACCAACAGCAACAATAATAATTTATTATTAATAATAATTTTGTGAGTACAGATTAGAAAACCAGTATAGAGAGCCTACTTAGCTCAGGTTGTGTGGCTAATGAGAGTATGAGCTTAGAGATGAAATCTAGATCTGACCACAGAGCTTTCTTGTAGCCAGATACATTTGTTTATCCTTATTCTCGACTTCTCTCCTTCCTTTCCTCTCCCTATGACCCCCCCCCCCCCAACACACACCGCCTTTTCCTCTTCCCTTTCCACCAGCTTCTCTGTAAACATAAAAGTCTTGGAGCTGAAGACATGGCTCAATGGTTTAGAGTGCTTCCGAATTCATTTCTCAGAACCCGAATGAGGCAGCTTAGAGCTGCCTGAGCCCAGCCCCAGGGGATCTGACCTCGCCTGGCTGTTGGTACTCATACACAGTGGCATACACTTGTACAGACACATGTATATAAAAGTGACTAAAAACAAAGGAAAAAGACAATTCTTCCCATGTAGTCTAGGCTGGCCTCAAATTTTCTATCCTCCTGCCTCACTTCTAAAGAGCTAGGCTTATAGGTGTGTGTATTATGACAGATTGTAATCATCTTAAGTTATTTGTTAACTGTTACCTGATGCCTACCATGTTCTAGGCATTGTTGACAGTTGAATAACAATTTATTGCATATGTTTTTTAAAACATTTATTTATATGAGTACACTGCAGCTGTCTTCAGACACACCAGAAGAAGGCATTGGATCCTTTTTATAGATGGTTGTGAGCCACTGTGTGGTTGCTGGGAATTGAACTCAGGACCTCTGGAAAAGGAGTCAATGCTCTTAACTGCTGAGCCATCTCTCTAGCCCTTATTGTAGATTTTTATTTATTTGTTCTTTTATAACATTTTTTATATTTATTTGGGTGTACGTGTGAGGACACAACTTGTGGAGGTAAGAGAACAGTTTGTGGGAATTTTCTTGTTCTACAGTGTGTGTCTGAGGAATCAAACTCTGGTTGTCAGACTTGGTGACAAGTACCTTTACCCACTTAGCCATCTTGCCAGCCTATACTGTGGATTTTAATACAAATATTTATAATATTGCCTAGGAATGTATTTATCTGCGAACTCTGATTAAAGAAAGGGCTGTTGTCAAGCTTTGGTTATCCAGAGCCTAGACTATTGTCTTTATGATCTAAAAGAGCACTGAAGTCAAAGCCTGCAGGTGGTGTAGCAGGGCCCAGATCAGGGGAGGAGTAAATGAGAGTAAAGATGGACTAGCTTCAGGTAATCAGGAGAATAGGATGGTTAACAATTCTGAAAAGACTTGAGGTGCTAGAAGTACTCCGAGCAGATGGCTCTTCACTAGAAATTTAAATGTACTCATTTAACTGGCAGTGTCCAATTAGAAATAGATCTTCATTGTTTTTGAGAAGAAAAGAAACCCATATTTTATTTGAGAAAATCTACAAGCTGGTGTGGTGGCATATTCCTGTAATACCAACACTTATAAAAGGTTGAGGCAGGAGGATTTTGAGTTTGAGGTCAGCCTGGGATTATATAGGGAGACCCTGTCTCTAAAACAGAGGAAGGATGGGAAGGAGGGAGCAATAGAGGAAGAAGAGAGGCAAAGGAAGGGACAAGAATGGAAGAGAGGATGAAAATTCAAGGCCTGAAAGAAGCAGCTTTTGGGAGAGATAGACATTTTAGCTCACAGTTCTAGCCTATCATAGGGAACTGTAACTGTGGGCTTTTCCACCCATGTCCAAGTTCCCAGAATAGTGACTCTGAGACTGAATTATGAGTAAATACCTAGGCCAAAAGCTTTGGCTCGTTCACACTAGCTCATTTAGCCCTTTTATATTCTTGTAAGTCCTGCCACATGGTTAGTTACCTCTCCTCAGATTCCTGCCACTGGCTTCCTCCGAATTCAGGGCATCTGACTCTCTCCCAGAATTCCTCTCTGTACCGGAACTTCCATCTTCTATTTCCTGCCTAAGCTCATGGGCCAACAACATTTTATTAACAGGCGACGCTTCCATACATTGTAGAAGAGATTCTACAGGGGACAGCTCGTGGCAGCAAGAGCGTTTGGTAGATTGTATTCATAACGCAATGTGCCAGGAATGGAGTGAGCTTCAGGGGCAAGTCTGTCCCTAGTGAGGCACTTCTGCTGCTGGGTCCTCTTTTCTAGAGATCCACCAGCTGGGATCTAGTCCTCTAACCGTCGGTCTCCGGGCTGGGCGCCATGGTGCTTGCCCTTCATTCCTGAGGAGGCCGAGACAGGAGGCTACATAACAAAACAAAACCTCAAGGCCTGCTTTGGCCCGACCCTCTCTCCAAAAGAAAATCTGCTGGGCTTGTAAAGTGCTGTAATCCTGTTTTCCTGTTATAAAGTAACTGCTCGGCTCGCTGGTTCCCTGAATGGAGATAAATGGGTTGGATCCTTAGGTCCAGAGGCTTTACTTATAACAGTTAGACCAGCCCTCTCTCTCAGTCGTCATTTTTCTAAGGCTGATGAAAATAAGAGAAGAACTTTGCTTATATTACTGCTCATATAAAAATAGCATTCACTTCATTACGAAGTGAAGTAGACTGGGTTCTGAAGGAGCTTAGTCAGTGGGTGACTAAAGCAACCTTTACACAAGGTGCTCTCACGGTCAAAACAGTTCCAAATACATTCCTTGACAACTTTCAACTAAAATCCAGGATCTCATCTCAGGATTAGTGTAAGAAATCTACCATTAGCTTGTATCCTGTTTCTGTTGAGATGATTTTGTCAAAATACATATACCACTGTTTAGCAGCAGACCTTTTCAGTCATAGTTTCCAATGAGACCCTGTTATTCTTAGTCACGCTCCTCTGAGTCCTTTTCCTGTGAATAAAGATCGAGCTCATACCTTTCCACAAGATCTGGAGAGTATTTTAAGCTTGGCATGTTGAGACCTGGCAGGCTTGATTAATATGTGGATAGACCAGCACATTAGAACATTTTTAAAGTTCCAGGCCACAAACTATGTTTTAAATGAACATTGGCATGTATAAAATTAATAATAATCGGCGAGTAGCACAGATGTTCAGATGCCTTTGCTTGCAGTGGGCAGCTGACTTTGCTGAGGCTCGTTGCTGGCCCTGTGTTTGCTTTAAGCAGTGCCACAAGCAGGGCAAGCAGGGGTTTGCTCCTTCGCACTCTGCCGCCCTCTGCTTTCAGCAGGCAAAAGGCTGCTCTCTAGGTTCTCAAACTTGGCCATTGGGGAAGTTTCTGAAAATAAACTGCATTGACTACTGTGTTTCTAAATGTGACTCAGACAGTTCCTGACAAAAGCCACCTTACTTACTGTGGATATCCCATGTGCTAGGAAAGGACCCTGTCTCGACAGGTGACCCGTCACTTAATATACTACCACATTCTGGCTCAGCTGGCATGCCCGAAGGTGAATTTTGCTGTCTAGCAAAGAGTAACCCGTTTGCAAGAGATGGTGGTCTGTGTCTGTCACCTGGGAGGTACAGGGAGGAGCAGGCATCTCACTGCCAGACTCAACTACATAACAGGATTGAGGTCAGCCCGGCCTACATAAGACCTTCTCAACAAACCAGTAATACAAAAACAGAAAAAAACTATTCAATGAATTAGTGATCTAGTGTTAGTATAGCCTTTATGCCTAACTGTTGGCTTGATAATGTAGCAGTCCTATCCATAAAAATATAAATGTGCATTATATAAAAATATAAGTGTGACTCAGAATTGTTTAAATGTACCAAGAAAATAAATTCTAGTGTAATTCCTTTTGTAAATTTGGGCCAGTTGGGGCTTCAGTCAACAAGTAGTGAGCACCGAGCATGTGCCAGGCCCTGCTAAGTGTGGAGGCAATAGGTGTTTAAGGATGATTTCTTTTGTTTTTTTGAGACAGGGTTTCTCTGTGTAGCCCTGGCTGTCCTGGAACTTACTCTGTAGACCAGGCTGGCCTCAAACTCAGAAATCCGCCTGCCTCTGCCTCCCAAGTGCTGGGATTACAGATGTGCGTCACCACTGCCCGGCTTAAGGATGACTTCTGATAGAGCAGTGGTCAGAGCTGTGGGAGTATGTGGTGTGTGTGTGTGTGTTTGTGTGTAGAATTGGAAGGTTTTAAAAAACTTGTTTCACTTGAATGTGAGGTAATACAAATTGTTAGTTGGATGTGGTGATACAGACCTTTAATTCCTTTACTCTGAATAGGTAGAGTGACCTCTGTGAGTTTGAGGCCAGTCTGGTCTACCTATCAAATTCCTGGACAGCCTGGCCTTGAGTTTTTAACTGAATAATGGTACAAAGAGGCTATATCTTCTGATGAGGCTTCCATGTCTGGGACCATTTCTTGTCGTTTAGTCTGATGGGGCTGATGGGTTGCTCAGCTCCTAGAGAGCAGACAGTGTGTTCTCTTCACCCTGTGCTGCTCCACACATTGTAGCAACTGCACAAATACACAGTGGGCAGATGAATATGGAACCTCTCTAGATGCCAGCCACTGAAGCATCCCAGCTGTAATGGGGGGAAGGGATGCCCACAGGTCCTTAAAGGCAAGGTTCAACTCCCTTCCAAGAGTAATTTTCAGTGGTTTAGGACTGGAGTTACCTCATAGGGCTCTTACAGTGCTTAAATAAGTAAGTGTTAGATTGTTACTTGTTATTTAACTCTACCTGAATGCAGCAACAGATGGCTCAGCCAATGTTGTGGTATATAGAGGACAGGAAAGATATAAGCAACCCTTTGTGAATTGGAAGCACTGCTTATACTATATGGATTTTTATTTTTCTGTTTGTGTTGTAGCGATTGCAGGATGTAATTGGTATGGAATTGAATTTCTGTGAGAATTTTGAGCAGGGTAGGCCCCATGTTGATTTGGTCTTCCCTGCTTTCCTAGCTGGTGTGTGTGTTGGTGTTTTCAGTTAGATTTAGGTGGGATAGGTCAGATTTGCCATTGTTTAGGGAGATACTATTTTGCAGTTTTATCGAGGCCCAGTGATGATCATGGTTTGTTCAGTGTTGTGTGCTGCATCTAGTAATTCTGCACTGGATAGGGCGATGTGGCGGCACACACCTTTAATCTCAGCATTTGGGAATCTGAGGCCCACCTGGTTTACAAAGAGGCCTCCAGGAGGGATACATAGACCCTGTCTCAAAACAAAAAAGGATTGAATTATAAAAAACAGGATAAATGATTTAGAAGTTTAGTGGTCATAGAGCAGACTGAAAGCAGAAGCTCTTGTGTTGGATTCATCATATCAACCAATTGAGACAGGAGTAACGAAGAGTAGTCATGTTAAAAGGGTGAATAAGCCGGGCGTGGTGGCACACGCCTTAATCCCAGCACTTGGGAGGCAGAGGCAGGTGGATTTCTGAGTTCGAGGCCAGCCTGGTCTACAGAGGGAGCTCTAGGACAGCCAGGGCAACACAGAAACCCTGTCTCAGAAAAACAAATAACCAAAAAAAGGCAAAACAAAAAGGATGTGAACACTACATTAAAATGAATGGAGAGAGGACTCGGTACTTGCCAGGCTTTCAATGACAACTGTGGACGATGATTCGGGTGACAGCCTCTGTAACCACCAGAGTCTGATCTGACACAGCATGCCCATGTTCCAGCACAGTCCCTGAGATTTTAACAGTAAATACCACAAATGATTTTGACTCATGTCGTCTTATATCAGATGCACACAGAGAGTTACAGACAACAGCTTCATGTGGGTCCCCAGTTACCAGTAGAGGGCCACGGCTGCTCATGCAGTTGTGGGTTTTTGTCATCTTAAGTGTGGTAAGACACCATTGCCCATCAGTGTGGGGGACCAGTGAGCTTGATGTCCAAAACAGCAGTACTCATCAGAATCAGAGGAAGCTAGAGCTGCACGTGGAGTTCTGTGGTCAGTGTTTTGTTCATGTACACGTGGAATACAATAAGCTTTTGTTGTTGTTTTGTTGTTGTTTTGTTTTGTGACAGGATGTTACTACATAGCTCTGGCTGGCCTGAGCGCTACATAGGCCATGCTGGTCTTGAACTCACAGAGATCCACCTGCCTATGCCTCCCAAGTTCTGTGATTAAAGATGTGTGCCACCAGGCCTGGTATAAGTTTTTAAAAGGTTATTTTTGAGTATGTATATGGTGTGTGTGTGTGTGTGTGTTTCTATCTGTCCGTGTCACTACTGTGTGCTTGTGCAGGTCAGAGGGCAATCAAAGGTGTTAGTCCTTGATTTCTGAGTCAAAGTCTCTCATTGTTTGCTTCTGTGCTGTGTAGCCTAAAGTACCTGGCCCTTGAGAGGTTGTTGGGTGGAAGGGCAGATTCTCCTGTGTTTACATCTATCTCACTGGAGTTGAGGGCTTACAAGCATTCACAACTACATCTAGATATTTTTCATCATGGATTCTGAGGTCTTCAGATTGGTGTGACAGTGCTCTTACTTGCTAAGCCATGAACCATCAGTCTAGCTCCTACTGTAGACCTTTTTTTTTTTTTTTTTTTTTTGGTTTTTTCGAGACAGGGTTTCTCTGTATAGCCCTGGCTGTCCTGGAACTCACTCTGTAGACCAGGCTGGCCTCGAACTCAGAAATCCGCCTGCCTCTGCCTCCCAGAGTGCTGGGATTACAGGCGTGCGCCACCACCTCCCGGCTACTGTAGTCCTTCTTATACTATAGTGAATGTGTAGGGTTAAAATAAGTTTTTGCCTCCACCCCTCCAGGGTTGGTGTTGAACCCAAGGTCTGCATTGTACGAGGCAAGTACCCTATCAGTGAGCCACTGAGCCTGGCTTTCTCAGTCATACTAAACAGGAACCTTTTAGTCCTGCTACTGTTGAGTTGCTTCCTGTAGCAGGAGGAGCATGCTTTTAGATTAGGAAGAGGAAGGGAGAGGAAAAGGGAGATTAAAGTTTAACTTCATTGCCTGGTACCTGCTGGTCTGAATTTGGCTGGTTGGCCACTCAGAAAATTGCCTTCTTTGTATTGCTCTGCATTTTTATCAGGGTGATAATAGTTGGCAACTACTTTATGGAAATACTGTAAGAATTAGTGGAAGACAAAGTAAGAGTCATTGAGGCTTGCTGAAATTTAAACAGGGCCCTGCCAACTTTCATATGTTCTGTTGAATTCTGTCAGGTTAATTGACGATGTAGTATTTTAGATGTAGGTGGATTCTGCTGCCTGAAACTAGTATGTTACACTGTTTTAAATGTAGCTATGCAGGCAAAGCAAGTATCTGTTGGTTTATGTGCTTTTGTGGGCATCTATTAGCACATTGTTTTATAGAAAGGGAAAGAAAAATTCCCACATGAGCTAGATTTTTTTTAAAAAATTTTGTTTTTAATCTTCTAATCTTGCAACTGCTTTAGCCAAAGGCAGGGAGGAGCCTAAAAGGTTTGAAACTAGAGGGACACTGTGATGTTTTGGGAAATAGAAACTCTTGACCCAGGTTATGCTGAAGTTGATGCAGAGGAGGCCAGAGTAGGTCAACGTTTTCAGAACTCAAATTGAGTGTGAATTGGGGTTGTTTATAGGTGTGGTTTGCTTCATGTCTGTCTCTATCTGCAAATGGAGTTAGTAAAGTCTAAGACTTCTGTTTTGAGAAACTTCAGCAAAAGTCCCTGAACCAATGCAAATTTATCTTATCCAAAAATACCAACAAAAATTTCCCCATTTGGCTTTTTAGATGAGCTGAGGGAATTAACTGTTGTCCTTACACTTGCAAACAAATGAACATTATCTCAAAGTAATCATAATTGATTTCCCACTCTTGAGTTTTCTCTGGGAAACCCTTGCTTTGTGCCCTTCAGACACAGGCTTTTGTGGGATCAGCGTAGTCACTCTCTTCATTACCGGGGTCGGCTTCAGTGTTCTGCGACTCCATAGCTAAGAATTCCAACCTGTTATCTTTCTGCCCGTTGAAGGGTGAGCTTTTGCTGTAGTTTGAATGAGGTCTACAGAGGTTATCCAGAGACATTAGCCACACTGTGTCCTTTCAGGGGCTGGAGTGGACACGCTTAATATTTCTTATCTTATAAAAGTTCTCGTGGTTAGTTTTCTGTCCACTGAATGAAATTGTGTATGTTTCCTTCTTGCTGCTTCCCTCTTGCAGATTAATCAGAGAAATGATCAGTAATTCTTCCTTCTTGTTTTGATTAGCAGATACCTCGAACAGCATTATTGAGTTTTTAGTGTGTAATTTGCCTGATTGGAATGTGCATTTCAGTGATGTTTAGTAATTTATGCATTTTTGCAACCGTCCCCACACTCTAGCATCACATATTAGTACCAGGACCTGCCTAGGCCTTAGGGGCTGAACGGTACTGGGTGCAACACAGTGTCAGACGAAGGCTAAAGACTGATGATCTCTGGCCTTAGAATCTTACTATTTGTGTTTTAATAAACACTAGTTTCCTTTCTTTTACCATTTGTATTTTAATAAGTGTTGGTTTCTTTATCTGTAACTTTTTTTTTTTTCCGAGATAGGGTTTCTCTGTCCTGGAGCTCACTCTGTAGACCAGGCTGGCCTCGAGCTCAGAAATCCTCCTGCCTCTGCCTCCCAGAGTGCTGGGATTACAGGTGTGTGCCACCACCGCCCGGCCTC
The DNA here is from genome assembly GCF_947179515.1 of Apodemus sylvaticus. Taxonomy (NCBI): domain Eukaryota; kingdom Metazoa; phylum Chordata; class Mammalia; order Rodentia; family Muridae; genus Apodemus; species Apodemus sylvaticus. Next base: position 49,899,349 of record NC_067488.1, on the reverse strand, counting down.
TCTGTAACTCTCACTATTTTGTGCTAATAAGTGCTGCTTTCTTTTCTCTCTCTTGATCTTAGAGAGGCTGGTAACTCATTAACTCTTTGTCAACTAGAGATAAAAGAAAGGAAAAGAATTAAAATGTTTTACACAGGTAATATGCACAGACACACACTCATTAATACACACATGCTCTGTTCGGGTCCAACCTCTTATCAATTCAACAAGAATCCATGGTCGGGTCTGATCTCTTATCTCAACTCCACAAGAATTCATGGAGACATACATACATACATACATACACACACACATGTATATGTATGTGTATATGATGTATATGTATATATGTTTGGTGGATGAGGCTGATCCCCAAATGCCACTTTATTCCTCTTCTCTGACCCTCTTAAACCTTCTTAGACAAAAGTTCTTTAGAAAATTACCTCATAGATAAAATGTTACACAAAAGGGAGTTACAGAAGGGATTTGATATTAAGCTCAAAGCAGTGTTCCATTCTGTAAGCTCAGTATAAGTTCAAAGCCATAGTTTCTCATGGCCTGGCTTTATCACAGTGCACACCTGTGGCTTCTTCCTTGGGCCTGACCTAGAATGAATGTTTTTCCTTAATTACAAATTTGTTCCAAGCCTATTTCTCTTTCTAATGTAATTGTGAAAGCTTATTGTTTTTCTTATTATGCAGCCTTTACTTGCTAATCTATGAGGTGTGGGCACATTCTACTCTTGATTCTAACTTTATTATATCTTTCTGGCCAAGCAACTAAAACTATCTCTTAACAAAATTCTTCCTAAAATTATTTGAATCAAATCAGAAATTTTATAAAATCATTATTAGGAATTATGAAATCATCAATTTCTCTATAAAGCATTAATATATACTAGTATATCTTCATTGATCTGCAGAAAATCTGCTCAATAGGGTGGGCTAATGCCCAGGAATCATTAGATTATGTAATAATGTATTCCTGTAATAATGACAGGAAAGGCAAATCAGTAGCCAGAAGCAATCCTGGGATAACAATCTTTGAAAGCCCTGCAGTTCAGAGTTTGCTATGCAAAGCTGTGGGCCATCTCCAGAGAACTTACTTGCATGCCTAACCTTTCCTAGATGGCTCCTGACATGGCAGCATCTGCTTCTGAGCACTTTGTTGGGTCTCATATCTTGGGCTGTCCAGGATCTCTTTGTAGTTGAAGAAGACCATGAATTCCTGATCGTCCTGTCTCCAGCTCCCTAGTGCTGGGGATCACAGGTAGGTACACTATCACATTTGCTTTTATAAACACATTTCTTTATTTTTTATTATTATTGTTTTTTAAATTGAGACAGGGTTTCTCTGTGTGACAACCTTGGCTAACCTAGAACTCTCTTTGTAGACCAGGTTGGTCTCAAACTTAAAGAGCTCTGATGGCCTCAAATTTACAGAAATTTGCTTCTGCCTCTGTAGTACTGGGATTAAAGGCATTTGCCACCAAGCTCTTCTGTAAACACATTTCTTTACACTTATTTTTATTGTTTTTAAAAACGTGTGCATGTGCAAATATGTATATGAGCTTGAGTGCCCACTGATGCCAGAAGAGGCATCAAATCCCCTGGAACTGGAATTAAAGAGGCGTATGAGCCACCATGTGATACTGGAATTGAACTCAGGTCCTCTGGAAGAACAACTAGTACTCTTAATCACTGAGTTTACTTACTGTTGTTACCACCACCAACCACTACCATTATTATTTTACTTGTTTTTTGAGGTAGGATCTTAAATCACCTAGCGTATCCTCCAGCTCACTAAGAAGCTGAGATGACCTTGGTCTTGTGAGAGTGCTGGGTTCACAAGCAAGCTACCAGTTCTGATTTGTGCAGTGTCGGGGACTGAACCTAGAACCCTAACGTCAGGAAGGTACTCTACTAAATGACCTGTATCTCCAGCTCCACCCAAACTTTTTTAAAGGCTCATGATATTACTTTGTCTCGTTAATGGTGATGTCAGTCTCATCATTTAGTTAACTTCTTACTTAGCTAATTTAATCATTTTAAGCATGCCTCCCCCTCCAAATATATAACCTATACATTTTGATATCTTTTCTGTACAAGGTCCCCATAGTTGTCTGAGTAGAACTGTTGACTTTTTTCTGAGAATGTTGGGATGGGCATCTAACTTTCCTTGGGTCATGGAATTTTGCTGATAATCTTTGCAAATTTCTCTTCACTAGAATATTAACATTTCCTGTACTTTTTAGACAAACTCTTTTTCAACTTTAAAATCTTTCTGTTTTATATGTACCCTAGAACAATACAGTTCTTAGTAGGAGCCCGGACATCTTTGAACTTAAATTCTAGTGTAGAAGTTACTTCATACCTTAAAGCCTCAGTATTTTCTTCTGCCTAAGTGGAAAGTAGCAGTACCTAATATGCTTACTTCAGAGGTCAAACAGGTGTCTTGAAAGTCACCTTAAATGTTTAATGTTTAAATGAAATGTTTAAATGAAAGTTACCTTAAAACTTACCACATAATATTTAGTGATATTTTCTCTTAAAACTATGTGCCTTATTATCCATGCATACATATATAGAAATGTACTTGGAGTCTTTGCTCAAGGAAATTATATTTGACATTTCTTCTCTGATGGTCTTTTCTCTGTCCTTTCTCTGTGAGACTTGATAAAAGTAGATTCACGGCTGACTTAGTGCTTTGAGTCCACATACTAACCGTTCTTACCCTTCAGTGCCTGTGTCTTCTGTATGCTGAATGTAAAAAGGAAAGGAGGGCAGGACAGCTGCTGGGTGTGGGATGTGGAGGAGGCTTGTTGTAGGTATAAGGGAGAGCATAGCCAGAGGCATCTGGAAGGACCCAGACTGGACATCACCAGCAGATGATGGACCCTGTGAGGAGGTGGGGAGAGAAAAGAGGAGAACCAGAAGCCAAGAGGCCAGGAGAGTGGCATAAGCCAAAATGGCTGGGTTGTATAGGGAAGAGCAGCTGGAGGACGGTGTGCCAGCCAGGATGTCCCCCTAACAGATTCTGGAGCTGCTGAGAGAGTTTGGTGGACAGGTCTGCTTTGATATGGCACCTCAGTTAGCCATATGTCCTTGGTTTTAGACCTAACACATACTCTTTTGAAAATAATATATATAGATCCCTAGTGCTGTGTAAAATCTGGAAGTGCTTTTCTACCCCAGACTGCATAATCTTACTGCATTCTTAGCATCAAGGTTCCAGCTATTGCCTTTCTCTCTGCCCTGAATAAGGCTGTAATCTACTTGTGTGACAACTGAGTTGAGATGTACAGCTGCCCTTTGGAGGTTAGGGACAAAGGATAACAGTCTGCAATGTAGACCCATCCCCTTAAAATTATAGTAGCATCCTTGTTGCAAAACTGAGCCAACTACTTGGTACAGATGTAGATAACTGTCTAACCCCACAATGAAGCTCTAAATGCAGTTTTTAAAAAAAATTCATTTATTTTATTTTATTTAAATGAGTACACTGCAGCTGTCTTCAGACACACACTAGAAGAGTGCATCAGATCCCATTACAGATGGTTGTAAGCCACCATGTGGTTGTTGAGAATTGAACTCAGGACCTCTGGAAGTCAGTGCTCTTAACTTCTGAGCCATCACTCCAGCCTCTAAATGCAATTTAAAAAATACTGATTTATGGGTTAGAGAGATAGCTCAGTGGGCAGAGTGACTTGCTGTGCAAACATGAAGGTCTTGAGTTTGGGTCTCCAGAACCTATGTAAAAGCTGGGTAGGCAGCATGTGCCGGTAACTCTAGCACTGCAGGGTAAAACAGACAGAGGCTGGAGCTTGCGGACCAACCAGTGGAGCTGAAATGGTGAGCTTCAAGTTCAGTGAAAGCCCATCTCAACAAAATTAGGTAGTGAAGTGATGGAGGACAATGCCCTATATCAGCCTCTGCTTTTCATATTATGTGCCTGCTGCACAGGCGAGCACACTTAAACATGGGCATTCACACCTGAATGAGTGTGCATATACACATGCGCTCTCTCTCTCTCTCTCTCTCTTCCCCCTAACTCCCTCCCTCCCCCCCCTCTCCTGGACGTAATGTGGTGGGCATATTCCTGTAATCCTAGTGCTGGAGAGATGGAGACAGAAGGGTCCCTCGTACTTGTTGGCCCTTGTCAGCCTTGCTACTTGGTGAGCTCTAGATTAAGCGAGAGATTGTCTCAAAAACTAATGTGGAGAGCAATTGGAAGACACGGGATGTCAATTTTGGCCTCAGTATACATGTAAACATCCACGAACACATACATAAAGTGGAAATTCAAAAGTTGTGTATTTTGAGGCAATGGGAGAAATTTCTCATCTTCTATAATCTGCATGCTTAGAAGAAGCACATTTTTAGTATTACATTCAATTATTCAGGTGCAGAATTCAAGAACTGCATTTATACAATTGTCTAGACATACAAAACACTATGCAGATGACAGGCTTTTGTAAACCTCTAAGGGAGCAGAAAATGGAGATAATCAGGCTTTTCCTGTGTGCTTCAGTGACCTTCTTTGGAGTCATAGTCATTGTTACCAGCTAAACACTTTTTTGAGTGGAGGGACACTGTTTTGGCAGAGCAAAGGAAACATAGGGCAGTTCCGAGGAGGCTAGAATGGGGTGACCCAAAGGCTGAGGGATAGTAGTTCATTGCATCGTTGATTTTAAAGAAGTTTTGTGAGCCAGGCGTGGTGGCCCATGCCTGTAATCCCAGCGCTTGGGAGGCAGAGGCAGGTGGATCTCTGAGTTCCAGGCCAGCCTGGACTACAGAGTGAGTTCCAGGACAGCCAGGGCTACACAGAGAAACCCTGTTTCAAAAAACCAAAAACCAAAACAAAATAAAACAAAAAGAAGTTTTGTGAATATTTATGTTGTGAGTACATTATTTATGGGGTGAGGTGAATCTTTTTCCCACTATGTTGGAAATCATGGAAGTCCAGCTATTCCCTTCTAGGTCATTTCTTCCCTTGATTGTCTGGAAAAGCCTAAGGTGATCTTAAACACAATATAGATGATATTATAGTGGACCTGGGGTCTTAGAAAATGCAGACCCTCCATTAAAGTACATGTGTGACATCTGGGAGAGTTCCTTTATGCTTGTGTTTCTGATACCATGGCAAGAACTTTAAATCATCCTCAAAGATGTTCAACCACAATGTGGCATTCTGACAGTCAGGAGACAGAGCTAGCCAAGGTAAGACTGCAGAGTCCTTAGCTCCCTCACATCTCTATGACTCATAGGAAACACTGAAAGATGCAGCTACAGCTTTCTGAGGTTACCTCATAACTACCTGCTTGCCTGCTGTGTTTTTGTGTCAGGCTCTGCATCAATCAAGTCTTCAGGCTGTGCTGCAGCGTTTCTCTTGACTTGCAAGCCAACTCCTTGCAGAATTCTTTTTGTATTGTCTTTTGTACCCTGTATGTTTTTGATTCATCAGAGTTAAACTGTAGGATGTTGTTTGCAGGATTGGAGGTCTTCCTCTTTCATTTCAGGGTTTTTTGTTTGTTTGTTTTAACAAATAAATATAGCGCCAAAAAGAGATAAGGTTACCAAAGTTACACCTGCTCGGTTTGTGAGCTGGCCCCTAGGCCTAATTAGGAAGCTATGGGTTTCCTTATCACACAGTGTTTCTCACTAACTTTTGTAGCTTTCTCTCTGAGGTGCTTGGGGGCTATCCTGTCACTATATTTGCCTTTAAGTAACCAGGAGCCTGTCATAAAACATTGTATTTTCTATGACTCCATTTTTTAGTAGTGAAAATTATATAAATTGCACGAAAGGGATACATTTCATTTTGAAATTCTCATACATGCACAAGATGTAATCTGTGGTATTGACCCCTCTATTATGCCTCTCTTCCCACGTTCCTAATAGCTTTCCTTGAGCTGGTGAGACACTGCTTGCACAGAGACAGGGTAGCCTGAGTTGATTCCTGGGACCCACATGGTGGAAGGAAAGGACCACTCCTCGAAGGTTGTCCTTTGACCACATACATGCCATGACAGACATGCACCAAGACTTGACAAATTCAACAAGCAGACAAATTGAGAGTCCCCCCCTTTTAATTTCAAATCCTTCTTTTCCTCCTAAATTCCACATGAGAAAAAGCAGCCAGTTTTTATATTTGTGACTTAAATTTGGCTTATTTTGCTTGGTGTAGTGATCTCCAGTTCCATGTGGTTTCCTAAAAATGATATAATATCATGTTTTAATAGTCAAGTCAAATCCGTTTCCCTTAACTGTTCATTGCTGATGGACACCTTGGCTGACAAATGATAGCTTGGACATTGTGATCCACTAGTGCTTTGATGAGCATGGGCATGCAGCACCTCAGTGTAAGCCGGCATTGATTCTTTGGGTTGTGTACAGGAAGTAGATTGTGTGTAACTATAGTTTTGACATTTTGAGGATCATTTGTAGTAGTCGTCTGATTTTCGTTCCCTAGAGGTGTCCAGGTTCCTTTGCATGCGTCCTTGCCAGTGTGTGTTGTTTGTGCTTCTTGATGATACTGATTCTGACTGGCGTGGGTGGAAGATCAATGTTGTTTTGTTGTTCTTTTGTTTTTCTTTTTTTCTCATGTAGTTTTGCTATATATTTATATTGGAGGTAATCTAGGCTGGGGATGACAGAGTGCTTGGCTGGCATGCGAGCATACAAAGCTCTAGGGGTCAGTCTTCAGCACCACAAAACTCCATGGAGACACACCTGTAGATGACGGTATACACAGGAAGGCCAAGGAAAGGTGAGAAATTCAAGATAGCCTTTGAGATCAAGGCCAGCCTAGACTACATGAATCTGACGTGTGTGCATGTTCATTCTTGAGAGTGTGCACACAGACACATACACATAGACAGACCTCTCTGTGTGTCTGTGTTTGTCTGTTTTCCCCTTGTAAATATATATGTATGAAAACTGTCCGGGGATGTAGCTCATAGCCAAATGCTTGCCTAGTGTTCATAGAACCCTGAATGTGATTCCCCAATATTGAAAAATAAGCAGATATAAAACAAAAATGACAAAACTCACCACCAAAGAACTGTGGAATGAGTATATTTATCTGAAAATACCTAAACATATTTCTCAAGTGTGTACCTAAAACATGTGAGCTAGCTGAAAGTCCAATAATCAGCGTTTAAGTCCAGCATCTAGACATTATCTCAGAACTTTGGCTTCTGTAGCTCTAAATAAAAGAGTTAATTATGTTCTACCAGTACTTACTGAGAAGTTGAGCATTTTTTTGTGTAAAATGCTGAACTGCTTAGGGACACATTAGGCAAGGGATCTGGCATTTATGAAACACAGCTTCAGATTGTCTTAATTTACTTTAGTTAACCACCCCGTTTAATCCATGTGGTAACAGTGCTTAACTAGATATCATCTCATTTTATAGCACAGGAAACAGACATTGAAGTTAAGTTCTTAATCTAAACAGCAGCTCTGGAATTTGACCCTAATTCTCTCTGACAAACAGCCCATGTCCTTTCCTAATGCACTGTGTTGCTTTTTATATAAATAGGATATAGTCCTTGTTTCATGAGTTTAGAGTTTAGTCTAGGAGTTCCTAGAGCTGCATTAGAAAAGTTTGTGATTCTCCTTCAGAAAGTCACAGGTTCAAAACTCATTTTTTATAATAAGTAATATTAAGGTTCTGTTTCACTGCTGATGCAGAAGCCATAATGGGTAAGATTCTGGCACCTTAGAACAAACTCACGGAGGGGCACCATAGCAGACTCCAATTATTGTCATGTTTGCCGCTATGTACCAAGAGGAAAAGAAAAATAAATGCCCGTTGGAGCTGCAATTAAAATAAATTAAGACCCAAAGTGTGTACATCTTTTTTACTGACCTAAAGCCAAATGTATGAAGTTTGTCTTTCTAATGTGTGTGTTCTTTTGGCTTTTTTTGGCGGGGGGTGGGGGAGTGGGGGTGGGGGGTGTTGGATTGGGTTTTTTGAGACAGGGTCTCTCAGAGATCCACCTGCCTCTGCCTCCCAGAGTGCTGGGATTACAGGCGTGCGCCATCACCGCCCGGCTGATCCTTTGGCTTTTATCACACGATTAGTCTGTTATTGTTGCAGGAAAAATTAAACAATAGGCACCATCCCTTGCTAAAGCCAGCTACTCTCTGCCCGGTGGTCTCGCTGCCTCCTGACTAGCCCCAGTCTAGCCCCAGTCGGCAGGCTTTCCTTCTCAGAGTTGCCTGCCTCAGGGCTGCCTACACCTTCTCAGCCATCCACCTCCTAGGTGGTCACAGTTCCCCCTAACCCAGTAAATTAAGACTCTAGAAGCTTATAATTAATCAGTCAGATTTATATAAATAAATTCTCATTTCATAAGATGCCCAGACAATAATTTCAGAGTCAATTGATAATGATATAAACTGCCCACCTAGATAAGACAAATTGTCCTGTAATTATCCATTCCTTATAGGATAATCATAGCTGCCTGTGGCTATTTATCTGGATCAGTCTGTTCCTCCTCTATCTTCTTCCTTCTCTCCTTCTTTCCTTCTCCTCTGTCCCCATCTCTGAAAACTGTGCTCCCCCTCCCTTTTCCCTGTCGAATCACGGGCTTCTTGTATTAATATTTAAAGTGATTGGACAGGGAAAATTCTACTACAAGTCATCACCATCTCGCCACCTCAGGAGTAACCACTGTACTTGTCTGCATGACTGTAGCACCATACAGCTACTCACCTACTTCCTGTCTGGATTTACCCATCCCAAGCAGTCCATGTAAGGTCACTGATGCAGTGTGTGGACTTTGTATCATGATTTTTTTTTTAAATCAATTTAAGTGCTAGGCATGTGGCATAGGCCGTTAATCCCAACATCTGGGCAGCAGAGGCTAATCTGATATACATAGCGAGTTCCAGACCAGCCATAGATTCATAGTATAACCCTATCTCTAACAAATAACCCAACTTTATTTATTTATTTATTTTATTTTTTAATTCTAGGAGGCTGGAGAGATGACTCTGGTTAAGAATGGTTGCTGTTCTTCCAGAGACCTAGGTTCAGTTTCCAGCATCCACATGCAGTGTTCACAAGCATCTGCAACTCTAGTTTCAGGGGATCTGGTAACCTTTTCTGGCCTCTAAGGTCACTAACACATGTTGTGTACACACACACACACACACACACACACACACACACACTTCCCCCTTCACACACACATATACACATTTTCTCTCTCACACACACACACTCTCTCATCTCTGTCTCTCTCTGTCTCTCTGTCTCTCTGTCTCTCTCTCTCTCTCTCTCTCTCTCTCACACACACACACACACACACACACTCTCACAGCTCTGTCCTGTGATATGGGTTCTAAGGATTAAACTCAGGTTCTTAAGCTTGGCAGCAGCAAGTATCTACTGAGCTATCTTACTGGCCCTGTCCTTTTTGTCTGCATGAATGTCGTGCACTATGTATGTGACCCAAGGAGGCCAGAAGATGATATCAGATTCACTGGAACTTGAGTTACAAGTGGCTGTTAGTCACAGTGTGGGTTCTCGGACTCCATCCCTGTTTCTCTGGAAGAACAATAAACACTCTTAACCGCTGAGCCATTTCTCCAACCCCACTCCCCATTAAATCTTTTGTTTTGTTTTGCTTTTCAGGAGAGGGTTTCTCTGTGTAGCCTTGGCTGTCCTGGAACTTGCTCTTTAGACCAGGCTGGCCTTGGGCTCATAGAGGTCCACTTGTCTCTGCCTCTGAAGTGCTGGGGTTAAAGAAAGACATCATATACCACCACTGCCTAAACCATTAAATCTTTTTAAAAGTAGCTATACAAAGCCAGGCAGTGGTGGCACACGCCTTTAATCCCAGCACTTGGGAGGCAGTGGCAGGTGGAGCTCTGAGTTTGAGGCCAGCCTGGTCTACAGAGTGAGTTCCAGGATAGCCAGGGCTACACAGAGAAAAACAAAACGAAATAAAACAAAAAAGTAGCTATACAGAGACTAAAGTAACAAACTATGCAATTCCACACACATAAAACACACAATTTACTGCTGCTTAGTGAGTTTATAAACAGCACAGTTACTACCACCGTTGATCTTAGAACATTCCAGTCACTTCACGATGAACCTGTGCCGTTTTTCTCTTGCTCCTCATCCCCAGACACATCCCTTCCTACTGTGTGCTTTTGTTTGTGTGTGTTTCCTTGTTGTGACCTTGTGTGTGGTTGGGATCATACAGTACATAGAGCTCATGTGTGCTGCAGCACTGCTGTGCGTCTGACTTCAGCCTGCCATGGCTGTGACATGCACAGCGTTTTGTTTCATGATTCCTACCGACTAACTGATGTGCTTATTGTCCATTTGTATGCATTCTTTCATTTCAGACTTGAGAGTGTTTCTCTTTAAGTTCTTAAATCTTAAGATTTCCTTATATATGATCTTAACTGCCTACTAAATGCTTTGTATTTTCTCTGTGTGGATCCACTTCTATGGAGCCCTGGCTGGCCTAGAACTCCTTATATAGAGAACTTGGAGGGACGCTCCTGCCTCAGCCTCCTAGGAGCAGAGGCCTAGGTCTCTTCCTTGCTTTTGATGTTATTGGACGCTAATCTTTAGAGTGTCAGCTTTTGAACTTTGATGTAGTCCAGTTTATCTACTTAAAATATTATGATATTTATTTATCTTAGTGAGGGGTGTGTGTGTGTGTGTGTGTGTGTGTCTGTGTCTGTCTGTCTGTCTGACTATGTCATATCTAGGAACCTTGCCTAATGAAAGCTCATGAATATTCATACCTGTTTTGTTGGTAGTAGCATTTTAGGTGTTGCTTTACATTTAGTGTCTTGTTTGTATAATGCAAAGTGTTTCCTATGGGTCCATTTCCCTGGCATCTTACATTGATCAGTAGAGTCCACCTGCCCAATACCTGCTCTGGGACTTTTCTTCTCTCCACTGACTTGTCTCTCCACTGACTTGTTATTCACTATGATCATTTAAATCGGAGCTGAGGTTTAAATGATCTTGGAAGTTTGCTGTGGCCCTGAGGAGTGCTTCTAGCCACCTCTCCTGGTTCTCACTGCTGACTGGCTGCGCTGTGGTTTAGATTGTTGTTCCTAAGTAAGAGGAGCTGTTTCTCAAGATGACTTCAGGCGGAGTCCCCAGCCTGTTTAAATAAAAAGTTTCTTTGTGGAGAACTTAGGAGCTTCCTGTGGATAGCCTCTGCTCTTGGGCAGATCTCTGAGTCATTCCTTAGGACATTGGCCAGGGGGGTGGCTTGTGGTCTTTTTGATTTGCCTCAGAGTGTGGAATTTTTGCCTGGTGATGGAACTGGAGCCCAGCATTTTGAGACTCTTGTTGCTTGGGTCAAGCGCTTGTACCATGGTGCCCCAGACTCTTGGTCTCACCTAGAATTTAACCTCTTTGTCCCAAAGGGGTAGAGGATGAGGGAAGCCAGTCTTTCTGGTGCTTGATCTGGAGCTAGAGCAGGCACGCTTTTTGGTCACAGTCAGCTCTTTCAGGTAGAGATGGGGTGTGAGCTGGTCAAGGGGATGTTGGGTCACACTCACTGGACAGTGTCAGTCTCTCTTGAGGAACTCCTCATTCACAGTCTCTCTGGAGGAGCATTTGGAGAGCTTTTAAATGGTTGCTTCTCCTGGGTGGTCTTCTTTGGCTTTGCTCATTTTCCTGAGGAGTATGTCTTTTGAGTTCCTCTGTTGAGAGCATGGAGGTAAGACTTGTAACATAATACCCTGGTTGGGATCACTTTTTAAAAAAATATTTTTTAAACTTTTTTGAGACAATATTTTGCTGTATTACCCTAGCTGACCTGGAACTTACTGTGCATTCATAGTAAGGCTGCTTTTCAACCTAGACTCTCTTATCTCAGCTTCCAGGCATATGCTACCGTGCCTGGCTTTATTATCAGTTCAATTTCTATAGCATCTAACTTAATAACTCTGTATCTCCTCCTTTGTGTTGAAATGGTCAAAAATTACAACTTACCCATTGTGTCCTAGTTACATAGATTTAACTCTTGGGTTTTGTACCTCCTATTTTATAAGACAGAAGAAAACCAAATTAACTTATACCGTTTTTTTTGTGTTGTTCACTTCTTTCATTTTTCAGTGCTTTGTATTGTTTTTGTGTGTATGTGTTTGAATTGGTGTTTCATTTCAACCTGAAGGACTTCTAGCATGTCTTGTAGGTCACGTGTGCTAGCAAAAAAATTTTCCCTTCAGTGTGGAAAGGTAAGTTTTGATAGGACTGTTGACTTTGAGTTTGTCATCCACCGTGTCTGTGTCCACTGAGTGGGCAGTCAGCTCTTCACTGTGCTGCAGATCTTTGTGCTTCATAACTGTGTGTGTGTGTGTGTGTGTGTGTGTGTGAGAGAGAGAGAGAGAGAGAGAGAGAGAGAGAGAGAGAGAGAATTTTTTTTTCTTTGTTGCTCTCCAAGTTTTCTATCATTGGATTGTGGAGTGTCTAGGCGTGAATCTCTTACACGTACTTGGAGTTTATTGAACTTCTTGGATGCATGGGTTAATATTTCCATCAAATAGAAAGGTTTTCAGGTGTCATTTCCTCAGATGTCCCCTCTTCTTTCTCTGCTCTCTCTGAGACTCTGCATGCATCCGCGAAGCCATAGTTCCCATAGGTCTCTGCAGGGAAGGAGTTCTTTGTTATCACAGGTGTCCATCCCATCTTCTGAACTGAAATGGCTGCCCAACCTCTAGTAACTCAGTCCTATTTGTCCTCAAGAGAGCTCTGTGTATTCCCCTTAACTATACCTACTAGAAGTCTCCTGTGCCACTTGAGCTTAGAGTCCACTGGCCAGAATGCCATTACGTGACTGCAGCTAGTTGTAAGGGGAGCTGGGAATTGTAGTCATTAAGTAAACTGGGGTTGCCCTTTGTCTGTTTTCTTTCTTTCTTTCTTTCTTTCTTTCTTTCTTTCTTTCTTTCTTTCTTTCTTTCTTTCTTTCTTTCTTTCTTTCTTTCTTCCTTCCTTCCTTCCTTCCTTCCTTCCTTCCTTCCTTCCTTCCTTCCTTCCTTTCTTTCTTTCTTTCTTTCTTTCCTTTTTTTTTTTATTAAAAGAGAAGAGGAAAAGGAGTTTAGGGGCTGATGAGTAATATGGCTAAGGTCACTCACTTGAGTCCTGGGAGCCTCCACCATCCCAGGTTTCTGGCACTTTCTAGAAGTTCCCTCTACCTCCCACCCCCAGCAGCTGCATGTTTTCATTCATTCTTAAAACAGAATCTCATAATGTAGACCAGACGAGTCTCAAAGTCATCCTCTGGCTGGGCTGCTTCCCGAGTACTGGAATTAAAGGTGGGTGCCACCGTCCCAGCTCTGTGTCCTGCTTCTTTGTACCCAGTGGTACTGGCAATGGAATCCAGGTCTTCCCTGGAACAGGCTGATGGGGGTAGTGTTTGTTGTGTTTTCATAAAAAAGAAAAGCCAGGGATGTGTTTGGTAGAGGCGCTATGGTGTGGGGAAGAGGGTTGCTTCTGCAGGCCCATGCTGAGGCATCCCTTCCCATGAAGTACCAGCCGCATGCGGTATGGCATGGTATGGTATGGTATGGTATGGTATATTATTTAGGGCATGGGGAGGGGAGGGAGTAGGGGGGAAGACACACACACACACACACACACCCCCCTATGTATGTGTGTGTGTGTGTGTGTGTGTGAGAGAGAGAGAGAGAGAGAGAGAGAGAGAGAGAGAGAGAGAGAGAGAGAAGAAGAAGAAGAAGAAGGAGGAGGAGGAGGAGGAGGAGGAGGAAGAGGAGGAGGAGGAAGAGGAGGAGGAGGAGGGGCCAGTGAGGTAACTGTGGGGCAGAGCCTTGATGGAAGGCTAACAGTGCTAAGGCACACCCCTGGCGCCTCTTGCTGCTTGTCAGCAGTTTCTGATTTTAATAATCACAGTCCTCTTTCTATTTCACTTTCATGCTTGTGACATCCATGTTAGCCACATTCAAAGGTTTTCCTTTGGATGTGAATCACCATTGTGTTCCCCTTTTCCTTGATTAGCTTTAAACCTTTTCATTTTAAGATACAACGCCAACAAAATATTTAGCCATTCATGAGACTGGTGTGTATATATCCACTTTTGCTTGTTATCTACACTGTACTTATTGCCTACACAGGTGACTTCAAAATACTTAGTGCGGACTGCTGGCACTGGGGTTTACCCTTTTATGAATTTTTATAGTAACTGCACTCAAGGACTGGGGATTATTATAGCTCAGTTAGTTGGAAGAGTTCTGGCCTAGCATGCCTGGGGTTATAGGTTTGACCCCTAGCAGTGGACAAAAAAGGTAATAGTAATAATGGCTGTGCTAGCCTGCCTTGGGAGGCAGCACTTGGAATGCAGAGGCAGGTGGATCTGTGAGTTTGAGGCCTGCCTCTTTTGTAATGCTTACAGACAAGTGCTGCCTAATGATGGCAGTGTAGGCTGAGGACTGTATCAGTGGTGATCTTGTCACTGTGCAAGCACACAGAGTCATTACAGACACTAGGCAAGGACAGGCAGCATAAACTTAGGGGACACTGCCATGTGTGTAGTTTTGTTGTTGAACAGAGTCTTATGTTCACATGACTGGTTTTTTGTTTCGGTTTGTTTTTGGTTTGGAAAAGGAAGGTCTTCCCTTTTCTTCTCTCTTTTTTCTAAGGCTTTAAATATAACTGTGCTGACATTTAAAGTCTACTGATGATTTACACATACTGTCAGGGATTCTCAGCAACTTTTCAAAATACTTATGGACTAAGAGTAATACTTTAAAACATTTTTTTTCATTTTATTTGCATTTCTGTATGAAATGAAACAGCAAGAGGCTGTGGGAGAAAGAGAGCAAGCATGTGCACCCATGTTGCCGCCTATATGTGCAGGTCAGGTGATTCTGGAGAGTGTTCTGTCTTAAGACTGAGGGATGTGGGAGTTGAGCTCAGCTTGTGAAGTTTGGTGGCAAGCACCCTAAGTCCCTGAGCCATTTCACTGGTCCAGAGTAATGCTGTCTACAGCAAGAAGCGGTCAGAAGCGAAGTAAGTCATAGCTGAGACATGGTTTTTATTGAAATCATCAAGGGTCATTGTATCTCTAGAAATACTGTGTTGGTCAAAGGTCTTTAATAAGCTGAAAATGAAGGTGACCTGAATAGTCAGTCTTCTGTATAGTTTAGTTAATAATCTCATTTGGGTCCAGTGAGATAGTGCAGCAGGTAAAGGTCCCTGTCTCCAAGTTAGATGACCAGAATTTGATATCCAGAACCTACAGGATAGAGGGTCAGAATGGACTCCTTCCTATAGATCGTCTTCCTGATCTTTACACATGCTCCATGGATCTGCACACACATGTAAAATACAATTTAAGATAAGCTAGTTTTGAGTTGTAGATACATACGGCTTAGTGAGTAAAAGGCACTGGCTGGCTGCCAAGTCTGAGGATAGGTGTTTAATGCCCCAGAAGGACACACAGGTAGAAAGAGAAAACTAACCTCCACAAGTTGTCCCCTGACCACACAAGTGCCATGGTTTGTGTATACCCACTCCCTCTACACACACCATAAGTGGGGCTTTTAAAAGCAACTTTCTACAACTAAACTATTTGAACGAGTAATCTATGAACACTACAGCCACCGCCCAGTTGTTTTGCTCTAAAGCTACAGTGCAGCTGCACATTGTCCTGACAGTTCTCCCTCCATAGGGCACCTACAGGAGCTCAGGTGCTCTCCAGAGGCTGTGCATAGCCAGGGAGATGCTCCTCTCTGTGCTGTATTTGGAAATTCCTTCAAAACTGCAGCAACTTCATTCTTTTTATGGCAAGACACGTTATTCAAAGTGCTTATACATTTTGGATCATGAATTTAGGGAACCCCTTGTGTTTTCTTTTGTAAAGCATGAGTGTGTTCTTGTTGTGCTGGGAAAGAGCTCATTGGGAAACCTAAGGATACGAGGGAGGCTGCTGGCACTCCAAAGAGCAGCTTCCCATAATGCTCCATTGTAGTGGGAAACAAAGCGCAGCACTGTAGACGGCTTCCTCCCTCTGCCTAGGTGAGGTTTGTCTCGACAGGTTTTTCATTCCAAAGTTACTATGTTAAAAAAAATAACAAGTCTCACTCATGTGAGTCCCATCTGAACAGGATTGCTATGGCGGATTTTCTGTAGGGCAGATTTTTCTGTGGCTTGGCCACATTTCAGCCTATGCTGGTTTATTGGCACATGAAGATTTAGTAAGAGGGAAAGTGGCTGAAAAATTCAGAATTCTTTCCTGAATTCATTCCTGAATGCTTTCTCGTAATAGACCACATAACTTTTAAGTGAACATACAGAATCTGATACACAGCAAGAAGTGTCTAAGTATCTGTGGTTCCATCTCTTATACAAGTCTCCAAAATGCAATGGAATTCCACTTTTAAAAACTGAACTTGACCAGCACAGAAGGGGGCTTTCTTGTGAATCCTGGGAAGCATGCCTGTGATGTTTGTGGGCATGAATGAAGTCCATGAAAGAATGCAATGAGGTCATCTGCTGGAAATAGTGCTTTAGGTTGCAAGCATTTATTTCCAGACGGGTGTGTGCCAAGGGGTGGTTTAAGGTAAATTGTGAAATTTATGTAAAATGTTGTCAGCAAAACACATCCTGTGGTTGCTATTTCTGTGCTTTTCAGAATACTTTCTTGTTGGATCCTCTATGATTACAAGATAGATAACAATAGTATCACTAAACATTGCGATATATGACTTATTCAGATCATATATCACAGCTGTAATCTAAAGAACATCCCATTGTTGTTTGGGACAGGCTAAATAGTAAATTAGACACAAAGTCAGAAGCAGGTTAAAGTAAATAACTTCCCTATGGTCATTCTTTGTGTACCAGCTAAAGTGGTTTTAGAAACTATGGATCGGGCCTTGCACTCTGTGTCCAGGGACATCTGCCTTACCTGCCTACCGTCAAGCTCTTTAGCTTGTCCCACCTCAGTGCCCTTCAGTTTGCATTTGCTGTTCCCTCTGCATTGCTGTCTGTTTCTTACCAAGTAAATTCAGGCAGAGAGTGTTGATGTGGTAACTAGTGGCATAGGTTCTAAAGCTGCTTGTGCAGGGTCTAATAGCGTAAACTTTCAACACCTACAGTCCTCAACTTTAAAACTGAATACTGTGAATAATAGCTCTTAGTGTTGTCCAGATTGAATACAGACAAGGAGAGTGCCTCTCTTATATTATGTGGTCATTAAGTGTTTACTGTTCTCAATTCAGCTCAGATAGCATTTCTTCAATGAGACCTTTCTCGACCTGGACCAGGCATATGGTGTTTATAGTTTATTTACATTATCTTCCTGTAAGGCTGTTTACTTTTGTTTTACTTGTATTACGTTGAGGTAGGACTTATTATGTAGTCCCAGCTGGCCTCAGACTTCCAGATCTGCCCTCCTCTGCCTCCCAAGGGCTGTGCTACCACACTTCACCTATATATCTTCTACGATAATATAAATTTTCAGCACATCAGAGAAATTTTGTCTTTTCAACTTGAGTGCCTAAAACAAAGCTGATGGTGAGAGTCAGGTCTACCCCAAGTCTTTAGGACAGTGTTGCTCAGTCAAGAGAAGATGGAGCTTTGCCTACCTGACACCTATAGGGTACACTATAAGCTATGGACTTTGATGGAAGTGATGTAATCAGTGGAACAGGAATTGAGCCTGGGGATGAAATACATATTTTACTTCTCTTCTGTTTTTATTTATTTCTGCTGCTTCCAGCTGGTGAGTTTATGCCCCTTTACATAAGCCCTTAAGCTTACTTGAGTCTTTAAGTTTGGGGACAGCTGGTCGCCTCTCAGCATTCTAAAGTTACAGCTTTATTGCATGTCTAAAATAGTATGAATAGACAGTGCTGATATGTAATTAGATACTCGTCTGTATATGGTAATTTAGGAGTCTCAGGGATGGCCTGAGAGCCTCAGTAAGCACAGAGGCTGGGAATGCCTGAGCTTTCAACTGATCCAACTTGGGGGTGTTCCAATCCTTAGCAATTCCGTTACTGATTTACAAACTAAGAAACATTAACTAATTACCCCTCTGTAATTTTATTCCTACTTGTTCTCATAGTCCTGGTTACTTTTCTGTTGTTCTCTTCTGCTTTATCCCCCTATGTATTTAAAAAGTTATGCGTATGTCTGCTTTAGTGAGTTTGTGTGTTCATGTGCGTATAGGTGCCTATGACTGGGACTGGAGTTATAGAGACTTAGATGTCACCCATCATGGAAACCAAACTCTGGGTCCTCTGCATGAGCGGAAGTGTTCTTCACTGCTGAGCCACCTCTCCAGCCCCCTCTTCCTTGCTCGTGTTGTTTATAATTTCTCTTGTACTACCTTCATTTCCATTTTTCCTGCTCTAATATTAAAGGAAGCTCAAATGACATCGTTAGAACCTGACCTTGGACCCTGGACTCGATGTGCAAAGTCAATTTTACCTCCTCAGATAAAATTCTCCCTTTCTTAGTTTCTTTTAACAAAACTACCTGAGTTCTAAGAACACAGGGGTGTGCTGCCACACCCAGCTATTGGTGTCATCTTTGACACTTCCTCCTGGTTCATCTCCTGCACCAAATGCATCTCACAACACATGTATCCCATACAAGGCCTGTCTTGTTCACTCCACATGAATTCAGTAGATGTGAGCCACAGCTCTCCTGAGAACACTGTGTCAGTCGTCTTCTGCAGAACCAACATTCTGGGTCTCAGTATACTTACGTTTTAACTTATGAAGTGCTCTTTTCCTTTCCCCTAAGTTGTCTTTTCATAGTAATTCTCTGATGTACTGATTCTCTTAAACATCGATGATGTTACTTCCTGCTTTCTAGAGCTAGAGGCTTAGTTTTCTGTCCCAGAATCATTTTATGTACCTTTTGCACTTGAATCGCATGGTTTGCCAATTGGATTTCCCATTCATGGTAGGTACCTCCTATCTATTCTCCTCTGTCCGTGTTCATGCAGTCCTTTCTCCTGGATGAGTCTAAGCTTCCCAAGGGCAGGAGTTTTCTTTTCTTTGCTGTAAACCCTATGAACTTGTACAGTGCCTGTCAGGTAGTATACTCAATAAACATGTATTGAAGACCCAATGAAAAGTGTGTG
Source organism: Apodemus sylvaticus (assembly GCF_947179515.1). Taxonomy (NCBI): domain Eukaryota; kingdom Metazoa; phylum Chordata; class Mammalia; order Rodentia; family Muridae; genus Apodemus; species Apodemus sylvaticus. Next base: position 49,880,268 of record NC_067488.1, on the reverse strand, counting down.
AATCCTGTTGGTTGTATCTGTTGTTGAGGATTTTGGGTGATGGATTGTTCATGTTGACCTGAAACTCCCTGATACAAGTGATCTTTTTACCCATGCTGCTTGGACAGCTAAAACTTACAGGTTATTCTTAAGTACTGTGGCCTTTTCCACAAAGCTTTTTCTGATCTTTGTATTTTTATACCTAACTGTGATAGAACCGTCTTTATTCTTTGCTTTCTGTTTCTCTGACTTCAGAGTATATATGAATGCTAGTTATGAGGTTAATGTGAGTATATGAAATATTTCTGAGCCCTTATTGTGTATCAAGGTTTGTGTTTAGATACTTGAGACAAAAAGACAGCAGAATGGAGTTTTCTTTCCTCATTAAATTTACTAGCTACTGGGTCATCAGCTCACTAGTGGGGAAGGTCAGTGACAAACACAGAGTCTCAGAAACACAGCTGTTGGAATGGGTGGGGGCGCAGAAGAAAAGGCAGCGTGGGTAGCCTCATGTACAGAGCAGCTAGCCAGTGCATAGAGATGAAGGAGGATGGGTCAGGGGCAATGGAGAGAAGGAAGGCAGTGGTGGGACCTTACGCTTTTGGAACCAAAGAGCCAAGTGTACCACATTTCGATGATTGATTGATTCATCATGAAGAAGCCTGAAGTGAAAAAGGCTGCATATTCACAGGCCGTCATCACATTATCTGTCCTTATAGGCTGGCCATTTGGTTAAGAAATGTACTAGACCCTCACACCAGACAGAATGGCCAAGATCAAAAACTCAGGGGACAGCAAATGCTGGAGAGGATGTGGAGAAAGAAGAACTCTCTTCCATTGCTGGTGAGATTGCAAGCTGGTAAAACCACTCTGGAAATCAATTTGGTGGTTCCTCAGAAAATTGGAAATAGCACTACATGAGGACCCAGCTATACCACTCCTGGGCATATACCCAGAAGATGCTCCAACATGTAATAAGGACACATGCTCCACTAAGTTCATAGCAGCCTTATTTATAATAGCCAGAAGCTGGAAAGAACCAAGATGCCCCTCAACAGAAGAATGGATACAGAAAATGTGGTATATTTACACAATGGAATACTACTCAGCTATTAAAAACAATGAATTCATGAAATTCTTAGGTAAATGGATGGAGCTAGAAAATATCATCTGAGTGAGGTAACTCAATCACAAAAGAACATACACGGTATGCACTTGCTGATAAGTGGATATTAGCCCAAAAACTCAGAATACCCAAGATACAACTCACAGACCCATGAAACTCAAGAAGAAGGAAGACCAAAGTGTGGATACTTTGATCCTTACTGCTGAGCCAAATGACATTTTACTATTATTTATCTTTTGTCTTATAGGACTTGATAATTGCCTTTATTGATTTTGTTTTGTTTTGTTTTGAGGCAGGATTTCTCTGTGTAGCCCTGGCTGTCCTGGAACTCACTCTGTAGACCAGGCTGGCCTCGAACTCAGAAACCCACCTGCCTCTGCCTCCGAAGTTCTGGGATTAAAGGTGTACGCCACCACTGCCTGGCGATAATTGCCTTTATTGAAAGTTTGTTTAATTTTCCTTGTAAGTATCAGTAATTCTTTCCCATACTCGTTGTGCTTCTTGCTGGCATTTGAAACCAGAGTCTTACACTCTGCTAGTGAACTGTATCCCAGCGGCCATTGTTTACTTGCTAAGATAACTTCTCTCTCAGTCTTGTTTTCCATTGCTTACAACAAAATGCCTGAAACTAGGTGAATTTTAAAAATGTTTTCTTAATACGCAGAACATGGCACCAGTATGGCCTTGCCTTATCATAAGCATGTTGGAGTATATCAGATGGCAAGACAGCAGAGGACCCCTCTAAACACTGTTGACGTGTGAGTTGGAGGCACACATTCGGACCATAGCACCCGAGAGCCACTTCCTCCTCTAGTCTTGGCATACTGTTAGGCTGCCTAGTGTCTGTCTCTATTTTCATCTTGGAAGTATTCTTGCTCCTTTTGGGTTGGACTTCCAGCTGCTCGACTCATCTTTTTCTTCTTTTCTTTCTTAGTTGTAGATTATATCATGGAAAGAAGCTTCTGAACAATTACTTGGGAGGTCATATTTAAAAGTTACTTAAAATCCCTTCAAACTTGAATGATGATTGTTGGGCTATAGGTAATTTTGGATTAATATTCTTTTTAGGCATGGTAGCTCATTCTGGAACTCTTAGTACTCTGGAGACTGGGGCAGGAGGATCAAGGAGTTTAAGGCCTACTTTGGCTACATGGTGAGTTCTAGGTTAGTCTGGGTTATATGAGGCCCTGTCTCAAAACAAAACCGAAAAGCCCAAACCCAAAATACCTAAATTCCCAGAATTTAAACTAAATTCCCAGAATTTAAGCCATTATTTCATAATCATTTGGTTTTCAACATTGCTGTTTAGAACTCTGTGGCTATTCTATCTCACTGTTTGTAGAGATGTTCTTTCTATACAGTGTTAGCCACATATTGCTAACTGGGGTCACTTGACATTCACTGGTGCCTGGCTCTGTTAGAGTATACAAATGCTCACATTTCTTACAGCTACAGGGATGTCTGGAAATATTAGATCCTCGTCCTTAACAATTGGTCTAGAACATTCCACATGGAAGCACAGCACGCTAAAGTAGAAGCTGCCATTTCTTCTAAATATTTTTGGTTAATTCATTTGAGACAGGATCTAACTAAGTAGCGCAGGCTGTCCTAAGACACGGTATCTTTTTTGGCTGTTTCCTAAGTGCTGGGATTCCGGTTGTACTCTTCCAATCGTGGTTTGCCCATTCTAAAACCTATTCTAGGAATTGGCCTAGTGTCATTTTACTGTGCTGTGCTGGCCAAGGCCAAAGCCAGCTTAGATTCAAGGGGGAGTGAAGTAGGCCTCACCAGTCACCCAAAGGGAAATGTATCGGAATTTGTAGTCATCTTTTCTTCTGCCACATCAGTTCCATGCACTATTTTCCTGTCTCTCTTTTCTTTCCCTCCTTCTTTCTTTTTATTTTTTGTTTGGTTTGGTTTAGGGTTATTGTTGTTCTTTGTTTTTTGTTCTTATTTTTTGTTTTGTTTTGTTTTAGACAGATTCTCTGTGTAACCCTGGCTGTCCTGGAACTCACTCTGTAGACCAGGCTGGCCTCCTGAGTAGTGGGACTTCAGGGTTACATACCTCCCTCCCTCCCTCCTTCCCTCCCTCCCTCCACCCTCCTTCCCTCTCTCCCCCCCCCCCCCCTTTTTGGTTTTGGTTTTCTAATAGCCTTGGCCGCCCTGGAACTGACTCTGTAGAGCAGGCTGACCTTGAACGCACAGAGATCTGCCTCAGCCTCCCAAGTGCTGGGTCAAAGGTATGTGCTATTACTTTTTAAAAGATGTTCTCACTACACAACCCATCCCAGGCTAGCCTGGAGCTTACTATAGCTACCCATCTCCCTCTCCCCACCCCCAAATAGTTTCCTTGCTACTTTGCAATCTGTATGGGTTTTTATTTTAGTAAAAAATATTTTTATTTGTGTGTGTATGATCTGAGGGCACTTGTGACATGGAGAACTTGTGACGGTCAGAGGATAGGCCCATTTGTGAAGCTGGCTGTCCCTTTCCAGGTGTGTGTCGGTTTGGGGTTGAGCTCAGATCTCCAGGCTTGCACAGCAGATACCTTTACCAGCTGAGCCATCTCATGGGCAGTGGAGCCTGTCTTGGATTTGAAACTCTCCTGCCTCTGCTCCAGAGTGCTGGGATGACAGGTGTGAGCCGTCACACTAGGCTGTTCTTCTTCTACTGCTTGTTTTTCATCATTTCCAAAATAAAGATGGACTCTTGACCATTGTTTAGAAGTCCTGAGTAGTTTGTGAGTTATAAAGAGAAGATCCAGTTAGAAGTGACAGTCGTGTGGACAGTTAGTTGAGATTTGTTTTCTTCATCTCTGCGACCACAGATCGTCTCTAGTAAGCTCCTACTAAATACTTAAACTGATTTGCATCCTTTATGTCAGGTTCATACATGTGTGGGTGTACACACAAACATCTACTTAGACACACAGTTTTCTAGAGTTGATGTATCATCTTTTAAAGATAACATAAAAGCCTAAGTCTACTAATTGATGAAAACATTTTCATGAAGAAAAACTAATGATCAAAAGACCTGTCCCACCCTCAGAGGAGCCATGACATTTGGTTGTATGAAGCCAGCTTTGTCATTGGGCATGAGGATGTCACTAGTCTAGTACGTCTGTTTAGAGTTGTCAGCTGTCTCCCCAAGCTCTTCCCTTCTCCGACACATTTTGTGCTGTTGCTTCTAGGTACATATGTTGCTCAGACAGAAGGCATGCAGCCTGAAAGGGGGTGGGGTTGGGTGGGGAGAGATGAAGTGGAATCAAGAGAGGGAACAGATGGGTTGTGGGAGTTGACCCTGCCCCCGTGTTGTTTTTGTTCTAGCTGCTGCTGATCATACGCGAAGCAGCAGGCCAGATAATGGTCTTGGACTCAGTAGGATTATAAACTTGCAACATTGAAGCATTCAATTTAGGGATGTTAGGAACTAAGAGGGACACTGGATCTGTACTGATGACCTCTGTACAGTTTTCAGTGTTCTCTCTACATGGTCCAACTATATTTGGGATTTTCTGTACATTAGCTGTTTGGCAATTTGAAAATGAGTGGAGAGTAATACTTGCTAGAGAAGTAAATCCGCATCTGTATTTATGCTGAGGCTCTTTCTCTTTTGTCATTGCTTATCCTTTAACTGATTCCTAGTTTATTTCGTAGGTCAAGGGAACCTCCTTTTTATGCTTCACTAAGTCCCTGTTTGCCTATGGAAGATCTTGTGATCACTATGAAGAGTGCACGTAGGGTGCCTTGTGCAGCTAGACTGGTGTTCTACCACTGAAGCTTTGTTTCAGTTATTGACTGATTGTGTGCATATGCACATGCGCATGTGCACAGGCTAGAAGAAGGCATCAGGTGCCTTCCCCTATATTTGCTTATTCTCTCAAGTCAAGGTTTCTTTCTGATCCTGGGGCTTTTGTTTTCTCTGGTAAGCTGGACGACCTGAGAGGTCCTATCTCTGACTCCCTGGGAGCTGGTGTCACAGGCCTGTACAAGAATTTTGGCTTGTTATTGTTGAATATTAATGTTGAAGTCTGGGTCCTAGTACTCATGGTTTTGCAGTGTTTGTCTTAGTGTAGTCTTGCTGTGAAGAGACACCATGACTACAGCAATTCTTACAAAAGAAAGCATTTAATCAAGGCTTGCTTAAAGTTTCAGAGGTATAGTCTGTTATCCTCATGCTGGGAACATGCTGTATCCAGGCAGACATAGTAGCTAAGAGTTCTACATCTGGATCTGCAGGCAGCAGGAAGAGGGGGACACAGCCTGGTTTTGGGTTTTTGAACGTCCAAGGTCCACCCCCAGTGGCACACTTCCTCCTACAAGGCCTTATAATTCTTTCAAACAATGTCACTTCCTAATGACCAAGGATTCAAGCCTATGAACCTATGGGGGCCATTCTCTTTCACACCACCTCAGCCATTGCTCTAGATCCCAGAATCATATGTAAACATTGAAATGGGACCAGGGTCCTGACTTGGTAGGTAAAGGCACTTGCCACTGAGCCTAAAACCTGATTTTAATCCCAGGATTCCCATGTGGTGGCAAGAGAGAACTGACTCCAGCAAGTTGTCCTCTGATCACTAGTGCACTGTGGCGTGTGCCTCTCACCACATTCAATTAAACTTTAATTATGAGAACATTATCAAGGGAGCTAAAGAGATGCCTTATCTGTTAAAAGCACTGGCCACTCTTGCAGAGAACCTGGGTTTGGTTCCCAGAACCCACACGGTGGTTCACAAATAGTCTTAACTTCAGTTCTAGGGGATTTGATGGCCTCTCCTTTCCATTGGCACCACATGCAGGTGGTGCACATGCATGCATGCAAACAAGAATGTTACCAGCATACACAAAGGGAGGAAATACAGTTTCCCTTACAACTCAGCCTCAGCAGCTTGTGCTGTGTGTGCTCTGGTTTTGTCATCCTCTATCTAATCTTGCTGCCCTGTGGCAATGTGAAAGAATGTTATTGTGGGGGCTGGAGAGGTGGCTCAGCAGTTAAGAGCACTGAGTGCTCTTCCAGAAGTCCTGAGTTCATTTCTCAGCAATCACATGGTGGCTCACAACTTTCTATAATGGGACCAGATGCTTTCTTCTGAAGACAGCTGCAGAGTACACATATACATATAATAAATAATTCTTTTTTAAAAAGAATGTTATTGTGGTTTATGCTAATGTGTAAAAATAAATCCATTTTTTCTTCCGGCCACTAAGTTCCCAACAGCGAAGACACTGAGACTGATTATATATTATTAAGTGCCTAGACCATGAGCTTCAGCTTGTTCCCTGGCTCGCTCTTAGCTTGTCATCCCTTTCATTCTAACCTGGGCTCGGCTGTGTGGCTGGGCTTTTCCTTCCTCCATCTGTCTCCTCAGCTTTCCAGGGCAGATCTTCCTTTTATTCTATCCTGGGTTCAGCTACTTGCTGAATGGTTTACATCCATCTCATCAGGGAGCCAGGGTGAATTTTCCAGGTCTCTACTTCCCAGAATTTTTTCTATCCCCACTGGATGTCCCACCTCCTATTTTCTGCCTCAGTTCATTGGCCATAAGCTTTCTTATTGACTGGTATTGCTGATGAGAGAGTCTCTCTACACTAATGTGGGCATTTTAAAGGATATACTATGAAACCTGAGAAAATGCCACCACAGCATATAATTTACTCAATAAAATACACAATAGAAAGGATACATGTAAAAATTTAAGTGATTTATTTCAAACACTTAGTGATTCTATAAATGTGGATTGTTTTGTTTTTTGAGACAGAATTTTTCTATATAATAGCCTTGGCTGTCCTGGAACTCTGTAGACCAGGCTTAGTTCAAATTCAGACAGAGATCCACCTGCTTCTGCCTCCTGAGTGCTGGGATTACAGGTGTGTGTCATCACATCTCAACATAGATATGGACCTTATATCCATTAAACTATTAAAATCAGGGTGGGGGATCAAGAAAGCTGGGAATTTAGATCATTTGGTAGAATGCTTCCCTAGCATTCAGGAAACACTGGGTTTGATCTATTAGTACTGCATAAAATTGATTGTGGTGGAGTAGACCTATAATCCCAGCACTGGGACAGATTAGGAGTTCATGAGCCGTCTCTGCTACATAGAAAATTTGAGGCCAGTTTTTGAAACATGAAACCCTGTTAAAAGAAAAAAGAAAAAGACAGAAACTCAAAATACTAAAACCTGAATAGAACCTTGTTAAAACAGTCTTTTTTGCTGTTTCTATTTCTTTTTGCTATTTCTTCTACTCTACATAGTAAAAAGGCACAGTCATGACCCAGGTCACAACAAAATTTGATAACCTTCATTAGTAATTTGTGTTCTCGGGCGGTGGTGGCGCATGCCCGTAATCCCAGCACTTGGGAGGCAGAGGCAGACGGATTTCTGAGTTCGAGGCCAGCCTGGTCTACAGAGTGAGTTCCAGGACGGCAAGGGCTACACAGGGAAACCCTGTCTCAAAAAAAAAAAACAAAAAACAAAAAACAACAACAACAAAAAAAAAACCCCAAAAAAGTAATTTGTGTTCTATGGAATACATCACAGTTGTATTCTTTTGCTCTAATATGAAAAACTAGCCGGGGGTGTTTTCACACACCTGTAATGTCAGCTGCTTAAGAGACTGAATCAGGAGGGTTGAATTCAAAGCCTACCCAGGCAACATAGCGAGACCCTTACCTTCTGTCTCATTTAAAAAAAAAAAAAAGCTGACCCTCTCTTCTCTTTTATGAATAGCTCCAGGCTTTGCAGGGGCAGGGAGACACTGTCCCCAAAGTTTATCTTAAATCTTTTCTGAGGGTTTTGAGTGTATATATAGTTAAATGAATACCAGGATTATGAACGCATACAGTCAGCTTCATGTTTGACTAGGAAAAAACCATGATGTCATAGAGTGGATCTTTGTTGTATATTGGGACTAGTAACTCATCAGTGTCAAAGCTCAGAGTCCCAGCAATACTGTTAATTTTCTAATCATTTTAGGAGTGTGATTCTTTATTAGTGAAAAGTAAACACTATGAAAACGCTGTGACTTTATTATTTTAAGCTCAGTCAGTCATGAGAGCTGATCCTTGTGCTCGACTGCTTGCTCGCCCTCCCCTCGTCCATTTCCGGAAGGTGATTAGGTAATGCTGTGTTGCCCACGTTGACCTTGAGCTTCTAGGCTCAGGTGAGATATTGCCTTAGCCTCTTGGATTGTATTGTAGGCACACAGCGCCGCACTATCAGTAAAATTATTTGTATTTATTTTAAAATGTGTGTATGTATGTGGCATGTGAGTGTATATGTATGTGGACATGCATGTTCTTGTTAGGAGGGTGTGCCTCTACCATGCCCGGTGGGCACCTTCACCATAATAGTCCTAGAGTTTTACAGCCTCCGTTCACACATCTGTTTCCTCACTTTCAGAATCAATGTTTTAGTCTATTCTATATCCTCAGCTCCATAAACACTATAGAGCTGTATTAATTGCCAACTGAATGGATGAAATAGAGGCTCTTTCTCTATTAAGCCTCTTGCTTCTTCAGTCTTGCCTGCCTTTGCCTGGTCAGGATGCCAATTACAGCCTGGTCATGGCTAGAGACACCTTCTGGATCTGTTATGCCTGGCTCAGGTCAGGCAAAGGCAGGCAAGACTGAAGAAGCAAGAGACTTAATAGAGAAAGAGCCAGTGGGCCTCTATTTCATCCATTTAGTTGGCACTACAGGTGTGTGTCTGCATCCTCTGATAGACCTGGCACTGGGCTGTGAAGGAGAATGCTCTCTGTCTTGTGGTGGTCCAGATTGACTAGGGAGAATACCTATATGGTAAGAAAGTTATGTGCTGAGGTGGGAAAGCCTCTTACTGCAGTCTTGTTTTGATTTGATTACTTTGAGTCTGTCAGTTGTCACCAGGATTGGATGCTGATTGCCAGCCCTATGACACCAGGACTTAATTTCATAAGTTAGCATATAAAGTACTATGTTTCACTATGACATATTTATTAAAATATGTCATTATATTTCATTTCACTGCTATCCCTCAACCTTCTCCTCAGTTAAAAAAATATTTATTTTGAGGCTGGAGAGCTAGATCATTAATTAAGAACACTGGCTGTTTTTCCAGGGAACCTGGCTTCAATTTCCAGCACCCACATAATGACTCACAGTTGTCTGTAACTCTAGACTCAGGGGATCCAACCCCCTCTTCTGGCCCCCATGGGCATTTGGTACATACATGGTGCACAGACATCCATACAGAGAAATCATTCATACACATAAAAAATATCTTAAGTATATGAGTGTTTGATTGCATGTGTATATATGCTTTCAAGAGCCAGTGTGGGTCAGAAGAGGGCATTGGATCCTAGAATTCTGGAATTGGAGTAACAGATGGTTATGAGCCTCCATGCTCATTCTGAAAACTGTTTAAACTGGGAACTGAACTCCGATCCTCTGTATGAACAGTAAGTGCTGAGCCCTTCCAGTTTATCCCCAGGGTTTTCTGAGCAGAGATTTTTGGCCTAGAATGCTGTATATAAACCAACTAAAACACATCACATTAATCTCTCTCTCTCTCTCTCTCTCTCTCTCTCTCTCTCTCTCTCTCTCTCTCTCTCCCTCTCTCTCCCCTTAGCTTTGTTTGTTTGTTTGTTTTGGGGATTCTCACATGCATCTCTGCTTGGCCACAACTCACTAGGTAGACCAAGCTGGCCAAGAACTTAAGAGATCCACCTGCTTCTGCCTCCTGAGTGCTGGGATTAAAGTCGTTTGCCAGCACACTTAAACCTTTAGCTTTAACTATGTCATTGCCATCTTTTACCTTTATCCATCCATTTCATACTTATGAGCAGGCAGAAACACTTGGCAAAACAACAGTCTGATCTTGTTGTGTAGCACTATGATCTGAGCAGAACAACTATTATCTTACCCTTCAAGACCCCACTTGTTGACTGTTGATGCTCCCTCATGGGAGAGTTAGGGACGATTATTGGACCTTCACCTGATGTTCTGTGTTTCTCGTCCTACACCTCCTGCCTAGTTGTGTGCAACTGTTCCCTGTGTGTGAGGCTCCACAGTCTCTGTGAAGGGGCCTACAGTAGATGGCAGAGGGCTAGCTGAGTGGGCAGGCTCCTGTGTACGCAGCGGTGGGGAAGTCACCCATGCTGGTGTGAGGATTTCCAGTAGTGAGGCTGCTCTGAGGTCACCTTGCCCCTGTGGGGAATCAACCCCTCACCTGAGCTCTAAGAAGTCCAGCGAGTCATAGTCAGTGGAACAACACAGTTCCAATCAGGTTTCTGTGCCCTGTGAGGAGGGTTGGTGGTTTTGTCTCCTTACCCCCAAGTGAAAGAGTCCCCGCAACCGATGCACTGTTGCTTGAAGGTAGGGTAGACTGTGATCTTTCAGTTTTCAGTGCCTTTTATATTTTAGAGGCTGCCTAGGATTTTACTGGTTTCTAAAGTCCTCACTGTGGTCTCAAGGGAACATTGGTTTCCTTTTCTAGACTAAAACCTAGCCTTTTCATTAAAAAAACCAATGTAAGTATTCTAGAAAAACTTGGAATCTATAAGAAAGTAAACAATTATTTTATAATGTATATGTGCTTGAAGGCATAATGTACACATGGTAAACATTTACAATTTAACCTGATTTTAAAATATATAAAAATCTGAGGAAGAAGAGAACATTAAAACTTTAATAGTATAAGCAAACAAAATTCTCTTCTGTCTTAACATAATTCCTATGCTTTTTCATATCTTTTAAAAAATTTAGAGTGAACATTCCTACATTCTAAATGCTTTATAAAGTGATTTTTAATAATGCATACTATTCATAGAAGACATGTGCTCATTTTTTATTTTTTGACTTTTTTTTTTTTTTTTTTTTTTTTTTGGTGGAGAGGACAGGGTTTCTCTGTGTAGCCCTGGCTGTCCTGGAACTCACTCTCTAGACCAGGCTGGCCTCGAACTCAGAGATCTGACTGCTTCTGCCCCCTGAGTGCTGGGACTAAAGGCATGCACCACCACAGTTCCGAGAATGCATGTGTTCTTTGCTGATGCAAACACCAAGTCTCATTTGTTGGAAATACTTGTAGGTTGTATATGTTGTTTGTTTTGTTTTGGGTTCTGTTTTGGTTTTGCTGTTTTTGTGGTAGTGGCAGAACCCAGCGACTTTGGACTTGCCCATGCACGCTGGTGAGTGTTCTGTCATTCAGCTGTGTCCCTAACCAGTTCTTTGTTCTTACTTGTTTATTTACTCACTGTGTTTGACATTTGTTGGAGACTGGGTTAGAAGCTCCCAGGTTCTAAACCACCAACCAAAGAGTACACATGGAGGGACCCATGGCTCCAGCTGCATATGTAGTAGAGGATGGCTTTGTTGGACATCAAAGGGAGGAGAGGCCCTTGGTCCTGAGAAGACTCGATGCCCCAGTATAGGGGAATGCCAGGACAGGGAAGCTGGAGTGGGTGGGTTGGTGAGTAGGGGAGGGGGCATGGGTTAGGGGGTTTTTGGAGGGGAAACCAGAAAAGGGGATAAACATTTGAAATATAAATAAAGAAAATATCTTTTTTAAAAAAGTTTTTTTCTTTGTTGCTCAACTTGGTCCTGAACTCATGGGTTTAGTGATCCTGCTGTCTCACCTCCTAGTGCTGGGGCTACAGGTGAACCACTTAGCCAGGCTCTTTGACATTAGATTTTTTTTTTTTATTCTTTATCATTTTTAAAGGTATTCTAATTCTGTAAGGAGTTTTTTCTAATTCTAATTCTGTAAGTTTGTTTTTGCTTGTTTTTTAAGTAAATGCTCTTACTTTTCTTGTTTTCATAACAAAATCAACTTAGAACTTAATCACTTGGCCCTTTCCTCGAAATACTGGAACCCTTGAATAACCAGACTTCTTTTAGATCTGTGGTCAGGTTCCACACACTCGAGCCTCAGTGTCTGCAGTTTTAGCCTTTTTTCGGAAGATAGACTTAGTCTACTCACCATGGCCACTCTGCTCTGAGCACAGAGAACCCTTGCTCTTCTTGCACTGTGTCCCTGTGGGGCTTGTGTTTGCCACGTTCATGCAGAAAGTCCAACCAATCTTAGGAACACTTGCCGTGAACGTGGGAGTGCTATCAGCGCAGAAAAGGGGAGCGTTGTGTTTAATGTGCTAGTCCTGGCTTCTGTGATTGAATACCCATGTAATGGTTGGCTGACTCTGATACCCATCACCAGACAGACATCTCTATACTTCTTTACAAGGAAGTCTTAATTCTATACCCTAGATATGATAATGCATTATGCTAGTTCAATGGCTATCTAGTCTCTTATTTCTCAGGACACTGTTACTTAGTATTTGCAAGGTAATGTTTATTCCACAGCTATTTCTCTTAGATTAGCATTTCCTTTTAACCCATTATATGTGTGCATGTGTGTTGCTTTTATTTCATCTGTATGTTGTCCTTCTGAGTTAATCGACGACAGTAGCTAATTTGAAATTGGCACTCTGGGAGTTTAATAACCATATTCACTCACTTTACAAGAACCTCTTAAATTGGTTGCACCAGTGCCTGCCTATAATGCAAACACTCAGGAGGCTGAGGTAGGAGCATCACAGATTTAACCTTCACCTGAACTGTGTAGAGATGCTGCCTTAAATTTTTGAGTGTTGATAATAGTATACTAGTTCTGTAACCTAGAACATTTGTATTCCATGTGTGGTCAGTGGTTCAATTTCTGCATTGTAACATCTAAACTTGGTGTTTTCTTCCCCAATTTCTAGGTTACCATCACGAAAGCCAAGGTGGATTTCTCCAGTGTGGTGTGCCTGCCCCCTTCCGTCATTGCTGTGAATGGGCTGGACGGAGGAGGGGCTGGCGAAAATGATGATGAGCCAGTGCTCCTGTCTCTGTCTGCAGCCCCCAGCCCCCAGAGTGAAGCTGTTGCCAATGAGCTGCAGGAGTTGTCCCTGCAGCCCGAGCTGACTCTGGGCCTCCATCCTGGGAGGAACCCCAATTTGCCTCCACTTAGTGAGCGGAAGAATGGTGAGTCCCTCATTTATGATGATACAGATCCTTGTCTGGTGAAAGTTTTTGTTTTAATATTTCTTATAAAATAGGGTAATAGCTTATTTTAGTTTTGTGTGTATTGTTTATATGTAATATTACTATATAAAATATTATATTCATAGCTTAATTTATCTTATTTAAAAATAGCTTAATTTTGAGGCTGAGGAGATGGCTCAATGATTAAGAGCACTGACTCCTCTTCCAGAGGTCCTGAGTTCAGTTCCCAGCAAGCACATGGTGACCCACAACCATCTGTAATGGGATCTGACGCCCTCCTCTGGTGTGTAGGCATATATGCAGGCAGGGCACTGCCGTAATAAATAAATGTTTTAGGAAATAAAAAGCTTATTTCAGGAATTCAGCATTTCCTACTGTAGTTGCCATGGCTGCTCTAGTTTGCCTTCCTGCTGCTCTGCGGATCCATTCTGTCCACTAGTTCGTCAGTTAAGCAAATGCTGGCTGATCAGCAACACAGCAGCATCACCAGCTGAGGACTAAGTGTCAGGCTCATGGGCCTGTGAGGAGCATTTCATATCCAAACCATAGCACAAGTTCGCTGGCACATAGCCCCACCTAACTTAGGACACTTCCGTGAGTTTACAGTGGGCAGAGTGGCCCAGCATAAAGCTAGTAGATTCTCAAGGAGGGCAATGGCAGTGGTCTGCTTTTGTACCACCGTAAAGTCAAAAGATGAACCAGTGTTAGGTCAGTAACTGTGTATGCTACAAACTGTGTTTGTAGAAGAAATATTTATTTGTAGAAGAAATAAATATTAATATTTAATATAATTTAATAATACATGTTTAGTATTTACTTTATGAGTTAGTAATATTTTCTGATCTAATCTCTTAATCACTGTGTAATCTGCCTTCAAAATACCAGCCTTCTATCTACTTTCTGTGTTGATAACATTGTTTTAATTAGTCTTATCTATTAGGATAGTCTTTCTCTGTTTCTTAAATTATTTTGACTGCTCTTACTCTTTAAGTTTCCCATGATTTTAAAGTTACTTAATTTCTGCAAACTAAATAATTGCAACAAAAGAGATTCTTTTTCTTTAAAGTACGTGATAGAGTTTTTTGATAAAATCTGTTTGTCTTCCACTTAGAGTCTACCACTGCCTTTTTAAGGATTTATTTTTATTTTAAGTGTGTGTGTTTTGCCTGCATGTATTCATGTGCCCTGTGCATGCCTGGTACCTGCAAAGGCCAGAAGAGGCCTATCAGATCCTTTAGAACTGGAGTTGTAGATGGTTGTGAGCAGCCATGTTAGTACCAGGTTTTCTGCAAGAGCAGTATGGCGGTTTGAAGAAGATTTGCCCCTTAGGCGTGTAGATTTGAGTGCTTAGTCATCAGGGAGTGGCACTATCTGAGAAGGATTGGGAGGTGCCCAGTGCTTCCTACCATGATGACAGTGGACTGAATCTCTGAGACTGTAAAGAGTCCCCAGTTAAATGCCTCTTCTATAAGAGTTGCCTTGGCAAGAGAACGGTAGCTAAGAGAAGTAGCAAGCATTCTCAGCTACTGCGCCATCTCTCCAGCTCTACCACTGATGCTTTTGGAGGTGAGAAATGGGAGTTAGACTGGGTCTCGCCGTATGAGTTGGGCTGGCCCTATTGGTCCTCCTGCTTTAGCCTTTTGCGTACTGTGATTGCAGGTGTGTGCCACCTTGCCACATTCTACCTCGTATATTGGTTTGTCCATCTTTCATCAACCCACTTTATGTGTCTGATGTACCTCAAAATAAGGATTCGGATGCTGGGACACTCAGTGTGGCTGAAACGGAGCATCCTGTGTCTTCTCTACTGAGCTGTCACAGATCAAACATACCTGTTTGTAACTAGTATTTAAAACTAAAGGGATGACTAAACATCACCAGAGAGCGGCTCCCTGTGCCTCTTCCTACCCAGTGCTCTCTTCTTCCTGCTTAAAGGGAATTGTCATCTTCCTTTCTGAGTTTCAGCTAGGTTCACTTTGCTCTGTTTGTTTAATTACTTGTTTGTTGACTGGGAGATGCTGGTGTCACCATGTTAACCTAGGCTACTTGAAGCTCAGGCCTCAAGCAGTCCTCTGCCTCAGTCTCCTGAGTGGCTGGGCCTGTGAGCCTGACCTGCTGTGCTGCGTATTTTATGTACTTTTATACTTCATTTAGAAATAGAATCATCCTGCGTGTCCTCTCTTGGTGGCTTCTCTGATACATCTATGAAATTCATTTCTTGTTTACAGCTGTAATTTCTCTAAATAGTGTGCAAACATTTGGATTATTTTAATTTACAACTACTCTGAATCATGCTTCTGTAAAACTTATTTCTTTTGGTGTGTATCTGTTGGGTTTTTGGCTTAAACTATATCATTTATAAGAAAATGGGAGAATTTATACTCAAAAATATTCGGGTCTTGGGCCTCTGACATAGCTCAATATGTAGTAATGACCCCAGCTCCCAAGCCTGAGAATGTGAGTTCAATCTCCAGGCCCCACGTGGTGGAAGGAGGGAGGACCAACTTCTACAAGTTGTTGCCTGGTTATTATTCACATGCGCATATATAACACCAAATAAACAAGTAAATGTAATAAAAATATTTTATATATGATGTATTTTTGGCTCTTTCTGTTCACTAATTAGCTTTATCTCTGATCATAAGTGATTTCTGGACTATCTTAGTCCATTTTACAAGCTTCACCAGAAGGATCATGTAAATATATAGGTAAAGTTTGGTTGATGTTATAAATGGTATTTTTGATGAACTATTTTGTTTGAAGTTAGAATATAAAAATGCTAAACTTTTTCAAAACAGTGTCTTTTTACACACTCGTGAACATTTACTTGGGCTTTTTTCTGTTCTTCCTGCTGTCTGTCTGTCCTTTAGGATTCTGTTCAAACATTAGTGATGATTCTCTCCTAAGCCATACTGAGGTTGGGAGCTTCTCCCGACTGTCTGCTTGGCTCTGTTGACCTTGGCTATCACACGTCTTCGCCCTCTGTTGTAAACAGAATTCTCCATTCGGCCATGTGAGCGAGCTTTTGAGAGCTGGGTCAGTTTTGTACCACTCCCCAAGTCCTGCAGCGCCTTCCCAAGAGGCCCAAATTCCAAATTACATTTCTGCGCTGTGGCCTGGTGTCTCTCTGACTGCATTTCTTGCCACTGTGGCCCAGCCACACTGACCTCCTTGCTATTTATTTCCTCCCTTCCTTCCCACTCAGCCTTACCCACTCCCTCCTCCTTCCTTCCTTATCTCTGTAGTGCTGGGTATCAAACTCAAGACCTTGTATGCTGGTGAAGTGCTGGACCACTGACACCACCCCAGTTCTCTTGAGCATGTGAGCCTGTGCTGTCCCAGCCTGAAAACCTTGCTGCAGGACTTCTCTCCTCAGGGAGCCCTCCTCCTCCTCTTCTCTCGAATAGCCCCTCCCACTGTATTCTGCCTTTTTTATTTTTAATCAACTGTCATTAGTGTATATTTATTATTTGATTGCTCACTTTTGATAGTACATTTTATGAGGACAGGAACATAGCAGACTCTGGGCTCACAGTGGACATCCAAGTATTTATTGGGTGAATGAGTGGCTGCTTTATTTTTTTCCTAATGGTCAACAACTATTTTTTTTTATTTTTTATTTTCTTTTTGTCTGTTTTAAGATGTGGTTGGTCTTCCTATGTATTTCTGGAAGGCCTGGAGCTCCCTATTTAGACCAGGCTGGCCTTGAACTCTTCAGAGTTCTGCCATATACTGGGGTTAAATGTGTCCACCACCATACCCAGCTGCAACAACTGACTTTTACATTCATAGTTTTTTAGCAGATTGTTTGGGAAATAAGGGGAACCCACAAGATTTTTGTGTCTTCTTTTTCTCGTTTCGAGTCCCCTGGTCCCATCAGATACTACCAAGAGAGAGTTGGTTTCCCAGGAGTGCTGACACACCTGTGAGCACAGGAAAAAAAGGCAACAGCTATCCAATTAATTCCATGGTCCCAAATGAAGCTTACAGATTTGATAAGGGGAGGGAGGAGATTAATCTATAAAGAAAGAGGTAAGAGAGGGAAATAGATAGAGGCTAGTGAGCTGGCCCAGGGGCTGAGCGCCTACTGCGCAGTCATGAGGACTGGACTTAAGATCCCAGCAGCCATGTAACAAACCTGAGAAGTCCCAGCTCTGAGAGATCTGACACCCTCCATTGCCCTCCATGCACCTGCACACATAAATGAAACAAATACATTTAATACAATAGAAAAGATTAGGGAACCTGAGGAAATAAAAGGATCAGTCCCATGGTGCTGGTGGGGAATCAGGACTACGTGCCTCTGAGGAGGGAAGAATAGGGAGGGATGACAGACAGCAGACAGTAAACCCCTGTGCCCGGACTGTATGTGGAGGAAGTTAGTGCTGGTAAAGTCACCTCAGTGGGACAGAAGTCTTCTGGAGGTGTTGGGCTGAGGTAGGGGCCGGTGGGTGTGCTGAGCCTGTCAGCCTCTTCCTCATGTTTC
The DNA here is from genome assembly GCF_947179515.1 of Apodemus sylvaticus. Lineage (NCBI taxonomy): Eukaryota > Metazoa > Chordata > Mammalia > Rodentia > Muridae > Apodemus > Apodemus sylvaticus. Next base: position 49,862,652 of record NC_067488.1, on the reverse strand, counting down.
TACTCTTCACATCCTGGAGATTTCACTACCACATTCTCACCCGAAACTGCCCTCCACTGAGTTTGTCAGTGTTGTTTTGTTATGGATGGTGTGGCCCTCTAGCCCTATCCCAGACGCTGAAAGCCTTCCTCTACTAACATTTCTCTTATCTTTTTTCATCGCATCTGTCTGTCCACCACCTTTTCTGCTCTGACCTTTCCCTCTGTCTTTGTGCCTCCTCCTCCTTCCGCTGTCTTCCTCTGAGCACTCAGTCCAGAGGCAGAGGCTTTTACACCTTTGTAGGAGGCAGGAGCAGAAGTGGAAAATCCCTGAAGTGAGGCTGCAAGACAGTGTGCCATTCTAGAGCAGAGGAAGTCTGGAGTTTGAAATGTATACAGCTGTACTGTGTGTAGAGAAGTGAGAACATTGAGTTCTCAGATGTTTTTCTTGTGTCTTACATGGAAGAGCTGTGGGTTAGAAGGGGCAGTTGGTAGTCAGGCTCCTGGTACCTGTTTACTGAAGAGTCGGTTCCCTTGGGTCAGTGGTTCTCAACCTTCCTGGTTCTGTGACCCTTTAATATAGTTGCTCACTATGTGACGACCCCCAACAATAAATTATTTCCTTGCTACTTCATAACTGTAATTTTGCTGCTGTTATGAATCGTAATATAAATATCTGACATGCAGGATGTCTGATGTGTGACCCTCAGAGGGGTCGTGACCCACGGGTTGAGGACTACTACCTTGGTGGCCTAACTTGGCAATAGTCAGTAAGAAAAGTCCATGGCCTGTGTTTTCATAGCACCCCGTTATCTACGTTGAAGCTGAGCATCTCGGTCTAAAGGGACACAGTGTCCACCCGGAGCTCGGAGAAACCCTGGAAGCCTTGTCTGCAGTGCGCCAGCCCTGACTCCAGCTCTCAGAGCTTTGGCACCCAGTGAATGACTACGTTACGCTTTTCTTTCTGTGTTGGCTTTCTTACTATGTTCATTCCTAAATAATATATATTGGCTAGTTAAAACATATGACTGAAATGATTTTTATTCCTTTTTTGCCCATCATAGCTAGCATTCCATCATCTTGTGTACATCTGTGACTTATCCATTTTCATTGCTGGGTATTACAGGCTCACATGGATAGCTATTGCATAACAGAAAAATCTGTTTCTGTTTTCCTCATGTACATACACACACATACATACATACATACATAGACAGACAGACAGACAGATCTTATCAATCTGTTCTACAAGCTGCTTATGGTCACATAGGCCTTTTATCCCAGCACTCAGAAGAGGCCCTGGAATCTCCTGAGTTTGAGGCTAACCTGGAGTACAGAGCCAGTTCCAGGGAAGTCAGGGCTCCACAGAGAAATGCTGTCTCGATAGGTAGGTAGGTAGGTAGGTAGGTAGGTAGGTAGGTAGGTAGATTCCTCTTGCGGATATTTGTGTTGTTCCTAGTTTCAGACTGTTGATGTTTTAGATATCTTGATATGTGTGTAAGAATACCTTATAATACACTGAGGAGGGACAGTTTGTATTTTTCACAGTTTGAATTAAAATGCTAACTAGAATAAAGCATGTTACATGGGAGAAGCAACTCCTACCTTGTTCTTTTCCAAGAGTGAATTTCTCATCTGTGTTATTTTTTTGCATTTCCTTGTGAATTTCAATATTTCTGTAGGGATTTGGTTAAAATTATGTTGTCTGTAAACTAGGAGAATTGTATTTTTAGATTATTGTCCTGAGACTATCTTCTCTGGTATGTCAGAGCTTCTGTAAGAAGTTCTGTAATTCCCTATGTGGAGATTACAATCTCTTATTCTTGCATGTGTTTTATTTACCCTATTTTGGGGGCCCTTGGAATTGAACCTGAGCCCTGCATGCTAGCTGTGGCCTTGGCCCCTTTAAATGTTTTCTGTATTAAATACTGTTGCAAATACTGTCCCTTTTCTTTGTATTCCCCTTTGCTAGCTGATCTCAAGTATTTTCCTGAAAGAGGTAGTCCGGCCTGCTTTCTAGGGCGCCGGGTGGGGTGGGGAGAGCTAGGTGCGGGAAGCACAGGGAAAATGGGCGGGCGGCAGGTGGGAAAAGGTAATATTTACTTCCTTCCATGTGGCTTTTACTTCTCTCTGTGAGTGATTTAAGAAGTCCTCATTCTGTTGTGCATGTTTTTTTGCTGTCAGGGGAGAAAGAGCCAATCTCATGCGTGTTTCCTGTGATGGACGCACGCCCTGTGTACTTCCGCACCACAGCGCTGCACAGGAGGTACTAATTAATCGTTGAGAGAAGTAAAAGTCTTGAGTGGGAAGTTTCAGATCTAAATTATAATATTTTCTTGGGTAAAGAAAAGAGAGTTTTAAAACTATGTTCCTCAGGAAGTCTCAAAGCTTTTCCAGATTTAGTCTCACTTGAAAATGTCCAAATCTCAAGATTCATTAAATGACTATTTATAAAGTGACTTAGAGATTTTCCTAAAACTGCTTTATCCCAGTCTTAAAGATAATCAGTTTTCCATCTTATTAATCAGATGTTAAGCCAGGCTCCTAGTGATCAGATACCAGATAGAACCCCCTACTCCAAAACAAACAAACAAACAAACAAAAAACAACAAAAACACCCAGTAGAAACTAAAAAACCTGGCTCCTTATAGGTCCACCCACACCCCAGAGAAACCCGCTGTCAGCGTTCCCTGTGCCTCCTGCATCATCGCTGCTGACTGTGTGTTCTGTGCCCTGCGTCCGTTTAGCCTTGTAGCGGAAGGTTTTTCATACTCTGTTGAGTATTTTTTCTCTCTCCCCAGTTGGGTATTTAAAACAGTTTCTACTTTTTACAGAAGGACTGCCTTAAAAGTGTTTGGCCATTTTAATGTTGAAAAATTTATTCCAGGATATTTATCCTGGAATTTATTCTTTTCAACTGAGTTATAAAATATTAGAGAATAATCAAGGTAAATGAGTATCTCATTGTTTAACTTACAGTTAGACAGACAGAGAGAGAGAGACAGAGAGAGAGACAGAGAGAGAGAGAAAGAGAGAAAGAGAGAAAGAGAGAGAGATTAAACAAGTTATATAAGCCAATTCATTTACAAACGGTAAATCTTTTAAAAGGAAAACCACAAGGTGTTAGGGTAACAGATCAAATTCCTGGCCAGGTACATCTGCTCATGTGTGGTGTGCTCTCACACAGATGCACATTCATCAAAAAATAAAGTTAACAAATATAAATGAATAAGATGAAGCAGAAAAAAATGACAGCAAAAGAGTCTGTTGGTAACAAGGACCGTCTTAATAGCGGAAGAGTGGACAGGAACGGCACAGTTAAGAATTACCTCAGGCTGGTGAACGCACCTGCTGCCTGAGTTGCTTCTCAGGGCCAGCAGAGCACTGCAGGTTACCCTCTGACCTCCATTTAAACAACAGAAGGAGCACTGCAAGCAGCTCGTGCTTGTTATCCAGCCCTGGGGAGTCTAAAGGAGGATTGCTATAGACTTGAGTTTAGCCTGGGCTACAGAGTTAAGATCCTGCCAATAAATGAATGAATGAACAAATGACTGAACAAATGGATAGATGGTTACTGCTGTGTGGGGAGAGGATGAAGCCTTGAATGTGTGTTGGTGGCGAAGAACCTAGTGCCTCAGACCCATGGGAATGGTCATGCCTCCCTCTGGTCCAAGGACAAGTGTTAATGAACTAACAATTGACCTGTGTATATAGAAACTACCATAGCTTTCTCTTCCCAAATGTCTGAGACCTGAGACTGTTCTCTATGGAGACAACCCACTGAGTGTAGGTAGGCTGTCTGCCTCCTTGTTCAGCTGCGTGTAACACACTTGCCTTCCTGATCAGCCACATGAATATGCTGGGCTGTCAGTGCCCAGCCCTCCTGGCCCCAGATGTGTTCACATGTCTGCCCTTCCTCCATCCCTCGTCACTCCGTCAGATCAGCCCTGCTGTGTAAGCCGTGCAGGTCATGCCACTGTGGCACAGCTGAGCTAGGAACTACAGTTCATGACCTGTTTCTGCCCCAAGCTTTAACTCAGCTTAGATTGGAGCTCTATATCTAACTCTCAATAACTGGAAATGAGGAGGAATAGATCAGTATATATCTCGAACAGTGCTATGGGAAAACAGCAAAATCCAAAATGTGCAAAGCCAATCTGCATTCTTCAAGAAAGTGCAAGATTAAAGAAATGTACAAGATATAGCAATGAGAGGAAATGTGTTATCACCTATGAACTACAATTTGAACAAGTCAGTTTGTAAAAATGTATAAGATAACTGGGAAAACTTAGACACTAGTTGATAGTTGACTATATGAAGGGATTAAATATTTCGTTATACTGGATGGTTTTGTGTTCTCTCTATAGAAAGCTAGATGCCTTGGATTGGCCTTGGCTGGCGTGTTGTTGATGGGTGTTCTGTGGTGCTGGAGCGCAGAGGGCACATGGGCCAAGTGTGGCCACTCGGGCCTGAGTTCAAGGCAAACAATGGGAAGTCAGCAGTTTAATACACAGCTCTTTCCTGGCTTTTAAATGTTTAATTTTTTGTAAGTTAGAACTATTTGCAGACTTCTGGCAGCATTAAAAGGCCTGGAATGAAGTACTAGGTGAAGGATACAATAAAAAATGGCTTTGAGGAATATATTACATAATCGATTCCATTCAGTAACTAATTTTGCATTTTGTAACTCATTAGTGGTTCAGGGAGGAGCATAAGATTATGGTTTGGGATCTGTGAAATTGAGAAAGGGAAAGGCCCGCCTTTCAGGGAGCAGTGCAGGGTGATGACACTACAAGTTTTGCTTTTGGACATATGTGCTTAATTCAGATAGCTAGGTAGAGAGGCATAGTTGCAAACTTACAGGAGAGCCAGAGTTAGACATGGGTTCAAATTTAGTCGGAAGTTCAAACATCTGGGAAGGGTGAGATTGCCCTGGGAGTGTGTAAAAGAAAGGAAGTGTGTCCAGAGAGGGACAGAGGGAGGAGTCATTTGGAACTCTGGGGAGGCTGAGGCGGCAGGGCGAGTATGGATGCACTGACACTGGCTCTCAGGGATGTGGGTGTCTAGTGTACAGCGGCTTGCTGTGCTGCTGCTCTTCCTCCCCTTCTTTTCTTATTTTCTTCCTTGAAGTCACAATCTCACTATGTAGCCCAAGGTACTTTTGGCTTTTCAGTCTTTCTGCCTTGTTGCCAGGGTGTTAGGTTCTGAGTCTGTATCACCGCTCTGGCTGACTGTTCCAGATTTGGAAGACCAAAGGCCTTTGGGAGCTTTGGCATCTGATGGGGGTAGGAAGGAAACCTATGTGTAATATGCAAAGTTATCTTATTTAACATAAATGTTTTAAGGAATTAGCAAACGTGCCAAGTATTTAAGAACTATACTGGTATTTGTAGTATCATGTCCCTGTAGTGAATTAATAGAGCATGGATCATAATTTTTTTCTTGATTAGCTAGAGTGTCATGATTAAAAAGATGAAAAGCTTTCATTTTATTTCACATTTGGTTGTCCTTAGTCCCCTTGGGGCTCTAGCCCAATGTAGAGAATGTATACTTCAGTTCCATATATCAGTATATCATTCAGTTGTTTTTATGAAATATTACCAATTTACACAAAAATGTAGAACTAAAGTTTTCAATACTTTGAATCCAGTACTTTGGAACTGGGGAGCCTATTCGTAAAGTCTGTTTGTACAGTTACTGTGGATGCATAGATGTTTGTATTAGGGTTCTCCAAAGGAACAGAATTTATAGAATGAGTGAATGAATGAATCTACTGTTCATTTAGCTATCATCTATCCGAAGGGAATTTATTAGAATAACTTGCAGGCTGTGATCCAGCTAGTTCCAACAACTGCTGTCTACCAGTGGATGGTTTGAGAATCCCGTAGTTGTTCTAGTCCACGAGGCTTGATGTCTCAGCTTCTAAATGCCAGTGAAGGAGTGGGCTTGCTGGCAAGAGTCAGAGCAAGCAAGCCAAGAGAGCCATTTTCCTTTTCCCATGTTCTGTGCAGACTGCCAGCAGAAGGTGTGGCCCAGACTAGAGGGGGATCTTCCCACCTCGGAGATCCAGGTCAGAATGGGTCTTCCTACTTCAGTCCCTCATGGGCGTGCCAAGCTGTTAGGGTTTAAGTTAATTCCAGATGTTGTCATGCTGACACATGAGAGCAGCCACCACAATAAAAGCAAAATCCAACTGCTAGGCAGATATCTATCTTACTTTCTGGGATTTAAAAAAAAAAATCACCTTTTAGATTTATGTTTTTTAAAACAGCTTTTCTTTCTTGTGTTCCTTTTGTCCCAAATTCCTTATGAGTAGGATTTGCTGTAAATAAGTGAGATCAGCTGAAGCTTGCTGTTCCCAGTATTATTGTCCAAGTCTCCTGAGGCCGTGTGGCATCCATTGTGCCCTTCTCTCAGTCTTTATGCAGAAATCTTGTAATTTGTAATTTCCTCCAAGTACAGAACTATGCGTGAGAACTTGCTTCGTATGAAGGAAACAAGACAGACCAACACCTCATGGCATATTGTACAGCTCCAGAGGGTCAAAGGGATGACTCGGCCTTTCAGGGATGCTTCTCCCAACGTTACTAACCTCTGACCAGACTCTTAAACAGTCCCAGTTGAAATTCACTCATTTTTCATATGACAGTTGGAGCTTGGTTGCCAGAAGGGGGCCGTGAGAATGCTGCTGCCTCCAAAGCAGCGTGCGCCCACACTGGCTGCCACTCCACTGCCTGTTGAGTCATTCCCTCAGCTCTATATAGAGCTCTTAAACACCGTGTTCTCGGAGTGAGAAAGAAAGAACCTCCCTGCATCAAATCTGCATTGCCTATTCTTTTGTGCCTTGCCCTCTTTGTGAAACTGTTCTTTTGAAAGTTCCCCGGGGCCTTCCTGCACCCCTGCTTTGACTTTGTAGGCATCAAGGCGTCCACAGGGCGAGATTGCCTTAGTGCACTTCGCCAGAAGGAGTCAGGGATCCTAGATAACAGCCCAACAGCTTCCTTGTTTTTGGATATTTATTAAAAGTCCATCAAGGGGGCTGGAGAGATGGCTCAGCGGTTAAGAGCACTGACTGCTCTTCTGAAGGTCCTGAGTTCAAGTCCCAGCAACCACATGGTGGTTCACAACCATCTGTAACAAGCTCTGACGCTCTTTTCTGGAGTGTCTGAGGACAGCTACAGTGTACTTACTTATAATAAATAAATGAATCTTAAAAAAAAAAAAAACCATCAAATTGACCAGAAGCATCTTAATATCATTTTATTGTATCATTTTATCAGTTATTTAAGGAAAAAAAAAACACTGCAAAAGGGATAAACGACCTTTATTGGGGCAAATGAAATAATTTCTATCTGTAATTGAAAAGGATCTTAGGTTTGGGTTTTTTTTTTCTCCCCAGGGAAAGCAAAATGCCCTTGTCCATTCTCATTTGGAAGGGCTGCTCCTTGTTGTAGAAAAGGTTGAGGTTTATTAGAAAAGGAACTCTTCCCCATGTGTGCCATACATCCAGCATGGTCATAGAGAACTTTAGGAAGGTTACCTGTGGCATTCTGTCTATCCACAGCTAGCATGTCTCCCCCCCCCCCCATGGACAGTGAGGGGCTCTTTAGGACGAATGGCAGATGTGAGAAACAGATTACAGCTCTGGCTTTTGTTAACAGAAACATTTTTTAATTGGAGAGGGGGTGGGGAAACAGTTAAACTGTAGTTAAATAATCAGTTTTCTTAGCTGTTGCCTATAAATACCGTGTATGAAAGGCTGTTGGAATCCTCAGCAAAGTTATGCTGAATGTGTGTTTATTTGTATTGTATGTTGATGGTGTCTGATCTCCGAGTGTTTCTTTCATGAGATTGAGTTTGGATTGTTTGCTTTGTTGTCCGAAACTGCGTTAGCCCCAGGGTTCCTTCTAGTAGAGTTTGAATAAAACCATCTTCCCATTTTTAAGAGTGGGAAGCAGTTTGATTTGTCTTCCTAAGTCTTTCTGTGCCCCTCCCCTCCCCCTAGAGAGGACAGGAGGGGAGGAGCCACTGCTCTAACCACGAACCTCAGGTCTTCTCTGGAGCGCTGGGCTTCCTGTCTGCACTCACTCAACTCTGGGCCATCTTGACTTGCCTGGAGGGTGGAGAGTTGATGTGTTCCCGGAGACGAACAGCGAGGTCTCACATTCTCCTCAGCGTGCAGGCATGAGACTGAATTTGTAAAGCTTGCTGTGACCTTTTTAGACTTTCCCTGTGACTTGGACTTTTTGTATTTGTGATCTGTTTCTGTGAAGACTCCGATATGACTCTGCTGGAGCCTGAGATGCTAATGATGGCTGTGCAGTCAGGTAATTCCCTTATTTCCTGTGAAGCTCACTTGCCACAGGCGTCTTTAGATGGGTGAACACATTTGTGTTAGCACTGGGCTGAGATGAGAAGCTTAAACATAAATTATCTTGTAACTATTTCATTTTCAAGTTTTTATTGTTTTTAATTTTTTCTTTAGTTGCATTTTCTAGTTATTCACACATAGCTCTGAGTTGGATGCTCACTGAAGAGTACTCAGCGAGGAGACCTATTCGGTTTTCTTTAACTGTTTTATCACCATTTGGTACTGCTTTGAGAGAAAGATAATCACATCGCTTTGGCTGCTTTATGCGGTCTGTCTCAATTGTAACCTGCTCTTTTCATGTCACTGTGAACGTGTCCTTTGTGGGCGCCTCCACTGCTCTTCCTCTTCTCTGGAAAGCCTTTCCACCTCATCTTTAAGCATCTGTGGGACCGCTCTTGATAAAGCACAGGATTGGGGTTAAATTTTACAGATAGGGAAGCGGTTAACAGAAAGCATGCAGGATTTTTGAAATTCTATCTCTAAAAATAGTTTTCTAATTCAAAACTTCTCTTAAAGCATTTAAAAATGCCAGAGAGCTTTTTTTTTTTTAAAAAAAAAAAAAGGTTTCTTTTACTTTTGGTGTTTTTAAAATTTGTAAGTCAGATATCTAAAAATAGAAAATGTTCCCTTCTTATTTTTAGACTTCTTCTAAACTGTAATCTGTAGTGTTTTCTGACAGATGCATACAAGCGGCATTTGTACCCTCTGCCCCGTTCCCGGGCCCTGTGCAGAGGAGAATGGAACTCTTTGGTGGGGCTGATGCAGTCACTGGCCTGGTGGTCTCCATTCTCCCTGGGGAGTGCTAAGAGAGTTGTCAGGCCCAGGGACACAGCCGCTGAAGACAGTGCAGGTTGCCTGTGGACAGGAAGGGGCAGGGAAGAAGGCTCCACTACCGTTCTCTTCTTCCTGCTTTACAAACAGCCACAACCAGTCATTTATCGCGTGAGGTTTTCTGCTGTTAAGTGCTGTGCATTCCAGGTTCTCTTTCCCTTCTGCTCCCACAGATCTGGAGCTCTGTGTTCCAAACAGTGTGCTTACCTGAGTGTTTCCCATCTGCCTTTGATGAGGTGTCTTGTTGTTTAGCTCCCAGTTAAACTGACTCGGTTCTTCCTGTCTGTATTCCAGTTTCCTGCTGTGTTGTCAAGTGCATATTTTACTTCAAGGGGCAGATTTAAATATTTGAACTCTTTCTTTTTGATCATTTTTATTTGTAGACAATAACATTTCACAGTGTAAGACAAAGGTTTCTTCTACCTCTGAGTAGGTTTTCCTACAGCATGTGTTGGGCAGGACTGGTCACCCATCTGTCACACCAGCCACTTCATTAAACTTTCAAAGGACAGCAGTGTGTAAGACAAATGTGGGTGAATTGACAGGCTGTGGATACAGGTAGGACCAAGGTTGACCAACAAGATGAGAGAAATGGACTTTGTCTTTTTGCTGTGTTCATAAAAGCAGAGAAACTGCTTTCAGGGATGACTTTCCCATTACTTATGCTAGGAAAATGATAAAAACAGCAAATGTTTAATATTAGCCACCACAGATGGGTTTGGGAAACTTTACTGTTCTGTTCTGGAGTGCCATAGCCTCAAGCCCATTGTAGCAGTAATGCAGTCACCATTTGGATAGGAACTGGAAAGAATCTGCTATAAAATGTCCATAAACAGTGAACCTTGTTACAAGCCAAGCACTATGTAAATCTGTACCTCAGAGACATGCCATTCACATCATAAAATAACTAAGCCCTTCATAAAGAGTTGAAGATGCAACATTTTAAGGTATTGGATATAATAGTTTGTGTTACGTTGTGCTCAGCAGCAGTTTCCGCTCAGCATTGAGAGCTTGGGGTCTTTGGCAGGACATTATTGAGAGTCTGTGAAGGTCTCCCTCCTGCACCCTGCCAGAGTGCTGCCTTTCTTTCTGTGAAACCTGTCTCAGTAGGATCCCTCTCCCTCCTGTCATTCCTGTGGCCTCAGTACACACCAGGTATCACTTACACGAGGCTTCCAGTTTAGGTCCTTAGTAGCTTCTTTGAAAGAGGTTTATTTTTAACTGTGGGTATATGCCTCTGTGTGGCTGTGTCAGTGTGCGTGCAGGAGCTGCTGTCATAGGCAGTTGTGTGCCACTGTCATCTCTGGATGGCCTCCACTTACTCGTTTCTTGAGAGCAAATCTCTCAGCTGTATGTGGATTCCTGCGGTGACACAAGATAGACACTAATTTATTTTCTACAGAATGATGGAATTTTGTTTGACTTAGTTCTCCTGACTAATATGCAAAACCTTTAAGATTTTTTATAAAATTATTTTGTAATCTTTTCTTCCATAAATAAATGAATCCAGTGACCATCATCCTTTGTTTTAGCTGATCATTATCCAGAGCTTTGTGGTTTTCAAAGTTGACATTCTTTTGCTTCACTGAATTTGTAGTGTGCCCTGTTTGTGAGGATGTGTGTTTTTATATGGACCTTAGTGTTCCAGTCAAGCCACAACTTGAGTTTGTGCACTGCCATAGGAATCTGTCTGGACTGTCACAATTAGAAAATGACTCGAATGGACATTGTAGAATTTCTGAAGCTGGCTCTAAGGGAATAACTAAGATAGGGCCACAGCATTGACTGGTGTCTTTCAGAATGGGGGTGTGCTAGGGCTCAAGCCTGAGAGATGGTGTGTGTGTGGCCCCAAGCAGGCAGCCCTCTACCTTTTTCCAGCCAGTAACACTCTATCAGTTCATTTCTCCATGAGGAAGTAAGACAGACTTCCATGACAGAATGGATTGGGACAGCTCCCAGGTCTGCCTTGGCCCCATGGCACATGCCTGATCATGCTGGGCTCCAGTTAAGGACTCAGTGGCTCTTTTTCTCCTGTTGCTTATGCACATGTGTGTGTCCCCAGAGGCCTCACACTTGCCCATGCATAGGCTAGTTCAGGGAAAGAACATGACAGACTAGGTGGCCGAAGCAGAAGAGATTCTGTGTTCTACAAAGCAACTGAGGTTTCTTTTGAGCTTATTCTGAAACTGTGCCATAAATGCAGGAGGGTGGATAGGGATGCCATAAGTATGCAGTAGGGTTTTACACTTTGACCCAAACCCATGGATCCTACTGCTCATCCTAAGAAGCAGGGCATACCTGCGTGAGCACACTTATTGGTTGAGCTGCAGAGACAAGCTTGCTCTTAATGTTCTTTTGGATCTTTTTATGTTTTACACACTTGGATATTGCCTGTTGAAGAAATTCATTAATTAAAAAACTTTCTCCTTTGTTGGTTAACTTTCTTATTTTTTGATATCTTTGGACTTAATTTGTAAATATTTCTTTGACTTCTTGATCCTTGATCATGGCAGTTTCCCCCTGCATTGTTCATTTTAAAGCAGAATGTGCAGAATGGGGGGATAGCAGTCACTTCAAGGAAAGCTGGGAAAGAGTGCCAAGGCACAGGGACAGTAGCAAATTGAACCGCGCCCATTTTGGTACATGGTACTTTTTTAGGGCACCCCCGACCCCTGTTGCTACTTGAAAGTATAGAGAACAGATGAGAACATCAGGACCTGTGTCACCTGCTTTTAGTCTCTGGGTGTTCCCAGCACTGTGGGCTTCAAAACATCCTGATTTTGTTTTAAGGAACTGTAGAGCTTGAAGGAAACCCTGGGTATTTCCTTGTCCTCTTTTTCTTTTGAAAAGAGGAAATTGGCCTTTGGGGTTAGTTTATTTCCTGAAGCCATGTAATTAATTTGTTATAGAGATGGGAGGAGAATTTGTGCCCTCACTGTCTTCCCAATGTTCTTTCTGCTTCAAGATATTTACAAAGAAACACTGGAGATCTCCAGTATATGAGGCTGGATATGAACCCGCAGAGATGGTGGGGTTAAGAGAGAAGGTAAAAGCAGGGCTTGGTGGCACAGGCCTTTAATACCAGCACTGGAGAGCTAGAGGCAGGTGGATCTTTGGAAGTTTGAGGCTAGCCTGAGATAGTGAGTTCCAGGACTCAAGACTAGATAGAGAGATCCTGTTTCAAAAGAGGAAAGGAGGGGAGGAGGACCAGAGGAGATAAAAACTCTGATGTCTGGGTGCCAGCATCCCACCCCTAGAAAGTCAGGTCACAGTGCCACAGACCTGCCACTCTCTCCACCCTCCATCTTCCCGTCTTCTTTGGCCTGGGTGATGATCTCACGAGACAGGTAGCAGACAGACGGACAGCGGTCCTTAGTGTGCTGCTTATATTCCCTGCCCTCTGTCTGGCTCGCTGGTTTATCTAGGCCCTCAGAGTTAAGATCCAGATCAAAGGAATCTAAATGCCTCTTTTACTTCTCCTGCCTCTTTTGTTTCTCTGGATGAAGCAGGCTTTCAAGACTCTGAACCACAATTTTAGCCTCATTAAAACAATGCCAAATTCAACAAAGATGAGCCGTATACCGGTAGTCTTGCTTTTTTAGAGCCTCACATTTATGAATACCACAGGAATTATTTTAAAAGTTTTCTTTTTAATAACAAGGAAAAATACTAAAGGCCTTGTGCTGCCACTAACACTCAAAACCCAACTTTCTTTGCCTTGTACTTCTGAAGCTGAAGGGCAGTGTTGGGCTGAGCTCACAGTGTCTGGGGCCTGCTTCATGGCATGCAGTCACTGAGTACCTGGTAGCAGCTGAGTGAGCCTAGAAGGGTTATACAAGAAAAAATTAACTGATGAAGAGAGATGCAATAGTGAAAAATATTTACTACCATAATATATAGTTCTCCTGTGTAATCACTATGATCTTGCTTCACATCTATAGAGGAAACTTGAAACTCAAAAGCATGAAGACACATAGTAAGAGATGGAGCACATCTCTACGTTCTAGTGATGTAAATCCCACTATTTGGAGGCCAAAGGAGGAGGCTTCCCAAGTTCAGACCTAGCCTAGTCTACATAGTTCTAGGCCAGCCTGAGCTACAGTGTGAAACCTTCTCACACAAAAGACCAAAACATTGTGGGCTAGTAGGTAAGGGAACCAGCCATTAAGCATAATGACTTGACTTTGAACTTTGGGACCCACATGTTAGAAGGAGAGAACTGAGTCCCACAAGTTGTCCTTTGTCTTTAACATTCATGAAATGGTAATAAATAAATAAAAATGTAATTTTAAAACTCCAACAAAACAGTCCTTATATAAACCCAAGTTGTTAGATTTTTAGTTACTTTCAAGGTCCACTTAAAGTCAGATGACACCCTCTCAGAACCTGCTGGTGGCTCTCATCTGCAGGCTGTGCTGAAGAGACCCTCTTAGAGCAGTGCCCTGTCCTCCAGCTTCCCGCTACTCCTCTCCCTCGTTCATTTTGCACAAGCATGCGGCTGGCTCAGTGCTGCTGCCGCCTCAGCTCTGTGCGAATCTCTCAACTTGATACTCCGAAGTGGAGCACCGCTCACTTGCACATGGTGTCCTCCCTGGAGAGCTTTGCTTAAGCATTGGTTTCTCAGTAAGCCCTTCTCTGGACAAGAACTGTAAAATCTTGCATCATTTTCTTCACACCATTTATCATTTGACAGACTCATGACTTATTTATCAGTTTCTTGATGTGACTGTCTTGCAGAATGTGATACCGAATGGGGGGCTGGTCCTCAAACCCCTGCTCTGTGTATGTGACTGTTGGATATAGTTAGTGTATGATGATCTTTAATAAATGATAATAAAAAATTGCAGTGTCTTATAGACAAATAAGTATGCTCCTCAGAATGTGGCTTTTTGTAGAGCGAGAGGTTCCTTTTTTATTAATGTTTTTAGTCGATATACAAAATAATTGGTTTATTATCATATTTTTATTCAGTATCAAAATACTGACTTTATTCATATTTGCTCCCTCCCCCCATGCCTCTGGGTTCCTTCCTTCCTCCAAATAGCTCCACTTCTGCTATCATGTCATATATGTGCATATGTGCGTTACATCTAGATTGTGCATCCAGAGGAAACATGATTATCTCCCTAATTGCCTTGCTGTCCCCCCTCCCTCTGGAATCCTTTGTCTCCCCATAGTTGGTGTCCTCTTACGTCATGCACATACTTACGTCTAGATGCTGTGTATGAGAGAAATTATGGTGGCTCTTGTTTTGTTTTTTAAGAGTCTGGGGCTATTTCACTTAGCATGGTGATATTCTATTCCATCTGTTTACCTGGTAATGACATAATTCTGGTGTCTGTGTGTGTGTGTGTGTGTGTGACTGTGTGTGTGTGTGTGTGTGTGTGTGAGAGAGAGAGAGAGAGAGAGAGAGAGAGAGAGAGAGAGAGAGAAGGGGGAGGGAGGGACGTGGGGAGGAGAAAGAGATGTATTTGTTTATATGTGTGGAGGCAGAGGTTGGCAGTGGGTGTCTTCCTTTCTTGCTTGTTTTTGGTTTTGCTTTTGGAATAAGGTCTCGTACTCCCCGGAGCTCGCCCTATGGGGCTTCTCCTGTCTCTGCCTCCACATCACATCACGGATTGTAGTCGCAGCTTTTTACTGGCTGGGCTTCTAAAGGTGCTCATGCTTGCAGGCAAACATTTTATCTTCTCAGCGCCTCAGTCCAATTTGGTTGTCCTTTATAGCCAAGTAAAATGCCTTCGTTGTGTATGTAAATATAATCACGTGCTTCTTATCTGGTCATCTGCTGACGGACACCTAGGCTGGTATCTTACCTTGATTTTTATGACTGTCAGAGCATGCCGTTAAATCATTGTGTGGTGTGACAGGCCCCAACTGAGACTAAAGAGTAGTGTAGTGACTTTCAGGATGTGGTTGAGGATGCTTTAATGTCCTGAGCTTTTTCAAAGGGTGCAAGATCAAAATGTTTATATAAATTCTGAAATGTAGTTTACCTTTTGTTTTTTAGTGCTATGGCCTCATGAATATAAAATGCATTTTTCTAAAGCTACATGATGGAGTTCTTCAGAAGAATAAATGCAGAATTAAATGTGAAAAGCTAATTAGATGTGAAAAGTTAGAGTGCTTTCTCTAACTTTTCTAGCAAGATGAAATACTGATAGATATAACCTGCAAAACAAACGCTCTTTGAAGTCCCCAGTATAAAAAAAGGGGGAAGAACATTGCCAGAGAGCAGTGTGCACTGCTTGCTTTCCCAGCATGCAGAGCACAGACTGGGGCTGCAATGTGCAGGGTTTGCCTTCCTAGCGAGCAGCCCTCCTCCGTGTTCAGGCCCCAGCACTTGTGGTGGGGGTGGGAGTGGGAGTAGAGGGTGGCCCAGTTTCTGGCTGTAAGCTGGCTGCGATGGGTATTTCTTGGCTTCTGTTCCTGTTATCTCCTTCATAAACTAGTAATGCAGCATTGCCTGTCCCTGGGGACTGTTAATATATGTAAAGTGTTGCTTCTCACAGTTCCTAACACACAGAAAATGCCATGTGTGGGGGATTTTAAATTTTATTTAATGGGTATAAGTTTTAATTCTTGGGCTGGAGAGATGACTCAGTAGTCAAAGGCACTTGCTGAGCAAGTTTGGATCCTGAGTTGGATCCATAGAGCCCACATGATGGTAGGAGGAGAGGACTGACTCCACAAGCTGTCCTCTGACTGCTACATGTGTGCAGTGATGTATGTGCCTGCTTATCTCATGCACGTATACACACACAACTATAATAATTTGAAAAGGTTTCTTCCTGGGTTTTCTGATAACTCACTACAGCTCCCTTGCTATTTGACAACTCATACATTTTTAAAATATTATTTTCTTTAGTCTTAAAATACTTTTAAGAATTTTTTTTGGGGGGGGCGGGGTTCGAGACAGAGTTTCTCTGTATAGCCCTGGTTGTCCTGGAACTCACTCTGTAGACCAGGCTGGCCTCGAACTCAGAAATCTGCCTGTCTCTGCCTCCCAGAGTGCTGGGATTACAGGCGTGCACCACCACTGCCCGGCCTCAAGAAATTGTTTTAAGGAAATTAAAAAATACAAAAATACTTGTTTTTTTAACAAGTATATTCAAAATATAGAAAAATGTTTTCCGTGGTTTTGTCTATTCTAAAATAATAGAGGCTGGAGAGGTAGTTTAGAGTGCTTGCCTATCATGGAAGAAACCTGGGTTCAGTCCCCAGCCCTGGGGGGGAGAGGGGTAGAAGCCTCTAATTCAGTTACTAGTGGAGGCAGTCAGAAGGATCACAAGTTCAGGGTTATCTTCTGTAGCAACATGGTAAGATAGAGGTTAGCCTGAGCTATATGAGACTGTGACTTGGAAGGAAGGAAGAAAGGAAGGAGGGAGGGAGGGAAGAAAGAAGGAGGGGGGGAGGGAAGAAAGAAGGAAGGAAGGAAGGAAGGAAGGAAGGAAGGAAGGAAGGAAGGAAGGAAGGAAGGAAGGAAGGAAGGAAGGAAAGGAAGGAGTGTAGGCTGGTGGGTTTGCTGGCTGAGAGGCTGTCCACCAAAAACTAACAGATCTTTCAGAAAGTTGAACTTAGAGATTTTCTTTTTTGAGCCTTTGTGTTTCTTGTATCTTTCTGATTTTCTATGGTGAACATTTCTGTTCACATAAATCTCATATAAACTTTCATGTCTCTGTGCACGTGTAGGTGACTAAACGAGGAGGAAGTGGCTAGAAAGCATGATGTCTCGCTAGCCTGCGCCGTGGGTTTAGGATGGGTGAGTGAAGTCATGCACTGCCCTGAGCAAACATTCCGTGATACAGGGCATGCCATCTCACAGGCCGTGTTCCCACCGACTTGTTTGTATAAATCCCTTTTACATTTTGCCTTTGTTTCTATTTTCTAAGATTTATTGAAATTTGTCTCTGCAGTGTTTGTGTTAGGCCGTGTTCTTGGCAGAGCTCTGGGTCTTTCCTCTGCACACTAACCACACTCATTTGACTGAATCTTTCAGAAGGCTTTGTAAGCTGAAAATATATCAAGTTATATTTTAAAATGTTGATGGGCAATCATAATGCAGCTTCTTTAAGCATAAAATGACATTAGTATAATATACTTTAATTATTAAAAGTCAATTTCCAAAATAAGTGTTGTTCTTTGAAAATCTTTACCCCTCCATGAGGCACGGTTTCTTCAGTAGCCTCAGATGACCTGATCTCCTGCCGTATCAACTCTCTGAGTGCGGGGATTGTAGGGAACCAAGCCCAAGGATGCAGCTCTGGGGACAGACACTGACCACGCCCCCTGCCTGTGAGCTTGAAAATCAGTTCTGGGGACAGACACTGACCACATCCCCTGCCTATGAATTTTTTTTTTAAGATTTATTTATTTTATTTATATGAGTACTTCACTATAGTGAAGAAGAGTAGTCAGTGCTCATAACTGCTGAGCCATCTCGCCAGGCCAAGTTTGAAAATCTTTTTTTTGTTTTTGTTTTTTTGTTTGTTTGTTTGTTGATTTTTTTGTTTGTTTTTGTTTTTTCGAGACAGGGTTTCTCTGGACTCACTCTGTAGACCAGGCTGGCCTCGAACTTAGAAATCCACCTGCCTCTGCCTCCCAGAGTGCTGGGATTACAGGCGTGCCCACCACTGCCTGGCAAGTTTGAAAACCTTAATCTATGTGCTCTTTGCCAGAAAGCTGTTCTCAGGTTGTTTGTCTGTTCTTTGTACAGAATAATGGGGACTAAAACAAAGAATTGAAATGTACATTAATTGAAAAGTACATTAACTTCCTTCCTTCTTTCTTTTTCTTGGGGGGTGGGGGTTGGGGTGTAAGGAGATGGGGAGTGGGTCTACACTCATGGTCTCATGTAGCCCAGGCTGGCCTTGAACTCACTGTGATGGAGGATCTTGGCCTTCTGATCTTCCTTTTAAATGATAGAATTACAGTCACTTGTCACACATTCAGTTATAAAGAATGCTCAAAACTCAGGAAAGCAAGGATAGAACCTCTGAATGTAGTACTTCAGTATATGTGATGCTGGGCTGGTGTGGACAGAGGCAGCAGATCTCTGTCTCCACATTTGTGGTGAGACTGTCAAAAAAAAAAAAAAGAAAAGAAAAAAAGGGTAACAATCATCTCCTGAAAGTCCCTAAATGTTATTGGTCAACAAAAAGAAACCAATACACACCTACTAGAATAGTTAAAATGAGAAAAACTGTTAATTACAAGTGTATGAAAATGTGAAGCAGGGGGAGGCACAGTATGGAATATGGCTCATAATGGACTAGGAAGGTAAGTCAGTACAATATTGGTGATGTTTAGTATATTGCCCAGCAATCGAATCTCTTGATCTTACACAAAAGAGATAAAAATGCACATTTGTGCTGAAAATCCATAACTATTTAGTTTCTAAGGACTCCAACTGGAAACCATCCAAATGGTTGTTAGCAGGTAATAATCCAAACTAGAATACTAGCAATAACAATGAACAAGTTAACAATTCACAGGTTACTAACACATCATAAATGCTGTATAAAATGTAAGGAACCAGATTTAACTAAGTGCACACACCCAGTTCCATTTCCTGGGAATCCAATGCCTTTGGCTTCTGTGGATACCTGCATATATAAATAAATTAAAAATAAATATTTTTAATTATAATTTTATATTTAAATGGGGGTTTGGCCAGCATGTGTGTCTCTGCATCACATGTGCCTGGTGCCTATGGAGGCCAGAAGACATTAGATCTGTAGTTACAGATGATTGTGAGTCACTGTATGGGTGCTAGGAATTGAACCCAAGTCCTTTGTAAGAGCAGCCAGTGCTCTTAATCACCAAGTCATATCCCCCACTTTTTTTTAAATGTAGGCTGTGATGGGACTGGAGAGGTAGCTAGATGTTTAAGAGACTTGTTGCTTTTGTAGAGGACCTGAGTCTGGTTCCTAGCACCCAAATAGGACAACTCCAGGTCTACAGTGCCCTTTTCTA
Organism: Apodemus sylvaticus; assembly: GCF_947179515.1. NCBI lineage: Eukaryota > Metazoa > Chordata > Mammalia > Rodentia > Muridae > Apodemus > Apodemus sylvaticus. Next base: position 49,843,500 of record NC_067488.1, on the reverse strand, counting down.
GCATCTGTGGGTATACACACATATAGGCATGAGCATGCACAGGCATACACGATTTTTTATTTTATTTTTTAAAAAAAAAAGCTGACTGTGGATCTGAGTGGTGGCACATGCCTTTAATTCCAACACTTTGGAGGCAGAGGCAGGCAGATCTCTGAGTTCCAGACCAGCCTGGTCTATTGAGCAAGTTCCAGGACAGACAGGGCTACATAAAGAAACCCCCGTCTTGATAAAAACCAAAAAATACTGACTGAAATAGTGCTTCATGCTCTTAAAAATGAATGATATATTGTGGGGAAAAGTCCCTATAAATAATTCCCAAGACAGTTACAGCATGGAAGTTACATATTGTATGATATTTGTATAAACTTAGCTTGGTTCTGTTGTTATTTGGAGGCTGGCCTTGCACTCGTAGTGATCTGCCTGCCTCCATCTCCCATGACAGGATTAAAGCCAATACCACTAGGCTTGGCAAAACTTAGAAGTAAGATGAGATTGTGGTTGTCAGAGTCTGAGGATGGTGAGGGTATAATTCTACACCATCTGTAGGAGGCCAGGCAGTGAAGCAGGCAGGCATTGTCTGACTGTCACTCTAATTGGTTACAGTACTGTATGTGGCTCTGTAATGTGTGATTTATAGAAAACTTGTGAGAGATGTGTGGATTTCCCTATTCTTACAGGCATGTGTAGATCTATAATTAGCTCAAAATAAAAAGTTTAGTTTTCAAAATGCAGACAGTTTGGCAGCTTTTCAAAAAAATTAAAACATAGTCCATATGACCTAGCATTTCTACTCTCATCCTAAGAAAGTCAAAACATTGTCTGTGCAAAAACTTGTATACAAGTATTCCCTGCAGGTCTGGCAAGATGGTTCAGTGGATAAAGGTGCATGCTGACAGGCCCTTATGACCCGAGTTTGATCCCACATGGTGGAAGGGGAGAACTGACTCCCAGGAGTTGTTCTTTGACCTTCACACATGTACTACACACTCATGTATTCAAGCTCACACTCACAAATACATAAATGTTTAAGAAAAGTTCTTGGCAGTTAATCATATATCCAAAAGTGGAAACAACTCAACTGACCATTGTATGTAAAAAACTAAAGTGTGCTATGACGGTGTAGTAGACGGTTAGCCATGAGAAGGAATGAAGTGCTGACACGCCCTACACAATCAGTGAGCCTCAAGGATGCTATGCCAGACTGGAGTCATGGCTCAGCTGTTAGGCAGACTTGTGGTTCTTGCAGAGGACCCAGGTTCTATTCCCAGAACTCATGGAGCAGCTCACAGCTGTCTTTAACTCCCAATTTCAACTCTGTCATCTAATTTTCTGGGACACCGCCCGTGCACACTCTGATGCAGACATACATGCAGGCAAATCACTCGTGCACATGAAATAAATAAAGCTTTAAAAAAAAAAGATAGTGTGCCAAGTGAACAAAGATAGGCACAAAAGGAGTCGCGGTGTGATTGTGTTTATATGGAATGTTCAGAATGCATCAAAGCTGTTTGCATAGGCTAGTTGAGCGGTAGCCAAGCCCTGAGGAGGAGGAGGCTGATTGGCTGGGGAGTGACTACTGACTGGGTAATGAAGGTGTGTGATGCGTATGACACTTGATGAATTGTGCGGTGTGTTAAGTTAGCCTAGTTTTAAATTCTGTGACAGCTAGTTTTGTTCTACATGTGACTGTAGTCTCAACTACTTGGGAGGCTGAAGCAGGTGACCAGGAACAGTGTAGCTAACATAGTGAGACCCATTTCAAAAGAACAAAAATTGGAGGAAAAATTGTGCAAGTTTTTTGGGTAGCAAGTGGAAGGAAAACACAATTCAAGGCCCGATGAAACGAAAGGTTCTGAGAGTTAGCTGCTGTCTTGACTGTCCTGCAGTTACGTGGCTGTGTGCATATGGCCATGAGCTGCAATGTGGGTGGGTTCATCTAAAGTTCAATAAAGTTGTTTTCCAAAATGTATAAGACTGTATAATTGCAAGTTTAAAGTGACCTTTAGGTAGGAGTACTCACTCAGTCCTTAGGAACCTAAACCAAGGAAAAGTCAGGCCAGTGGGCTGAGTTTCTTCCCCGAGTTGCAGGGAGGCTGGGGTGTCAGTCTATGCCTTCAAACTCTGGCCTCGCACGGCTGTGCTGCTGTCTGTTGGAATCCAGAGTGGGTGCAGTCACTCTATTTTTTGTTTGTTAGGTTTTGTTTTGTTTAGGCTATTTTGTTGCATTCTTTGCCTCTTGTGTGCAGGTTTCTGAATATCCTGTTGGTATAACAAATGGAGGTGGTTGCCTCAGTTAATCTGGGCACAGGAGGTTTGTTCAAATTTCTAGTGAAGAAAGGGCATGGGTTGCACTGCTGGGTAATGTTAAAAACAAGGCCAAGTGTGGGAACTTCTTTCCCACCTACATTGCCTCTGGCTCTCACCCCAATCTCTTGCCAAGAAGTAGGCTGTCTAAATAAATGTTACAGAAAACACGCCACAGTTTGCGAGAGGTTCTAGAAGGGATCTCTGACAAGGACCATCTCTGACCGCCTCCCTCCTCCCACCCTCCACCTGCCCTCCCTCTCAGTTCTTAAGTACCTTTGTGTCCAAGCCCAAGGTGACTCAGCCACATGGCAGATGGCTCTGTTTTCCTTTGCCCTGGTGCTGGGGGTTGAGTTTAGTACTTAAGGGGTGAATGTTAGGCACACATCTTATTTCTGTTGTTTTCCTCATAGGTTTGATGGGTTAAAAACAGCTCTTCTGAAATAGACACCAAATAGGAAAACACAGTAAGCAAACACAGCCCTAAAACACAAGAAGCACATTCTAGAATTTAAGTGCATTTTGTTAGGAGTCTTAGCAAAGTCTGTGAAACTGTGGTAGCTGGTGCCTAAGTGGGGTTTGCCATGTGTGGGAAGGAAAAGCTCACCTGTCTGTATTCTGCTACTAAACACCTGACAATACATTGAGGGTCCTTGGTCCTCTCTTCCTACAACAACTAGTCACCTGGTTTTCTGACACCAATGGAGTCAGCTGCAGACTCCATGAGCACAGAGCTTAGTCCCACGAGCCTCAGTCATGAGTAGTAGGGTTACAGTGTGTACCCAGTCTCTGCATGACTTGGCTGTAAATCAGAGGTTTCCACAGTCCTCTGTGCAGCTTGGATCATTTGCTAGAATGGTCCATGGAATTAAGGAAGGCCCTTTACCTACACAGTTATGTTCATTTAAAAGACTATAATTTAAAAGCAGCTGAAGGAAAAGGTATACAATACAGGACAAGGCATGAGCTGTGTATGGGAGTCCATGGCTTCACCCCTCAGCATCTCCATGTGTTTGCCAGCCTGGGGGCTCTCTGACCCTGTCATTAATTTGTGAATGTTTATAGAGGCGTCCTATGTAGGTACAATTAATTAAATCACTGGCTATAGGTGATTCCCCCCTCCTTTCCCCTCAAAGCATAAACCACAGTGGTCTCCAGTTCATGATCCTCCTGCCTCAGCTTTGCAAGTGTTAAGATTACTGATGTGTGCCACCACACCCAGCAGGCTGTTGGTATACTATGAACCTGGTTCCTCTCTGACACAGGGAGAACTCTGGTTCCAGTCTTTAACTGTGTGGTTGGATCTGACTCCTTCCTAAGTACTGTGCCAGCCTGCACTCACAGAACAGGCTTGCTGTGATTCACAAAAACTGCCTGTGCCTTGGTTGCTCTTACTGCTTAGGAAATGCCAAGCTCCCATTAATTAGTAGCTCAGTGCCAGGAGTGGGGATGAAGACCAAATATGTCCTTCTTCTTATAAACCACACTCACACATTGTGGGCCTGTGCTCCAGCTTCCATAGCTCTCTAGTCCTCACAGCAGCCATTTGAGCTCACTGCTTCCAGCTTCTTCCTTTATTATGCTGTTGTACAGAAGAGGGAGTTGAGGGACAAAGTGGGTATGAAACCTGCCCAGTGCCACACACCTGGGAGGTAAGACGGAGCTAAGGGTCTATCCTGGTGCTCTTACCTCTAAACAAAGTGTCTTTTCCTTTAGAACAAACTCCAAATCCTTTACATCATTTTATGGAAGCTCTTGCTAGACAAATCTGATCATCTGGGCTCTTTTGGCTCCATTATCCTGGTGTGTAACCCACCTGTCTTCTTTTAGGTTCCTGTGACTCCTCCACGACACACACACACACACACACACACACACACACACACACACACACACACCTGTTAATAAACAGAGATCTTCCAACTTTTTCTTTGTAAATCTGTTGTTCCAGCCCTCCTTTCTGCCAAGGGACAAGTCTTTTTTCTATGTTTGAACTTGCTTGGGAATCAGTGGGTATACAACCAACTGTGACCCTCGCTTAGACGCTCACCTGTAATAACTTTTTACTATACAGGTGAGGGTGGTGCTGTTTGGTGAGTTAGTGCTGGTGTGTGAACCCAAACACAGTGCCTGTGTGAAGGTTGGTTGAGAAGGTGCTTCCAGCTTCTTCCTTTTTACCTCAGAAGGCTCTGAGATGCTTCATCACAACTGAGTTACTGCCTACCCCAAGGGAGGGTCAGAAATAACCGTCCATTTTTCATGGAATTTAAACCATACTGAATATTATATGAAAGGCATTTTGAGAACCTAGAGGGAAAAATGTGATTTTCCACATGCATATGGATTATATTCTGGTTGGTTTGGAATAAAATTTTAAACTGGATCACCACACCTATAATTGTAGCACCTGGGAGGCAGAAGCAGGGAGATCTCCAAGTTTGAGGCCAACCCTGTCTACACCGCGAGTTTCAGGACAGCCAGGGCTATACAGAGAAATCCTGTCTTGAAAAGAACAAACAAGAATAAAAACATGAATAGTTTCTAGTCTGCAATGTTAGTGTTCTGACACAGTGGGTGTGCTGGTGTGTGGCCTCTGTCCCGCCCACCTGGTGTCCCTCCTGCCCTCTCTCCCCTTGCTTCCCAGGCTTCCTCTCCCTTCACTCGATTTCTGACCTGCTGTATTCCTCCTGCTTGCCCTGCAGGTCTCAAGCCATGCCTCTTCACCCTCTCCTCACACTTTCTGTTTCTTCATTGTGCACATACTGTAAGACTAATGTTTATGAGATTTTTCTTAAAAGATTTATTTTTAATGTATGTGTATGGGTGTCTTGCTTGCATGTATACATGTGTACCATATGTGTGCGTGGAGCCTGAGGAGGCCAGAGGAGGGCCTTAGATCTCCTGGGATTATATTACAGATGATAGTGAGCCACCATGTGGTTCCTGGAACTTGAACCTGGGTACCCTGGAAGAGCTCATACCTGCTGAGCCATTTCCCCGCCCCCCATTTATGAGATACTTGTTTCTTATATATTTTTTGTTTGTTTTTTCAAGATAGGGTTTCTTTGTGTAGCCCAGACTGTCCTGGAACTCACTCTGTAGATCAGGCTTAACTTGAACTCACAGATGTGCCTGCTCCTGCCTTCCTGAGTGCTGGGATTAAAGGTGTGCATCACCACTGCCTGGGTGTTGCTTGTTTCTATTTAACTATAAACATTAGAAAGCACAGGAGGCATCTGGGTATCTTCCTCTCTCGCTATCTACCTCTGCCCTTCTTTTTGAGACAGGGTCTCACCAAGTAGCCTTTACTCCTTATATAGACCTCAAACTCAGAGATCCACATTCTTCTGCTCGTAAGGTGTGTGTCACCACACCCTGTTTCTGCTTTATTTTTGCAACAGGAAGCTCTCATGGTGCGGCTGTGCTTGGCTTTTACATGGGCGTTAGGGATTTGAACTCCGGTCTTCTTGCTGTCTGTCATAGTGAGTTTTAACTGTTTTAACAATCTGCTAGGATTAAACACTGTGTAAATGTATATTATGAATGAACAGATTGAACATGAAATAGTGTAGAAATTGGGAAGAAGAAAGTCAGGTTTCTAACCCAACAGTTCCTATAGAATAACACTCCCCCAATGACCAATATAAATTGTCCTATTAAAAAGGACTTGTTAGTTCCTTCATATAATTGAGAGGATCATTAAACAGAAAACATTAACTTTTAATTCGATTTAAGAAGCAGGATTCTTGGTTTTTGTGAGATTGTGAAGATCTATATCTACACAGTGATTGTGTTTGTTTGCATCATTAGCTTCCTCTCAGGTTGGAGTTGGACTAAGAGTTGACTGTTACATCCCTAAGAAGGTAGTGTGTGTGTGTGCTCAGGAGTAGTTTGTGTTTTGATTGGGGCTTTAATGGATTTCTTTCCATTGAAGAGGGATGGTGTGTGCCTTTAATTTTTAGTAGAGTCAAGAGGAACTCTGTTTTAGAGGCCTTTTTTTTTTTAAAGTTTCTTTTTTTGATATACTTATATTTGTCCAGGCCTTGGGAGATCATTGTGGCATATTAAGTACTTAACAGTTTCGAGTGATATGTTCTTTTGGAAGCTGCACAATTCATGTTCAAACCAAGAGTGTTTATGTCCAGTTCTGCTCTAAGTCTGCTGATGGCTCCCTCCTGCATGGCAGGGTGCTGCTCAGGTTAAAGTCGACAGTTTCTGTGAGGTACGTGGGGCTCTTGGAAACTTCTGACTTAGACTGTTTCAAAAGCTGTTTTCATCAGAACGTAGACAGCTTTAACTCGCTGTTCTGGCTGTGGATTAGTGTGCCACAGAGAGGTTGTACTCATTATAAAACCTCCCTTTCTTTTAATTCTTTTGTTACTTTAAGCTCTCTAAATTTTCTTTGTCCTTTGGAAGTTCTTTAGAAATTTCTCTTCATAGCACAAGAGTTACATAAAGTAAGATTTAGAAAATTTTAGTTTAACAAAAGCCTTTGTAAACTAATCATGAAAAGATGGATCAGTTCAAGTTTACAAATTACTCTTAAATGTGGATTGTTGTGGAGTGGTGTTACGGGTATGAGTTTCTTGGCTTTTGAGGATGTTATCCCTTCTAGCCCCAGAGCTAAATATCAAGAGGCTACATGCTCAACCATAAAATGTTAGCCTCTGCCAACATTACATCAGCTCCTTAAAACCTCACTGGCTAACTATCCCTTGGGATCGACGTGGGTCTGGCAGCTTGTGAAAGCTGCTTTTTCCGATTTCTGTCTTCCTGGCTGTGACATATCCCAAAGGAATGAAGTTGAGAAATCCTCTTCTTTTCAAAGCTCTTGACTTCTCATTCCCACAGTGGTTCTCATGGCCAGACAGAAAGTTGCTTCTGAACTTGAGGCCCTTTTAGCTGATGATAAAGTCCATGAGGAGTGACCAGAGAAGGTGATGGTAAGGTGCCTGGCTATGTGTTTCTGGATGCTAGTGTCCAAGGTTCTGGTGCCTCTTTATACCAAGCTTGAAGAAGTCGGGCAGACAGATGCAGATGTGTGTCTGTGGTCTCCATGTGTCTTTTGGCTTTGGTGTGAGTGTCATTGGAGCCTTGGTCACTTCAGTGAGCATCGTTCCTTCCTGAGGACAACCTTTGTGAGGAAATGCTGTGTGTCAGCAGATAATCCCCTTGAGACCTTTCAGTCTCAGTCTTACCTGACACACTGCCAGTGCTCTCCCTTTGTTCTATACTCAGCTGAAAAACTAAGCATGAGGGGAATTGACTGGAAAACTAGTAAACCACACCTTGTTAACCAAGCTCAGGCCCTGAGCAGGAACTGACAGCTGAGCCAGGTTTGTCTCTGCCCTGCTGCTTGCGGCACCACTGCTGCAAGCAGTTCCTATTATATTTTTCACTTTTGTATAATTTCTTTATATTCCAAGTCCTCAATGGGAGAATCTGGTCATCTGGGCTTGTATTATTCACTTGTGAGCTTAGAGGTCAGGGAACCCAGAGAGTGGAAATCTTTGTCTGTAGAAGGAAGAGGGTTTCTCTTGGCATTGAAATTTCTACTAATAGAAGGGGCTCAAGTGCTAGACAGCTAAACTCTAGGATATCCTCTCTACAGTAACTGTTTTCCTATCATGATTGGCCATGGTTCATTCTCAAAGTGTATCCTTGGTCCAGGCCTTGACCCTTGCAGTATTACGTTTCCTGGGGAGTCTATTTCTGCTTGTCCAACACAAGCAGTGACAAACTAAAGAAACTATCCCCTACAAGTCCAGCTCGTTGAACAGTGAACGTGCTGGGACTACTTATAGGAGCATGAATGAGGGGGTCATTTGCAGGCACATGGGTGACAGGCAACTCATGAAAGTTTTACCATTAGTCCCCTGCACAAATTGTAGCAGCAGTTTTACCAGAGGGTCCCCTCTCTCCCAGCAGTTGTATACTGATTATACAACCCGGAAAGCTGCGGGGAAGTCTCCTGAGTCCTGTGAGTTTCCCGATCTTCGTCAGACCAGAGCATTAGCAGTATAGACAGCCCTAGCCTACATATTCCCTCTCACCAGACTCTTCTTAGCTTGTGGCTTCAAATGCCACTTTACCAGGTGGTGTATGTATCTATGTCTGTGGTCCTGGCCTGGCCTGTAATTCAGCTTACCTACTGCTTTTCCACTGGACACCTAGATGATTCACGTGCATTTAAAGCTGATGTCACCATTCCTGTGACTGCCCTGAAGTTGGTAGTCCCTAACGTAGTACCAATTGCCTACCAAGAGTGGCAGGAGTCATCTTTGATTCCTCTCCTTTCCCGTGCTCTTCACACAGAATCCACTCTTTGACCTTTTCTCGATGTCTCACTGCCCCAGATCAGTCTCACTTTGACTTTTTAGCTTCAGTAGCCTTCTAATTGGTTGCTTCTACCTAGAACCCAACTCCAATCTGTCCTTTATTCAGCTGTCAAGAGTCCCTCCCTCACCTCCTATTCTTTGTTTTGTTTGTGTGCCTTTGTTTAAGGCTGTGTGTGTGTGTGTGTGTGTGTGTGTGTCCCAAGGCAGCTTGGGAGAGGCATTTCTCTGCTTCTGCCATGTAGGTTCCAGTGATCAAATGCAGGTTTAGTCTTAGCTGCCAGTGCCTTTATTTACCTGCTGGGTCATATGACCAGCCAGTGTTTTGTTTTTAAAATTGTTATTCTTTTAATTATTTTTATTTTATATGATTTTTAGTTGCGTGTATGTATATGAACCACATGTGTGCCTTGTTCCTGAGCAAGCTGGAGGAAGGTGTCAGATCCCCTGTCAGCAGATATGTGAATAAAAACCAAACAAACAAAAACAAAAAACCCAAAGCAGCCCTCTATAAGACCAGCAAGAACTCTGAACTGCTAAGCTCTCTCTGTAGCCCCCATGTTTATTCATTAGAGGTAAAGTCTGTCCATCTGTCCGTCCTTTTCTTCGTTGTTTGTTTGAGACAGAAGTTCACTACATAGCCCCGGCTGTCCTGGAACTCACTATGTAGACCAGGCTGGTCTCGAACTCACAGAGATCCACCTGCCTCTGCCTCCTGAGTTTAAGCTAGGAATAAAGTCATGCTCCACTACACCCGGCAAAACTAATTTCTTAACCTCTAGCGGCTTGGACTTTATAGCAGTCCTCCTACTGGACCTCTGAAGTGCTGTGGTGATAGGCATGAGGTGCTGCACCAGGCCAGCATACGCTTCCTAAATACCAGTTTAACCATTTGACTACCCTACCCAGAGTTCTTAGGTTTACGGTGGGATTTAACTATTTTATGTATGTATTTAATCTCTCGGCCTTCTCCTTTGAATGTGTACTGTGTGCCCTCCTCCCACACAGCTGTGAGGGGCTCTTTCCTTGTGCTCTTTATTTTTTCCTCATTTTTATTTTATGTGTATTAGTGTTTGGGCTGCACAGATACCTGTGCACTATATATGCAGTCCTCTCAGAAGCCAGATGAAGGTGTCAGAGTACCCTGGAACCAGAGTTACAGCCGGTAGTGAGAGTTACAATACAGGTGCTTGGAACTGAGCCTGTGTTCTCTGGAAGAGCAGCCAGGGCTCCCAACTGCTGAGCGTCACCTTCCCTGTGCTTTTTTAGTAGTTGGTTCTTAACCACCATAAAGTACTTGACTAAGTGCATCCTTAGCTGGCCTCACTGTATATAGCAAGCACATTCTTGCAAACAGAGGAGGGATCTTGTTGCTGTATCTCTAGGTTCTAGCATGTAGGCCTTTTGTAATAATTTTATTTTAGGACTGATGAATAGAAAGCATTTTGAAAAGTAAAACAATGTACACATGTTATGATGTTTGTATAATTGGCATTTCTTGGACTATCTTTATTTTCTGACTTTTAAAGATCTGTAGTCTGTGAGTCAGTTCCTGGGGAACAGATTTGATCTTATTTCATCCTGTTATCTGTTTGAAGGCAGCCAAAAGCCTAGGAACCTTATCAGCCCATCAGATGGTTTCGTCCTCTGTGGTCGAGCTGCTTACGTCTTTCCTTGGGAAGCTGAGAACTCAGGTTCCCTCGGCTTTCCCAGCTGTACGTTCTGCTCCTGAACAGTGATTCACTTCGTCGTGACTGTTCCTCACCCTACAACTACCGACAGTCACTGCTTTGTGTGTTCTAGTGGCGTATGTTTTACATAGTGCCTGCATACTTACACTGTGTTAATACTCTGAAAGTTAGGGAACCTAGAGGCGTGCCCGCCACCACTGCTCTGCAGTTACCTTAAGTCCCACACTATAGCTCTCATTTCATTTCTGGATTTGCACTATGGATCTTGGTAGTATAGTTTAAGTTAGCTTCTCTCTCTCTCTCTCTCTCTCTCTCTCTCTCTCTCTCTCTCTCTCTCTCAAAGGCCTTGACTGCTATCTTGATTTATTGCACTGGGAAGAATAAGTTTTTATTTTTTTTTCTCTTTTTCTTGTTCCTCCTTCTGAGGGAGCCTGCGTCATTGAGAAATGTTTAACCTCATGGCCTTGTGCTAGGGCTGGAAATTTGCCTAAGGGAACTGGAAGCTGGCAGTGTTTTTACTTAAATTCCCCCTTAAGGGGTGGGGTTTTTTAGCAGAATCAGCCAAAACGCTAGATGCCGGGGAATTTTTTAGTAGCAAGGTTGTTGCCATTAGTTTACTGAAAATATTTGAAAATTTTTCTAGAGATAAGTATAGGCATTTTGAATACCCTCTTGGGGGAAAACAAAACAAAACAAAACTGTAGCTTCTGCCAGGTATGAAGACAGAATCTAGGCAGCGGGCTGCATGCCCGCTAGGGAGGCTGAGGCAGGCAGATCTCTGGGAACTGGAGACTAACTTAGTCTTCATAGCAAGTTCTAGGACAGCCAGAGCTACATAGTGAGACCTTAGTAGAGAAACTTAGATTTTTGAGAAAGGACACTGGGAAGAGACAGGAGCAGCCAAGCTAGTCAGGGACACAAAAAGGCAGGACATACATGTGCATGTGTGCATGACAAAGCACGTATGTATACATGCTCTGTCTCTGTGCAGATCTGAAACAACTCACAAATTAGTAGAAAGCTAAGTGTTAGTATTTCAGCTGTGTGTGTGTGTTATTAAAAGCAGATTGACCCACATGAGAGGGGTGTTACCAGAGAGAGTTGTGGAAACTCGCTAAACTGTGGAGAGTAGCCACAGTCTAGGGCTCTGGTCTGTGGGAAGAGTTAGACTTTTTATCAACTTTGGAATTATAGTAAAAGTAGATCATAACAGGAATTTTTTTAAAAAGAAATCTTTCGAACTCTTACTAGTGTTTTGTATTTATAAAGGCACTTCACTGACATAAAAAAGGGCTATTGCAAATGATCTTTGATGCCTAAAAAATGAACTGCCTTGGTAATAGGAAAGATATAAACCAGCAGATTAAACAGAACTATCCGTTACGTATAACTTTATATTTGTTTTGTATCACAGATGAAAAATCATACAGACATTTGTCAAATGCAGTTATAAGCTGGGCAGGCACTGGGCCCTGAAAGAAAGGAGCTGTGTAGTTAATTTGTAGTGGCTTTGTGATGTTGCAGCAAATTGCAGGCAATTACATTGTGCTTAGTATAAGTACAGGTTATCTTGACACCTTGAAGGACATTTGGACTCACCTACCAGTTCTCTATACTGTTTTCTCCTATTAGCGGGGAGAGATAGATGACTGAGGGCTGATTATGATGCAGTTATCAGGTTTCTTCTAGTTAGCAAGAACTTAACAACTCTCGATTATATCTTTATTCCTATTTATATCTGCTTAACCCCTCTTGGGAATCCCAGCCTCAATGTACCTCAGGGATTGCTCAGATTCCTAAGGAGTGATTCTGAAACTCAAGAAATAAACATATGTTCTTGTTGCATATACGGGAGCCACTAACTAACTAGCTAACTAACTAACTAACTAACTAACTAACTAACTGAATGCCTACAAGATCCCTAAAACTGACGAGCGAGGGGATGAGATCTGGACATTTTGAGGTTAGATTAGAGCTAGACCTGAGACTCAGCCAGATTTGATAGATAAAAGAGTCAGGGGAAGGAAAACGAACCCAGTGGTGTCGGATGGGAAGGGAGTCCAAAGCGTCTGGGAAGCAGGTCATAGTGTGTGCCTGGGGGAAGCAGTCCTGCCTTGACTAGAATAGGAGGGGTAGGATAGTTGGAAAATTGGGTTGAATATTTAATTAGTGAGGAGCCTGATACTAAATTAGAATTTGGCTTTGGCTAGATAAGTCTTTTAAGCTCTTGATTAGTTATTTCTCTTATTAATTTTCAGTTGTGTTCTGTATTAAATGGTTGCAGAGCTTCAGCATAAACAATTCAGTACTACTGAGCGCTGTTAGTAAACCAGCATCACTTCAGAGTTTTTTATAAGGGAAAGGTTGAGTTAGCGCAGTTTTGGCAGCTGAAAGTCCAGAATCAAGAGGCCCATCAGTTTGGCCTTTGGTGAAGGCCCCTTTGGCTATATGACATCATGGTGGCATGTGGGAGCATATGCAGAAGGGAGAGATCACGTGGTGAAACAGGAAGCCACAGTAATTACCTCTTAAGTGCTAAGCTTGTGAAAGTCGATGCAAAGGTCACAAATATATAAACTACTTTTTGAAAATATGCAGGGGAAGGACATTATTTTATATAAATCATAACAATAAACATGAAAGTTAAGATGTGTGGCTTATGTGAAAGATTCTTCAAGAAGCGACATATTGCTTGTGAAAGGGAGTGGTCTTCAGTGTGCTTCATGGTGCTGGTGTCATGTAAAAGTACCCATTGCAGTCCTAGCATAGCAGGGCTCATGACAGGTGCCAGGGGTGCAGTAAGGCACCGGCCTGACATGGTGATGTTTGTGCATAAGTGGAGTTTATCCTTGAAGGCAGAAATGTAGCAGAACAGGGTCTATGGTAAGCTATTCAGACAACTGTGAGAAAACAGGACAGGAGATTCCAAACAAGTTAGGAAATATTCTGAGAAGGCTTTGAGGGGTGGGGTGTCCAGATCTTTAACCTGTGACCTGAGGGATTTCTAACCAGGGAGATATGGAGAGTGATGATTTGGAGAAAAGTAAAAGAGATTACTTGAGGAACTATTACAACTGGTAATAGAACTACACAGTATAATAGATACAAAGGAAGCTTTCAAAGTATTGGTGGACGCCTTGTCCTGACCATTTACTTCCTGATTGCTCCGGGTACTTCTACCTGCCTCTTTTTCCCCATACAAAAGCAGGCACAACAGGGATAATTTTAAAGATTAGGGCTAAGTACCTGAGGATGTATATCTTTAGAGTGGTGTTTGGCAAACAGCAAGTTTCAGTATACTTTAGTTTTTACTGCTAGGGCAGTAATAACTGCAAGTTTAAAGTATGAGAAGATAGTCTGAGACCAAGTCTTAGTAGTACAAGAGGCATTTAAGAGCATTCAGAAGTTGATGCAGGGGATTTTCATTTTAGAGTGCTCTGGTTTCAGAGTGGAGGCCAGATTGAAAGGGCTATTAAAAAAAAAAAAGCAGCAGAGAGATGAATGCAAAGTCCATATGAGGCATGGTCATTCCAACGTGCTCACCGTGTGTGTGTGTGTGTGTGTGTGTGTGTGTGTGTGTGTGTGTGTGTGTGTGCTCGCGCGCATGCGTGCAGATTTGCTGTCTAAAAGTGTATGTGTCTGTGCTTGGCTATGTGCACATAAGTGCAGATGTCATTGGAGGCCAGAGGCATTGCATCTCTCTAGAGCTAGAGTTACAGGTGGTTGCAAGCTGCCTGAAGTGGGTGCTGGGAACCAAATGCCTGGTCCTTTGCACAAGCAGTGTGTATTCCTAACTGCTGAGCCATCTCTCTAGCCCTGTGGTGCTTATGTTTTGTTGGTGGCAACAATGAACAAAGATAAAATATTAGTAATAAGTGCTGGTAGGAAAAATAAAGCAGCGATAGGGAATAGATGGAAAACATCTGTAGGTAATTTAGAAGAACCATCAAGGAAGGCAAGTCCTTTTGAGAAAGAGCTAATTGAGAAGAGACAGAAATGAAGGGGAGGGAGCCTCTGTGGTATCAGCATGCTTAGCATGGCCAAGGACTAGAGAAGGGTGGACATGTGAATAAGAACATACGTGATAAAAGCTGGTATCTCCCATCCTGCTCACCTGGAGTTGGTGTGAGCAGTTGCTGGCTCATAGTGGGTGTTCTATGAATGCTGTTGAGTAGACAGACCAGATAGCTACTGGATCAACAAATGAGTCATGCTCTCTAACAAGCCTGGAATCTGGGAAGGGGAGAGAAACAAGGAGGGCTGGGAGAAGTTGTGGGTAAACTTTGACTGTGAGAGCTCAAGAGGTTGGATACTGGAGGGTCTCCATCCAGCTGTGCATCCCCCACATGTGTAATCACATGTGTCCTAACTTGTGTGCCTCAGTTTCCTTTTCAGGAAAAAAAATGGGAATAGTAATACCTACCCTCCGTGGGGTCTTGGCATGGCTTCTGAACTAAAGCAGAGTTGACAATTTGGGTTGGGGTTTTGTTTTTTTGATGTGTGGTAGGGAGGTGGTGTCCTACCTACTGTAGGCCCTCTGGCTATAACAAGTAAGAATATCCCCAGATAAACATTCCCTCAGGGGCAAAATTGCCCAGGATTGAGAACCTTGTGAAGACTAAGGGTATTGATAGTGTAAAGTGCGCGCGCGCGCGCACACACACACACACACACACACACACACAGCAATAGCTGGCACGTGTTCAGATGGGGTGGGGCAGGGTGGGGTTGTGGTGCTGTCTTTCTCCTAACAGCAATTGAGGACAACTCACTGTCTTACATTAACTAAATAATCAAATGTAGGTATGTACACATATGTTTGTGTGTATGTATGTATATAGCCATGTGTGCATAGCACTGGGTTCTGTTGTCAGTACTGCTACAATTAAGTAAGGAGGGAAGGAGGGAGGCTGTCGGTGGTGTGAGCAGATGGGCTGGTCTCAGACTTATCTGTACTCACTGATACTCTCAACTGGAAGTGGGCTTTGTTTTTGTTTTTGTTTTTTACTTAAATTTGTTTCTTTGTTTGGAGGATGGAGTCTTGTGGGCTTACTGTACCTCACTCAGGCTGGTCTTAAAGCCTCTGTCCTCTGTCCCGCTCACCATAGGGAATGCTGGTATTTGTAAGGAGTACCATTTAAATACAAGAATAATTTTCAGTTTTCTGTTTGTCATCGAAAAAGAGGTGAATTTAAGCTGTTTGCATCCTTTGCCTAGCTTCATTCATCTGAAAGATTGCTGCTTCCTAATGGGAGCGTGATGTATTGCAGTGCCCAGAGCCAACCACAGCCTGAATTCCGAGCATGTGAGCATTTGTCTTGACATCATCTAAGAGCTTGAGCTTGCACGTCACAGTTTATATTTAAAATAGTGAAATGACTACATTTTACACAGATGTACTAGCTATAGTTTTGCTTTATTACTGTAAGTATGTGCATGCATGCATGTGTACATGGACATAGAAATCAGAGGTTAACACTGGGTGTCTTTCTCATTAATATCCACTTTGTTTTACTGAGGCCAGGGCTTGCCAGTTTGTCTAATCTAGTTAGCTTGTTCTCCAAAACCTAGTTTTGTTTTAAATCCTGGAAAATGTTGTTACTTTTTTTTTTTTTAATAGAGCAGTACTTTTTTTTTTAGATAGATATATTTTATTTTGTGTTTTTTTCTTCATGTATGTATATATGTATACCATGTTGATACCTGGTGTCTGAGGATGCCATAGTAATATATCAGAGCCCCTGGAACTCGGGTTATGGAAGATTGTGAGCCACTATGTGCATACTGAAAATAAAACCTGGATCTTCTGTAAGAGCAACAACAGATGCTCTCCACAGCTAAGCACATCTCTTGCCTCTGTAGGACAGTCTTAGTAGTACTGACATGCCTGCCACACCCAGGAACCTGGGGTCAACTCCCAGAACCATTGAAACACTATGTGTGTATCAGAATCTCAAGGAAGTATGTTTGATAGACATTCTACTTTTTTTAAATAATAAACAAGGGCCTAGAGAGATGGATCATCAGTTAAGAGCACTGACTGCTCCTCCAAGGACCTGGTTCAATTCCCAGCACCCATATGACAGCTCACAACTATCTGTAACTCCAAGATCTGACATTCTTACAGACATACATGTAGGCAAAACACCAATGCACATAAAATAAAAATACTTTATTTATACTTTTAAAAAAAAAAGATGAAGCATTTGGAGTTGAGAGCTCAGTTGCCTTACTATACACTATGAGTAAAACTTTCCTTTCCACAGTAAAGGTAGCCAGTAGTTAAACATCTCTCCTTTTGCCCTGTCCTTGTGCAGTATGTGAATTAGAGGGCTGAAGGTTATAAACACAGCATGGGACTCTAGTGAGTGTGTGTGACTTCTGGCTTCTAAACAATTATATGGATTTGCAAAAAAAAAACAAAAACAAACAAACAAACAAACAAAAAAAAAACCAAAAAACTGTTCCAGTGCCCTTGCAGAGATAAGGGGAAGGGAAGGGTTGTGATGGAGGAACCATGGGAGCTTTGGAAAGAAGTGATAGAGTGTGGAAAGAGCAGGTGCAGTGTTGTCTGACACCACCTCACAGTTTTCCTTCAGAATCTGTATTTTTTTTATTTTGTTGACAGTTCATAATGTGAAGAAATTGACTGTTGACAATTCACTGCCAGATCAAGTGGCAGTAAGTGTGGAAGCAATGCAAGTATTATACTGAGGCACAAAGAGCAAGCTGTTCATCCTTGAGAGCTGGACTCTCGGGGAGGAGAGAACCTGCTCTCACGCTGGCACACACCTTCAACCCCAGCACTCGGAAGGCAGAGGCAGGCAGATCTCTGTGAGCTCGAAGCCAGAGTGAGTTCCAGGGTAGGGAGGGATACACACAGAAACCCTGTCTTAAAAACCAAGACCAAAAGTGAAAGATTTCTTTAGGTTCTTGTTCACACACAGCACAGCCATCAATCTTTTAACCAGGATGGGGCAAATATTCTGAATTTCATTAGTTATTGGCTTCCATGATGGGTCGGGAGTGAGGGCAGTAGAACACAGTGAGCCTCCTTGGTGGTACTAGGTGAGGGGAAAATATGTCAGGGGCTAGAGATGTAACTATCCACAGAAGAATGACCTTGTAAAGGAGATTGTAAACTACCAGTAAGAGAAGAAGCTATAAAAATGTGATATTCTTTCTGTCTGTGTAGACTTTTACCTTATTAGAACATAAAAAATTAGACCCTGAGGTGGTTAGAGAGCACCCCTTCCCCCCCCCCCCCCCACACACACAGGATTTCTCTGTGTAAGAGAGCCCTCCCTGGCTGTCCTGGACTCACAGAGATCTGACTGCCTCTGTCTCTGAGTCCTGTGATTAAAGGTCAGCACCACCACACCTGGTGAATTTTGGTTTCTTAAAAAACACACACACACACACACACACACACAAATATAAAAAGTATAGTTTCACTTTAATTCTAGGAATAAGGATTTCAGGCTGCTTCGCAGCAGCTGACTGTGATCTGCCTCGTGCTCTAGCAGAGTTGTGGTTTTGCCAGCTGCAGACAGTTTGGAATCCTGGGAATGTTTTAGAGGGTATATAAATGCTAGGGCCATAGCCAGGTGGTGGTGGTGCATGCCTTTAATCCCAGCACTTGGGAGGCAGAGGCAGGCGGATTTCTGAGTTCGAGGCCAGTCTGGTCTACAGAGTGAGTTCCAGGACAGCCAGGGCTACACTGAGAAACCTGTCTCGAAAAATGAGTGAATGAATGAATGAATGCTAGGGCCCGAGGGGTATGGTTGGTGGTTGTTAGTAGTCATATTCAAAGAAGGAACATAGATAAAGAAATTAGATTCAAGGATCTCTCTGTCTCTTTCTCCCCCCCCCCCCCCCATCTAGTGGTAGGGGCTGAAACCCAGTGGTGGAGTTGGGTAGGAGGAGGGGGGAGATAAAGGGTGGGGGGAAAAAAGAGCAAGGCAGCTAAGCCTGGCTACATGCTGTTCTTGCAGGAGACTAGAGTTTGGGTCCCAGCACCCACATGGCAGCTTACAACCATTTATAACTTTTATATATAACATTTAAAACAACCAGACACACTCTTCTGGCCTCCATGGGCACCAGGCATGTATGTAGTACACATATATATATGAGGCAAAACATTCATGTGTATAAAATTAAAATAAATCTTTTTAAAAAACTGAATGTTGAACCCTTGTGCAGATGTCCTCTGCTTCCTGAACGTTGTGTGTTGGAGCTTATGTGTCACACGGTTGATGTCAGCTCAGAAGAGGGGGTTACAAGGAGAGGATTTAAGGAGAGTCAGTTTGGCCTGTAGTCCATTTTCTGTTGCTATAGCAAAACACCTGAGTCTGGGTAATTTGCAAAGAACAGAGGTTCTTGTAGCTTATAATTCTAGATATCCAAGAGCATATTGCTGGCTTCTGCTTGGCCCTGGTAAGGATTTTGCAGCTACATTACAGTGTGGATCATTGTGGGAGCATGTATGTGGGAGCATGTAACAGTTTTTCAAAGTGTTCTTCAAAGCCATGTATGGTAATATACGCCAGAGTCCTAGCCTGGGGAGTCTGAGGCAGAAGACTGCAAATTTTTGTTTTGTTTCTTGAGACAAGGTCTCTCTACAAAGCCCTGGTTGTCCTAGAACTCTGTATATAGATCAGACTGATCTCAGACACACAGATTTCCCTCTGCCCCTCTGCCCCTGCCTCCTGAATGCTAGGCTTGAAGGCGTGTGTGAGACCCTCCTCCTGGCTAGAAGAGTGCAGTTTTGAGGGCTGCATAGTAACCCAGTCCCACAAAACAGATATGTTCTTGAGTGTGACCAGCACGAGGCAGAAATCTTTTTAATTGTCAATTGCTTAAGAAACCTTCAGTGCTGTGCTGTAGTTCTTTCTGCAGACATGCTTATTCAGTGGCAGCTAGACATGTTCCTTTCCTCCTGACATTCTGCTCTCAGAAATCTCCATGTGTAGGAAATGGTCTGTACTCTGGCAACACTGCTGCACAGGCCTGTGCTCAGAAGGCTTGCCAGTGCCCGCGCTGCCTCTAAAGTGACTCACTGTTAGTCAGAGAAGCAGAACAAGAAATCCCAGGAGAGATAGTGACCAGCTCCCTATTTTGGGTGATGTTTTTTCTTTAATTTATTAGATCATCTGATGTAGGAAGATGTTAACAGTTAGAAAACTCTAAAAGAATGTTAAGTTCCAGGCATGATGTCTTTATGAGCACTCTCATGAATTCACTAAAATATTAATTTAGTGATGTTAACTCCTTTTTATGCCTTGCTCTTTCCCTGTTTTTTTCTACCCTATGAACATTTTTGTCTGTGCTGTAGGAGACCATGAGTTGTTGTAATTGTAAAATATCAAAATTAAACAAAAGGGAGAGTTACTTGAATACTGGCCAATTACCTCATTAAATTTACCCTAGAACTGTAAAATGTGATGATGTTCTAGTTTCCAGGTGCAAAAATGATTTAGCTAGAGTCAGAACAGAGTGAAGGGCATCTGATTCGGGGTGAAATTCTCAGCCTCTTGATCACAGTCTTTTGTCCAGCTTCTTAGCAAGATCTGATCTGGGTAGGTCTCAGACAGCAGAAGAACAATGTGTGTGTTTCAGTTGCTCTGCTGTTCATATGTCTTCTTTCTCCTCCCCACCTACCATGTAACCATGTTACCAATGTAACTCCAGATATTTGGTTGGTTGGTTGGTTGGTTGGTTGGTTGGTTTTTGAGACAGGGTTACTCTGTGTGTCCCTGAGTATCCTGGAAATTACTCTGTAGATCAGGCTGGAACTCAGAGATCTGCCTGCTTCTGGTATTTATTGAATAAACACGTATGTGCAGTTAGCTGTGGAGAGTAAAAATTACTGACATTTTTGTTTGTAAACTTTTGTATCTAGGGACTAGAGAGATGGCTCAGTGATGAGGTCTGGTTGCTGTTGTGAAAGACCTAGGTTCATACTCCTAGGACCTACACGGCAGCTACAAGAGTCCCTACATCCAGCTCTGGGGACCTCATGCCCTCTGTTGGCTTCTGTTGGCACTGCACACATGTACATTCATAACTGCAGGCAAAACATTTAAACACATGAATGTAAATCTTGAAATTCGCAACTAGATGCTAAATGTATAACTCAGTAATATGTAGCTTAAAGTAGTCATTGTCAGGTTTATTGTAGCATAATACCTTTATTTGAGCTAGGTTCGTACACAATCCAACTTGCTTGAACTGATTGTACCTCAGCCTCCCAAGTGCCTGGATCATAGGCATAGGCCACCATGCCCAGAGTGTGTGCACTGCTGGGCAAGGAAACTAGGACAGTACTCAGCCAGACAAGCCAACTGAGCCACGTCACTAGCCCTCTCCTAGCCTTGTGGATAAGAATAAAAGACATCATTAATAATAAGAATAAAAGAATAAAAGATATCTTGTCTGTTGTTTCTGGAGTTCCCCAGTGGTCTGGAGTACTGTCTTCTCACTTTCTGACCCACTTCTGTCCCCTCCTCATCCCCTTTCCCAACTACGCTGCTGAAAATGAAAATGATTTTTCTGTTTCTCTTTCTTTGTTCTCCATCTCTCAAATGGTGGTTGTACTCCCTTAACTTTGTGCATTTCTTTTCTTTTGGTTAGAATGCTCATCTAACCTTGTAAGCAGACCCCCCCACCCCAATTTTTTCTATATTTTGAGGGTGTTCTTTATGTATTTGTTTTTTTGATAAGGGGTCTCACTATATAGCCCAAAGTGACTTGAAACTCACTCTGTAGAGCAGGCTGGCCTTGAACTCACGGAGATCTGCCTGCCTCTCCCTCCCAAATGCTGAGACTAAAGGTGTGTGCCACCACGCTCAGCTTGATGAGCTGAGCTCTGCCACTCTGGATTCATCTCAGAGGTGTCCTCTTGGTAGAGGCTTGCTCTGAATTCTCCCAGCCATGCAGGCATCTGTTTCTTAGTTCCTAGCAGAGTGCTGTCAGGTTGAGGGAAGGTACAAAAACCACTCTGCTGTGTCTGGAAAGCCTGTAAACTGTCAGGAGCGCTCAGAGTGGGCTGAGTTGTGTTTTTCAGTCTGTCTACAGTGCTTGACTTGGTAGGTAGATAGCAAATATCAAAAGGAGGGCAAGGGACGGCAGGATGACTTAGCAGGTGAGAACACTTGACCTGCAAGCCTGAGGACCTGAATTTAAGCCCCCAGAGCCCATGTGAAGGTGTAAGGAAAAAACAAACTCACAAAGCTGTCCTCCAGCCATCACATATGCACCTTACTCTGTGTGTGTGTGTGTGTGTCCCCTGCCTGCCCAATCACATATGCATAAAATAATAATATGGTTAAAATAAATATTTCGGAGCCTGGAGTGATGGCTCAGCAGTTAAGAGCACTGACTGCTCTTCCAGAGGCCCTGACTTCAATTCCCAGCAATCACATGGTGGCTCACAGCCGTCTATAATGGGATCTGATGCCCTCTTCTGGTGTGTCAGAAAACAGCTACACTGTACTCATATACATTAAATAATATAAAAAATAAGTGGTGTGGTTTTCCCCATGCTATTGTAAGTCTGGGAGCATTCCATTTCAAAGGTGAGGACACCCTCATTGTTGTAAGCACACTTTGGAGATGAAAGTGATACCTGAGAGACATAGCTGAGCAATAAGCAGTACAGCTAAAACTGAACAAGATTCCTGGTTCCCATCCAGCATCCTTTCCTCCTAATTGTTTTTTTGGGGGGAGGCATCCAAAAAATGTGTTTAAAAAGTCAGTGCTTCTTCATAGAAATCTGAAGACACATACCAAAGGGAAGAAGAGGAAAAAGAAAGTTTTTCTATTTCTGCTCCAGATGGAGCCTTCCTTCCTCTGTGCTGTGTATGGACATATCTGTGCCTGTGGTACATACATGATGACAACACCAGCTCACATGTACCAATGACTTAGAGTGGGTACTGTCTTCAGGGTTCCACATGTACTCACTTGTTGATTACGGTGACCCTAAATGGCTTATCTCATCCCTACTTTGTAAGTGAGGAAATATTGACACACAAGTAGACATATCTCAAGGTCTTAGAGTTAACAAGTGGTAGACACAGCACTTAAATCAAGTCATCAGCTCTAGAGCTTATTTTTTTTAATACCCAAGAAATGTTTTTGTATACAAGTAATGGGCATGTATTTTATCTAAACATTCTGGGTTTGTTGTTGTTGGGTTTTTTTTTTTTAATGAGCTTTAAAAAAGGAAAGAAAATCACAATAAATTCTATAAAACAGACTGTTGCTAGGTTAGGAGAAAAGGAAGGAAAAGACAGATTCTTCCAGAGCCGGCATTCCTCACTCCTCCATTCTGATGAGTAACATTGTAGTCTACTTTCTGAGGAAACAAGCGAAGTCAGCTTCTGTGTGGTGGTGACCTTCCCTTTCAGGAATGTAGTTCAGTGGGTTCTGAAAAAGATAACTCAGCACTGGAATGGCTTGCGGTTTGTTTGTTTGTTTAGTTGCTGAATTAATGTACCAATTCTATGAAATGGTACACCACATTTATTTTATACCACTCACAAATTAAAAACATTTAACTTGTTTCTAGTTTGAGGAAATTACTGACATGTGTGTTCATGTATGGTCCTTATCTGGACATATGTTTTTATCTTTCCTGAGTAGGTGCTAGTTTCATAGCCAGAATCATGAGAGAGGAAGGAACTGCATTTGAGAAAAGGCCTCTATGAGATATGGTTGTAGGGCGTTTTCCTTGTTAGTGATTGATGGAGAAGGCCCAGCCCATTGTGGATGGTGCCATCCCTGAGCTGGTGGACCTGGGTTCTATAAGAAGACAGACTGAACAAGCCAGTAAGCAGCACCCCTCCATGGCCTCTACATCAGCTTCTTCCTCCAGGTTCTTGCCCTGTTTGAGTTCTTGTCCTGACTTCCTTCAGGGATGGACTACAATATGGAAGTATAAGCCAAATGAACCTTTTCCTCCCCAACTTGCTTTTTGGTCATGGTGTTTCATCCCAATAGTAGAAATCACAAGTCACTCAGGAATGGGATTTCTGGCTTGGATAATAGGAAGTGTAAGTTCATAAGAAACTTATCAACTATTTCCAGAGGAGCATTTGTGTTCAAGAACCCTGGTTGTTCTCTATCCTCAGCACCAGATTATTTTGGCTTTTTTTATTCTGATGGCTGAGTGACCCACGGTGCCCTTGTTGGAAAGGGTGTGGCTAAACTAGGGGTTTCTGACGAGAGGATTGCCTTTGTTCTTCCCTTTCTGCTTCACTAATACTTAACAATTGCCATTATGAGGGAGTGGATGAAGAGAGGCTTTGATAGCCCACGTCCCGGCTGGCTCTATGAGTAGGAACTGTGGCAACTACAGTGATGCATTCGATCCTGCACTTCACCTGTGTTCCTTCCCCTGGAACAGATTGCCCAGCAGAGAGGTTTGCGTTCCTCTGCTCTGCACGCCTTGCCTTGCTCGGCTTCCGCACGCCCAGAAACCTTGTGTGGAAAGAATACAATGGCGTGTCTGCACCACCAGTCTTGCTATCCGGCCGGCCTATTATTATCTCTGTTGGTCAGTGTTTCTCCACCTTCCTAATGTTGCAACCCTTTAATACAATTCTTCATGCTCTGATCTCCCCAACCATAAAATTATTTTTTGTTGCTTCTTCATAACTGTAAGTTTGGTACTGTTATGAATAGTAATGTAGATATCTAATACACAGGATATTTGATCTGCAATGCCTGTGAAAGGGTCATTTGGCCCCTGAAGGGGTCGAAGCTCACAAGCGAGAACCACTGCTATGAGTAGAAATGCCAGTGAGTGCCATGGTGACAGCTGTTTCTATAGTCAGCTGGGCAGATACTCCAACTCAGCCTGATGCATAGCTCTTCCGATCACCTCCCCACAGAATGGCTGATGGGACTGTACATTCTGAGTAAGATCAAATGGTAAGGTAAAGTGAGAGTAACAGTCTCAGATAAGCCTCAGATGTCTCAGGCTGCCATTACTGTCTCAATCTCTGGTCTCAGAGGTAGCCAGCGCTTAAGGTTATTCTTGTTAGTCATCGTGGTGACTGTTCTTCGTTGTCAGCTTGACTACATCTGGAATTAACTAAAACTCAAATGGCTGGGCACACATCAGGGATTTTTTTTTTTTCTTACTTAAATCATTTGAAGTAGGAAGAATCACTTTTCTGGATCTTTGAGGTGGGAAGATACACTCTTAAACCAGATCTTGAGAGCAATTACTAAGACCACATAACAGTCAGTACTAGGCTGTCTTGAAATCTCCTCTGCCAGGGCCAGTTAACCCAAGACTCTTCAATTTAGCCTCCAGCAGATTTTCTATGGACCGGGCAGAAAGCTGCCACATTCTTTGCCAAAGTATTATAAGAACAGCTGCTAGGCCACTATATTCTTCCCCTCCAAAACTGAGCTGAGCCCCCACAGTTCAAATCACTCTCAATACTTTTTTCCAAAACTGTGATAGGATGGTTCATTAAGTCCCACTTAAAGTGTCCAATGCTTTCCCAGTCCAAAGCCCCAAAGTCTTCCATATTCTTCATCAAACAACATGGGCAATACCTCACTCTCGGTACCAACTTCTGTCTTAGTTACTGCTCTATTGCTGTGAAGAGACACCATTACCAAGGCAACTCTTATAAAGGAAAACATTTAATTGGGGGCTTGTTTACAGTTTCAGGGGCTTAGTCTGTTATCATCATTGAGGGAGCATGGTGGCAGGTAGGCAGGCATAATGTTGGAGAAGTAGCTGAGAGCTGCATCCTGATCCACAGGCAGAGAGAGAGCCTGGTCCTGGCATGGGCTTTTGAAACCTCAAAGCCTACCTCCAGTGACACACTTCCTGGAACATGGTCATAGCTCTTAATCCTTCTAAGCCTTTCAAATAGCACCACTCCCTGATGACTAAACATTAGGTATATGAGTGTATTGAGACCATTCTTGTTCAGACTGTCACAGTCATGGTTGTGTACACACCTGTGATCCCTACACTGGGGGCTAAGGATGGAGGGAGTCTTAGGCCAGCCAGGGAGTGCTTTTTTAAAAGGGAAGGCCAGCCTTTGTTTTCTTTTGAAATGAAAGATCAAATGTGCAATAAGCTATATCTTCTTTTAACACAGTGCTCACAGTTTGCTAAGAAATGTACCTTCATTCACCATTGTGTACATTCACCATGTTAACTGTCCCTTCATTCACTATTGTGTACATTTGCCAATCAATGTTAACTGTCCCTTCATTCATTCATTGAGCACATTTGCCATGTTAACTGTCCATTCATTCATTCATTGAGCACATTCACCATGTTAACTGTCCCCTCATTCATTCATTGAGCACATTCACCACGTTAACTGTCCCTTCATTCATTCATTGAGCACATTCACCATGTTAACTGTCCCTTCATTCATTCATTGAGCACATTCACCATGTTAACTGTCCCCTCATTCATTCATTGAACACATTCACCATGTTAACTGTCCCTTCATTTATTCATTGAGCACATTCGCCATGTTAACAACTATTGTGGTTCCATCTTATCTCATTGCTGGGATATCTCTTTTTTCAAAGTCAGTTCTTCCTGAGTTCCTATCCCCAAATTTGGTTATCTCTCATCTACATTTTAAACACATTTTAAACACAATTGTCAAGTAAAATAAAATAGTGCTGTGTTTTAGCTCCTTGTTCTACTTCAGTACCGGCTTTGCACAAGAAGGAAGGAAGGCAGAGGCAAGAAGAGGGAGCCTGGTCACGTGATATTGCTTGTCTGGCAGGAGCCTTTTGGTTCTGAGCAGAGAAACCAACTGTTTACTATTTTGGGTGACTGAGGTTGGGTGGTTGCTACGAGAGTTTTCTCCGAGGGAGACTTGAGTCCTCCAGCTCTACACACTGAACTCATCCCAGCTCTGCTTCTTGGCATTTGGATCGTGGAGGGAGGTATCGGTGTCGAGTCCCAGTGCTGACAGGAAGAAATGTTTTGCCAGGGACTTACTGATTCTGCCCTACTGCTGTCAGTGCTTCAGTGCCCCACTCCCTAAGGAAACCTGGGATCTCACTGTTCTTGCAACCCTTTGCACTGCAAAGACTGAAGTGCCCACTTTAACTTAAAGTGCAATGCTCATCAAAGCCTCAGCAGATAACAAATGGCTGTCCTAAGGAGTGCAGGCATGGAGACTGGCTGCTTGCAATGTTGGTCTCTGGAGTCTTGTATCGCCAGCCCACTGGAGAAGACCAAGATTTGTCAGCCTGACTGCAGGATCCTGCCATTCTCATGGGTCATCCTGAAGCCTGGGAAAGACAGCTACTCAGCTGTGTGTCTGACCCCTTACCACAGTTTGCGGGAAGGTTAGCGTACTTATTGCTTCTGTGTTTGCATGCTTCTCCCCCAACTTAAATGCGTTGCTGTTGTTTAATCCCCTACCTGTTAATCTGCAGCCTCAAGCTTTGACTTTGGATGGCTCATTCTCCCAGAGTTTGTTGGACATTCAGCAAATAGATAACTGAACATAGCACTGTAGCATGCATCCAAAAACCAGGTGGGGCAATGATGAGGCCTTTTCTCATGCCCGCTCCCACTTAACAGTGGGTGAACCCAGGTTGTAGAAGAAGTGATGAAAAAGGCCGTGACTCCGCCTCTGTTTGCAGGTCGAGTACAATGTCTTGTCAGTCAATCTCTCTGACTATAAATAGATAGGGAGCAATGGATGACGGCCTCATTGTCTGCTCCCTTACCTACAACAGTCTTCTTTGCTATTCTGAAACTGATGGCAGATATTCTTTTGGAATGAAATAGACACAATTGCATTCTGCAAGTTTTTAATTTGAGAAAAAACCTCACAGGCCTTCTGGGTCATTGGTAGGAGTGGACAGAACCTTCATCAAAATGTTATCAAATTTGGATTGAAAAAGAATGATCAGTCTTGTTTCTTAGCTTGGAAATGTTCTACAGTCCTTCGTTTCTGCCGTTAGCTCCGTAAGTGCTAAAAGCATAGACAGTTTTTGAGTTCTGGAGCTCTTGCTGGGTCTTTGCTGGCTTCTCACAGGATGACTTGAGTGTGTGGAGTCAGCAATGAATGAACCAGCTGAAGAAGGGATTGGTCTACAGAAGAGTCCGGTTTGCAAAGAATTTTAAGAGCACATTGAGAGGCAGTTGGTTTTGCTTGTTTTTTAAAAATCTATAAGTATATTGGATCTAAGTGAAACACACCCTGGCCCTGCCAGGGAAGATTACCTGAGAAGCAGGAGACTTCAGTCCTTGGACTACAACCCTTGACTTTGTGGAATCTAGAGAGTTGATTCCAGAGACAATTTGCTGGGCTAATATCCTTACATGTTTAGCTTGGTGTAGGGTGAAAAGCCCTGGGTTCAGGCTCTCACATTAGAAGTCAAAGGGAAGAAGGTTTGCATCAGTGCAAAACCTGTGGAGGTCAGAGCGGCGTTGCGCATGGTCACTCTAAGCCCTAGGCATCCTGTTGTTTGTGGAATTCTCTACATCTGTTAGGTGCGTCCAACCTTTTGACTTCGCAACACAACACTGTCACCTGCAAAGTCATACTCAGGAACAATACGCGAGTGGGATTCTACACCTCCCCCAAACAACAGGAAAACCAAACCTCACCTCATCTGTAGATTTTTGATTGTCTGCTGGTCTGCATTGTACCACTGGACATGCCTTTGAGGACTCAGATCATGTCTTCTCTAATTAACTTTTTTTTATTAAAGCATCATTTTGTAAGCGCACAAAAGAAGTGGATTATACTGAATGCCCAAAGATATCCAGGAAAAAATGGTGTTTCATTATTATAGATAAATTCCTAATAACAGCCATTTTCTTTCTTGGTTTTCTTTAATGGACTTTGGCAAGGATCAGATCTGCCCGATTGTTGTTTTTTAAGGAGTGAGCAGTCTTTGAGGTGGCGTTTTGTGGTTTTATGCCACCTTCAGGTACAGCACTGTCTGTGCGGCCAGCTTGGTGGGCACTAGGCAGATGTGGCCATTATGACTTCAAATTCGGCTGACATCACTGAGACCCTGAATGCTTTCATTGTACTTGATTTTACTTAGATGCAGATAGCAGATATTGCTGTTGGCTGCTCTTTGAGATGGGCAAGTTCTCTTCCAGCCTGCCTGCCTTTATGCTTCTTCACCAGCTCACTCTTGCAGCTCACTTGGAGAGTGCTGGCTGTGTTCCTAGTCTGAGAGTACTTCCTACCTCTGGCCTTGCTCTGGCTGTTCATCTCTAGTGTATGAAGTGTTTCAAAGGTTTCCAATACACCGCTGCCTCCGTGACACTACAGGAACCCACTGTTCTCTAGTAATTTATCTCTAGGCTTTTAAGATTTTAAACATTTACTTATTTTTGTGTGTGTGTATGTGTGCATGGGCATATGCATGCCCAGACAACTCAGTATGTATGAGGAGGACACTTTCAGAGTCTGTGCACTTCGTCTACCTGTGGAGTCCAAGAATGGAGCTCAGATCAGCAGCATCTTCATTGCTGTGCTGTCTCACAGGCCATTTTACACTCATCTTCTCCGCTGTATTTTTGAGTTCCTTGAGGCCTTTTGCACTTTTGTGGGTTTCTTTAATGCATGTGGTAAACCCAGCCTTTTCTCTCTGGTCCTCCCAAGTGCTCGCTCACACGCAAGCCTTTTGTACACATCGCCACCCATTTGTGCACATGTAGCAGTTTACAGAACCTTCTGGTAATTACTGTTTCTGGGCACTAGAGGGCAGTATTGTATCCCTAGGGAGATGTGTTTATTCTGAAGTAACTGAAGTTTTTGACTAGTATCGTAGTCCGGTTTTAGTTAGTCTCATGTGGATAATTCAGAAATAATTTGCTTCTGTTTATTGTCAATTATATTAATAATGTTTCCGTAATGCTCTTCAGCTATATTCAGAATATGAAGTTGGAACAAGATATAAGATTTATTTATTTATTTTATGTATATGAGTACACTGTGGCCTGTACAGATAGTTGTGATCCATTATGTGGTTGTTGGGAATTGAATTCAGGACCTCTGCTCAATCCGGCCCTGCTCGCTTTGGCCTAAAGATTTTATTATTATATGTAAGTACACTGTAGCTGTCTTTAGACACGCCAGAAGAGGGCATCAGATCTCATTAAGGATGGTTGTGAGCCACCATGTGGCTGCTGGAATTTGAACTCAGGCCCTTCGGAAGAGCAGTTCATGCTCTTAACTTAATCTTTTTTTTTTTTTTTTTTTTTGATTTGGTTTTTTTGAGACAGGGTTTCTCTGTGTAGCCCTGGCTGTCCTGGAACTCACTCTGTAGGTCAGGCTGGCCTCGAACTCAGAAATCCGCCTGCCTCTGCCTCCCAGAGTGCTGGGATTACAGGCGTGCGCCACCACCGCCTGGCTGCGCCACCACCGCCTGGCTGCGCCACCACTGCCCGGCAACTTAATCTTAAGATGTTCTGAGCCATCTCTCCAGCCCTGCAGTTAGTATCTTAGTGTCTTAACATAGAGCAAATTGTTTTGAACTTGCTATTCCTAGTTTGATCTTTCTAGTTGTGTGTGTGTGTGTCTGTCTGTCTGACTTGCTCTAGCTTAGTAAACCAGTTTCTGATTTTCTATTGTCTTCAGTAATAACTGAGTCAAATGAGGTCGTATGTGAGTTCTTCGTAAAGTGTGACATTCATGTGAGCTCTCTGTAAGGCATGACGTGTGTGAGCTTTCTGTAAGGCGTGACATGTATGTAAGCTCTCTGTAAGGCGTGACATATATGTAAGCTCTCTATAAAGCGTGACATGAACTTGTGCTCTTTCTTTGTTTCTGTCTTCACCTCCATATGGAGTGTACACAGTAAGAGACTAGTTGTAATATTATAACCTTAAATTTTGAATATTAAAGGCTACATGATCTTAAGAATTGATAAGAGATGTGACATGCAGTTCTACCCACCTGAACTGTGGTTATAACTACACTAGTCTGGTCAACAAAGCTTGTCTTCTGATGTTACTGCCTCAGAATGAACTCTGTTAACTATGTGATTCATACCCCTTTGTTAGGTCTCAACTGGATTTAATATTTTAACATCCTCTGCCTTTCTTATTAACTTCAAATATTCAGAGTCAGCCATTTATTGTGAGGTATCTGGATCATTATGGAAAACCAGGTTCAAATGTAATTGTTAAGAGAAGATGGCTGCAGTTTGGAAATAAGTATGAACACAGTCTGCTGTGGTGGTTTGTGATTAGACAAGCAATAAGCTAGCTGTGGTGGTGCACACCTTTAATCCCAGAAGGATTAAATCTGGGGAGGTGGGCCTGAAGAGATGGCTCAGCAGGTAAGAGGTCCTTGAATTCAAATCCCAGCAACCACATGGTGGCTCACAACCATTCGTAATGAGACCTGACACCCTCTTCTGGTGTGTCCAAAGACAGCTACAGTGTAATTATGTATAACAATAAATAAATTTAAAAAAAAATCTGGGGAGGCAAAGACAGGTTGATCTCTGGGTTTGTTGCCAGCCTGGTGTACAGAGAAAGTTCCAGGACAGCCAGCTCTACACAGTAAGATGGAGCTTTCTTTCATCAGCAGATCATTATAGAGTCATCAGATAAAATGTTTAGCTGAATCCATGCAGGCTCCTGCTTAGAAAATCTCTTACCAAGGAAAGTTGCAGCTATTTGCACTTGAATAATTCCCTGTCCTGGCTTCCATGTGGGAAACGGAGTCTGCAGTCGTGTGTAGTCAGTTACAGAGCTGCCGTGCTGGGAGAGGTCCTGGTGATGCTGAGTGGACACCCTGGCAAGTGTGGCATGAAGAAGCCTCCAGGGTTCTGGACCTCATCAGAACTAAACGTGCAGTTCAGGATGTGCCGGCCTGCTCCTTTGGGGTGGTCTGAATAAAGCTCCTCCAGTACATTCGGGTCTGTGCTGAGCACACTTGGGCTGTGGCCCAGGCAGATGGCACATTCCTGCCCCAATCTCCTGAAGCATGCTGGGTTCAAAAGCTATCAGAGAGGGTGAGGCAGGCATGGCTGGGCCTGGGCATGGCTGAATCCACCTAGGGATTGTCTTATGTTCTCACATACTTCGTGCCTGCCCTGTTGTGACTTGTTTTCTACTGTCAGTACAACCCTGGGACTGATTCATCTCCTCTGAAAGATTCCTTCAGACTCAGATGATTTGAGGGTAGACTTTAGCCCTCCACAGCTTCCCTCTCCACAGCCCAGCCTGTCACATTCTCAGGTCTGACTAAGCCTTCCATCTAAGAATAGGTAGGGGTGAAGCAGCTCTAGTATAGTCAGTGTCCTCTTCATTAGTTATATCCATCCTGGCTCTAAATGAAATGTAGGCAAGGTCCTTAGGTGTCACCTCTTCCCTGCCTCCCCACTTGCCTGTTGCCCTTTGATTTTGTAAATCCGATACTCAACCTCGCCTTCCCCCACTCACACATGCTGGAGTCTCCTAAGCTATTCCTGTCGGTTTAATGATCCCCAGCTGTTGCTGACTGTTTTCATGCTCATGAGAATCAGCAAAGAAACAGAGACGGGGTCTCGCTTGAAGCAGATTACACAGGTTGTCAAACAAGTCTCACCCACTTTTCTGAAACCACTAGGGTGAGGCTGTTTGGGGATGCTAATTCTGAGATGCTGAAGTGACACAAGTGTGAGAACATTTCCTCTCAGGGACAGTTTTAAAGTAAATATTCTTAGTGGATATAGTTAGCAACAATGCCTTGGATAGACCCAAAGTTTTGAGTGTACTCAGCATAAAGAAATGGTAAAAGTTTAAGGTGATGGATATGCTAATTTCCCAACTACACAGGATTTCCCAGCATCACATTTTACCTCATAAAAATGTACAAATCAGGGCTGGAGAGATAGCTCGGTGGTTAAGAGCACTGATTGCTCTTCCAAAGGTCCTGAGTTCAAATCCCAGCAGCCACATGGTGGTTCACAACCATCTGTAATGAGATCTGATACCCTCTTCTGGTGTGTCTGAAGACAGCTGCAGTGTACTCACATATAATAAATAAATAAATCTTTTAAAAAAATGTATAAATCTTGTGTGCCAAACAAAATTTTAAAAAATATGTATGACATTGTTCTGTATTATATTTAAACTCATAATCTGGCCTGTCCCCTTCCGATCATGCAGTGTGCTGAAGAAGCCTAAAACCTGACTAGAAAACCTGGGTCTTATGACAGGAGAGGTGGAAATCCCCCCTGAGGTGATGGAAGCATCCGTCTCATTTCATGGTTGACCTGATGCAGGTTTGTTCTGTAAAATTTTGTGCAAATCCTACAGCAGTAGACTGTTCCCTTTGCAGATCCAACCATAGAAATATCAAGAGTAGAGCTGTGGTTTTATGACCTGAACACCCCAGGGTTGCACGTGCCTTTCCTTCTCATCCATCCTTACTAATCACGGCACAGGTGCTGTGGGGAATTCTAACAGTTAAATGGCCCAGGCTTCTCCTCCATGGGCTTGAGCTGAGAAGACCTCTCTTCAGCACTGTTGGCTGCCGACCTTGTAGCTCTTATCCTCCTCACATACCACATGGGAGTTTAATTTTACAGATTTTATCTGTACACATTTCACTGCAGCCTTTCTGAAAATTTATTTTTGAATCTCCAATTCTTTACCATTAGGAAACTAAAAATTTTTACACTACCTACAATTTGGGGTGGGATTCTCACTGTTAATTACACATGTCCCTAAATTTCCTCTGATCGGAAGTTCTTTGAGATGATGCCATTTACCTTAGCTCAGCAGAAAATAGACTCCTCTGACGTATCTATCCTGTGAATGGCCCTCAGGTGGCATTGGCTTTAAACTGGCTGTAAACCTCCCTGTGACCTTGTCCACCTTGGCACATGCATCTGGGCGGATGCCTGATCCTTGGCACCAATGATTCGGTTGCTCAAGGAGAACCTTCTATGCCATATATAGGCCCATGACCCTGCCAGTGTCGCTCTGCTGTCAACGCTGCCCTCCTCTAGGCCTATCATAAGCACACAAAGGATTTTACAGGGAGAAATTGCTGGTTTTTTTTTTTCTTTAAATATCGAGAACTTTATGAGTAAACATTAAAAAATCTTGCACGTGTGTGTGTGTGTGTGTGTGTGTGTGTGTGTGCCCATGAGAGAAAGAGAAAGAGAGAGAGAATGTACTTAAAATTCATGCTTTAATTTGTACTTTCTGATCACCTCTTTGCACTCGAGTCCTTCCATTAAAAAAGATCCCTTCAGCTGGGCAGTCGTGGTGCACGCCTTTAATCCCAGCACTTGGAAGAAGAGGCAGGTAGATTTCTGAGTTTGAGGCCAGCCTGGTCTACAGAGTGAGTTCCAGGACAGCCAGGGCTACACAGAGAAACCCTGTCTCGAAAAAACAAAAACAAAAACAAAAAACAAAAAAAATCCCTTCTAGGGTCTGAAGATTAAGAACACTTGCTGTTCTTCCAGAGAACCCAGTTTCAGTTCCCAGCACCTGCATGGCTGCTCACAGCCATCTGTAACTCATTCCCAGGGGATCTGACAGTGCTTGTTCAGGCTCCGAAAACATCAGCACACATGATCTACACTGACAAAACATGTAGGTAAAACAGCCATTAAAAAGATCTCCTTTAATATTAAAAATAAATTTATTTATTTATTTATTTATTTAAGGAGAACTTAAACTTTAGACCCCCACCCTGCAAATGTTAACTAAAGGAAATGTTAGCAGTCATTATAAACACTAAAGTTGAACATCAGAAGTTTCAAGAAGATAAATAGCCTTTAGTCCTAGCACTTGTAAGGTGGAGGCAGGCAGATCTATACAGTGAGTTTTGGGTCAGTTAGAGTTACATGATGAGACCCTGGTGGGGTTTTTTGTTTTGTTGTTGTTGTTGTTTTGAGAGAGAGAGAGAGAGAGAGAGAGAGAGAGAGAGAGAGAGAGAGAGAGAATGAATATATGAATGAATGAATAGGAAAAGCTTATTGCAAGAGTTTCTAATACTCCAAATGGGAAAAGGCACCCCAAATTTCCAAGTACTGACAGAATTTGAATGATGTTGTAGCCCTTCCTCAGGCTTTTCATAATCACTCAAAGGTGGCTTTTGTTTTTTAAGTCCAGACACAGACATAGAAGTGCACAGATCTAGGAGGATTGTCTTTTGTCTTGTTTGGCTGGAATAGCTAACCTGATCCAAGTCCTGATTCTGCACACCTGTCACTGTCCTTGGCAGACCGGGGTGGATCATCAGCACCAATCACACACACAAAGCTAAGGATCTAGATGTCCCCAAACATACAGGACTCACACCACGGAAACAGCATTCCCGATTCTTTTGCTTTGGGTTGCCTCCTTTTCTGGCAAGCACTTTGCTAGCTTCTTACTGTTTGCTGTGTGTGGTTCAGTTCTGCACACTGTGTTCAGATCTTATGTGATGGAGTTTAATTTTAGTTATGTGTACATGTGTGGGTCTATAAACATGAGTACAACATCCTAGTTGCCAGAAGGTTTGGGTCCCTTGAAGCTGCAGTTACAGTTGTGAGCCACCCAACGTGGATTCTGGGAACTGAATGCAGAGTCTTTGCAAGAACAGAACATGCTCTTCACCTCTGAGCCAAATCTCCAGCACCATGGAGGTCATTTTGTTTGTTTTTTTAAGGCAGGGTCTCACTAGGTAGCTCTGGCTGACCTGGAACTCACTATCTAGACCAGGCTGGCTTTGAACACATAGAGATCCACCTACCTCTGCCTCTTTTTTTTTTTTTTTTTTTTTTTGATTTTTGGATTTTTGGATTTTTGGATCTTTGGATCTTTGGATTTGGTTTTTTTTTCAAGACAGGGTTTCTCTGTGTAGCCCTGGCTGTCCAGGCTGGCCTCGAACTCAGAATTCCACCTGCCTCTGCCTCCCAAAGTGCTGGGATTACAGGCGTGTGCCACCACCGCCCCGCTTCTTCTTTTTTTTTTTTTTAAGATTTATATATTTATTATATATAAGTATACTGTAGCTGTCTTCAGACACTTTTTCTTCTCTCTCTGGTCCTGCTCAATCTGGCCCAAAGACTTATTTATTTACTATATGTAAATACACTGTAGCTGTCTTCAGACACCCCAGAAGAGGGCATCAAATCTCATTATAGATGGTTGTGAGCCACCATGTGGTTCCTGGGATTTGAACTCAGGACCTTTGGAAGAGCAGTCAGTGCTCTTAACCCCTGAGCCATCTCTCCAGCCCTACCTCTGCTTCTTAAAGGTGTGCACCACAGAGCCTGGCTGTGCTTGAGCATTGCCTTACAGACCCTCTGGAAAGTGAGTCTGCTTACCCTGAAGTAGTTTGAGTAAATGCATTGCTACACAAAATGAAGTTCAAAGCCCAGATTTTGTTTTGTTTTGCTTTTCTGTTAATATATTTGCTTATTTACTTTATATTCCTGATTATAATCCCTCTTCTCCTCCGAGCTTCCCCTCACACAGTACCTATCTTTTCTACTCCCCTTCTCCTCTGAGAAGGGAGACGTCCCTGCTGAGTACCAACTCACCCTGGTACCTTAAGCCACTGCAGGAGTAGGCACATCCTCTCTCACTGAGACCAGACAAGGCAACCCAGTTAGGGGAACAGGATCCACAGGCAGGCAACAGAGTCAGGCACAGCCCCCACTCCAGTTGTTGGGGGACCTGCGTGAAGACCAAGCTGTACATCTGCCACATATGTGCAGGGGGCCTAGGTCCAACCCGTGTATTGTTTTTTGGTTGGTGGTTCAGTCTCTGGGAAGGGTTCAAGTTAGTTGACTCTGTTGGTCTTCTTGTGAAGTCCCTATCCCTGCCGGGTTCATCAATCCTCCCCCACTCCTTCACAAGACTTCCTGAGCTCTGTGTAATGGTTGGCTGAGGGTCTCTGCATCTGATTCAGTCAGCTGCTGGGTGGAGCCTCTCAGAGGACAGCTTTTGTTTTTTTGGAGACAGTTTCACTGTCTAACCCTGGATGACCTGGAACTTAATCTGTAGACCAGGCTGGCCTCAGATTCACAGAGATCCACCAGCCTCTGTGTTCTGGAACTCTACCACCAGCCCTGATTTAAAAAAAATACTGTGTGTGTGTGTGTGTGTGTGTGTGTGTGTGTGTGTGTGTGTTCATGCCAATACCTATGTGTAGGTCAGAGAGAACTGGGCAGTTGGTACTCTCCATCTACCATATAGTGTCTGTGGATTGCAGCTACAGCTGTCAGGCTTGGCAGCAAGCACCTGTCCCCAGTGCTGTCGTGCAGCCCGTTCACCCAGATCTTTGAACG
The DNA here is from genome assembly GCF_947179515.1 of Apodemus sylvaticus. Lineage (NCBI taxonomy): Eukaryota > Metazoa > Chordata > Mammalia > Rodentia > Muridae > Apodemus > Apodemus sylvaticus. The sequence goes on along the minus strand of NC_067488.1, from coordinate 49,806,911 downwards.
TGTCAGAAAGAGTTTTAACCTAGCTATTATGTGTAATAATGAAAATTTTTTTGACTCTGGCAGCAAGTGTGATGTTGTAGAGAAGAGCACAGATCTTTGTGGTCAGGCCAATCTGTGCCTTTAGCTCTTGCAGTGCCTGGCTGGCTCTGCCCAGTCACTTCTTTGTTACTTTCTTCATCTATAAAACAGAAGTAACTCATGGCGCAGATAGCTGTACTTGTGTATGGAACCCAGTGACCTCACAGCCACCCTGTAAGAGCCTTCATTTCGTTTATCATTTTCTTTAAGACCTTTTCCCCAGGCCTTTGCACTTGCTACCTCTGCTCTCCGGAACCCAGTTTCTCCTGCCTAGCTCCTATCTTATATATTGTAGGTTCCTGTGTGAGTCACGTTTGATTCTTAGAAAGACTTTATGTATGCACTGTACCTAGTCACTCTCTGCCCTCTTACAACGCCAGATTTTCCTTTATGAAAGTTTCTTGTATTGAGAACTCGGATGGGATGATGGCCCGTGCAGGTTTTGCACCCTTGTTGACTTCTGCATGTAGGAGCTCCTTGAAGTACCTTTAAAACATGTCCAACATTGTCTGGTTACAGCATCTGCGTCTATGAAAACAAGCCCCGTTTGCAGAGGGCTCTTGCATGCTGTGCATCCAGCATCCAATTTTTTGGAATTTCTTGATCCCCTGGATGCATCGTTTTGACTGCACTGATTTGTCATTCTAAAACATGATTGATCTGTTTTGTGAAGGAGGAAAGGAAGAATAGAATATAGAACTGTGCTTAAGGCTTTGGATTTGGACACAGCTGGCTCCCAGCCTCTGCTCTGCCCATTGTTACTGTATCCTTGGACAAGTTGCTTAATTCTTTCAAAACTCAAGTCATAAAATGATGATAGTACCTTCTGTGTGTTCTCTTAGGAGACTTGGACCACAAGAGAATGTTCTCACCATTTTATAAGTAGTATTACACAACACAGATCTTTTATTTCCCATATTTGCTTAAATTAGGTTTCATGAGCCCATCCTTTACAAATTGCTAGGCTGGGTGGATAAGTAGCCCAGGTTTCCCACCCAGGAGGGGGCACTTCAGCAAAAGCTCTGTTTCATTCTTAAAAGCATCAGATTAAGTGGAAATTACTTATCTTCTTCAAGTGGCTATTACTTCTGGTTTCTGAATGGGTTTGTAAAAAGGCTGATGGAATTTATCAAACAGTTAAGTTTGAAATCTCAGTTTGTGAGATATGTCTTAACATTATATCTGGCAGTATTATCTTTCTTCTACAGTATTCTTCCGAAGTATTATCTTTACAGTATTACATTGTAAGTAGTTGTATTTGTTTATGCTACAGATCACTTTATGCTTTAAGTCATTTAGAACCTGTTACTCTTTATTCTTCATAATTAGTTGTTTTTGGAATAGTGATTTCTTTGTATCTAAGAGATGGCAGTGGTTCAATCTAAAAGCCTGACTGTCAGTGTGATTCACTAACTGATTCATAAATTCTTTTGAAGAAATAAGATCCACATGGTCTTGTTGCTATTTTGTAATTTTTTGTATGGAATATAAAATCTGTGCAATATACATCTCTGTACCATAATATGTACCTGTGGAGGCCAAAAGAGGGCATTGGATCATCTGGAACTGGAGTTAAAGGCTGTTGTGAGCCACCATGTGGGTGCTAGGGATCATTCTTGGGTCATCTGAAAGAGTAACCAGAGCTCTTAACTGCTGTGCCATCTCTCCAGTCCCAGATTACAACTTTTTCCTTTTAAAAATTTATTTATTTATTATATATAAGTACTCTGTAGCTGTCTTCAGACACACCAGAAGAGGACATCAGATCTCATTACAGATGGTTGTGAGTAGTCATGTGGTTGTTGGGATTTGAACTCAGGACCTCTGGAAGAACAGTCAGTGCTCTTAATCAAACTGAGCCATCTCTCCAGCCCCAGATTAGAACTTTTTAAAATAAACTTTTATTTTAGAATGGTTTTAGACTCATCCAGATGGCACAGAGAGTTCTGGAACCCCTCCACCCAGCTGTCCTCAATGCTGCCTTTCACATGCCTGTCAGTGTGAAACAGGCACACGCCATGTAGCTGTATGTACATCACCCACTGCCATCATTCTTCTGTGCAGTGAGATCCAGTGATGCACTTAACCAAATGATTCCCCTCCCCTGCCCTCCACACCCTTCTGACTCTCTCTTAAGTTTACTTAGGCTGAGCTCTTAGCTTAGATCCCCCTGCCTCAGCCACCTCGGTGCTATGATCATAAGCACAATGGGTCACACTCACTTCTAGCTGAGTGAATCCATAGGACCCCAAAGACAATATGTTCTCATTGTCTTCTGCTTCTTCATTTTTATCTTCACTCTGGATCTTGAGATTCAGCTGGGCCTCCTTTTTCTAGCAAAAGATGAGTGGATCTTTGTGGGTCCTTCAACCACTACTTATTCATCAACAGCTCAGAGTTTTAGGAGCATAATTTCAACATTCACTGTACATTTAGTTTCAGCATTAAATGTTGCTGATACATCTGCCTTTTCCAGGTCTTGATCTTTAGATTTACAAGAGGACTAGAATCTGAGAACAGAGTGCCCTGCCCTGCCCTGCCCTGCCCTGCCCTGCCCTGCCCTGCCCTGCCCTGCCCTACTCTTCCCCTTCCTTCTTTTTCTTACCCTTCCCTATTTCTCTCTTCCCCTATCTCCCCCCTCCCCCTCCCCCTCCCCCTCCCCCATCTCCCTCCCTCCCCTTTTACTTCTTACCACCACCAAGAGGAAGAACAACTTGGGATGTGATTTTTAAATAAGAATGTTTTGTTGGGACTGGAGAAGATGACTCAGTGGCTAAGAGTGTTTGTTGCTCTCTGTGCTGGTGGATTTTATATTAACTTGACACAAGCTAGAGCCATTTTAGAGAAGGACACCCCAACTGAGAAAATGTCCCCCACCAAACTGGTCCATGGTCAAGCCTATGAATGCTTTTTCTTGATTGATGATTGGTGTGGGAGGGCCCAGCTCATGGTGGGAAGTAACACCAGCAGGCAGTACTAAGTTCTGTAAGAAAGCAGGCTAAGCAAGTCATGAGGAGCAAGCTAGTAAGCAACGCTCCTCCATGGCCTCTGCATTAGTTCCTGCCTCCAGGTTCCTACCTTGAGCTCCTGCCCTGACTTCTTCAGTGATGAACTGTCATGTGGAACTGTAAGTTGAAATAAACCCCTTTCTTCCTCCAAGTTGTTTTTGGTCACAGTGTTTTAATACAACGTAAGAAATCCCAACTAAGGCACTCTTCCAGAGGAGCCAAGTTCAGTCCCCAGACCCATTTCAGGTATCTCACAATCCAAGTGTTTTCAGCTCCCAGAGATATGACTCTGTCGTCTGCCCCACCCCTCTGTGGGTGCTTGCACACATGGCCTTTACTCACACAGACACATTTTAATTATAATAACAACAACAACAACAACAACAACAGCATCAAATCTTTCACGCAGTGTGGATGTCTCACACCTTTAAATTCCAGTACTCAGGGGACAGAGGCAGGTGAATCTTTGTGAGTCCAGCCTGGTGTAGATACTGAGTTCCAGGTCAGTCAGGGCTACATAACGAGACTCTGTCTCTAAAGAAATAATTTCTTTTTTTCCAAAATGTTTGGCAATAAGCAAGAAGACCCTTTTATTTTACTCTTTTTTTATTTATTTTTATTTATTTAATTTTTTTTTGTTGTTTGTTTTTTGTTTTTTTCGAGACAGGGTTTCTCTGTATAGCCTTGGCTGTCCTGGAACTCACTCTGTAGACCAGGCTGGCCTTGAACTCAGAAATCCGCCTGCCTCTGCCTCCCAGAGTGCTGGGATTATAGGCGCCACCACCGCCCGGCCCCTTTTATTTTAAATATTAAAGTTATCTCTAGCAATTCTGCTATAAAGAAATCGATTGTTTGAAAGTCTCAGATCTGTTTCACATGTATGCAGTGTTTTCCAAGTACATTTGTGAAATTTCAAAGCTTTAATGGGCAGGGGTTAGTTTTCAAGATTACATGATGGTAAGAAAATTGAGGCTCACAGAAGTTAAGTGGTTTGATTGCCATAGCGACAGAGTTGGGGCTGCATGCAGCCCATACCTTCTGCTTCTTTCTCTAATGTCCTTTGAATGAATTTGCTAGGAACTTACAAATATTCCAGTTATCCCTCACTCCTGAAGCCATCTGCTGCCAACAGTTTGTCCTCTACAGGTGGGACCTTGTGAGCCTCTCCCCCAGTCTCTACCGGAGTAGTGACTGGCTTGAAGGTTGCAGGCAGCCACAGCTGTTTGAGTTTGAGTACATTGACCACCTTGTCCATAGGACAGCATTGTACAGCAGTTCTTCCTGTCCTTTCCTTTCTGTTATGTTCTCTGAGCCTTGTGGGGGGACGAGTTTCCAGGGATGTCACATCTGAGCTGAGCACTCACTAGTTTCTGACCCCCAGCACCGTCGTCTTCTAGCCTCATGATCTGGATCACAGATGTGCCCTTCAGTTCTGGATTGTAGTTCATTCCAGATATAGTCAAGTTAACAACCAGGAATAGTCATTACAATCCACCCCTTGTCAACTTGACATAAGTCATATCTCATATTCAAATGAACAATAACCAGGTCATAAATATGCCTAACATGATATAACTATACTTTATACAATCACAAACGCATTTGTAAATTTAAAATAGGTCAGTGTCCCTTGGGAACATTCTTTTAGTATTTCAACTTAAATACCAATTAATGTTAAAGAAATTGGAAGAAAGCACAAATACCTATACAATTTTTTTTTTTTTTTTTTGAGACAGGGTTCCTCTGTGTAGCCCTGGCTGTCCTGGAACTCATTCTGGCCTCAAACTAAGAAATCCACCTGCCTCTGCTTCCCAAGTGCTGGGATTACAGGCATGCGCCACCACTGCCCAGCTACAAATATGTTCTTAACAAAATAAAACAGAAGAAATTCATACTACTTTATGTAAGGCCTAATTACATGACCTTAGCTGGTATTTATAGCTACCTTCCTCTACTACCCATTCTGTATTGCCTTCACCCTCTGCAAGCACCTCAGCAGGTCTTGGTTCTTTTGTTAGAGAAGTGACCCACACCTTCATTCCTAATGGGTCTGTGTCCTTTGTCATTCTGCTTGGATTAGGCTATTGTAGATTTCCAGTGACTTTAATCACGGTTGGTAGTACTAAGAGATACCCTAAGGGATCTCTTGCACTCCAGACATAATTGTTCTTATCTTCATTGTGGAGAGGCAATCCAATTTCTACATGGCAATCTGGATCAGTCACCCCTCCTAACACCGTTACCCCTATCTTAGTCTGCTAGTTTAAGGGCATTAGAAGCCCAAAATGACCAGGGGAAAGTCTGAGCTTCCAGTTCAGTGGAATGTTTGTTGTGGCTCCTGGTAGGAGCACTGCCCCCTCTGGAACCAAAACTTCTAGCCAGTAAAACCTAGGGTCATAGGGACAAGAAGCAAACACTAGAGGGTCACTAGAAGTGATAATGAGTAGAACTATTCCTTTTCCACCCCTTGATTCCTGGATCTGTGGACCCTGGCTATGGGAGAAACTGTACCATATATCAGATGCTGATTCAAAGCACATACTGCCTTCTGAAGAACCCTGCCCCAGCCCTCCATGCTTGCTGCCACCTAACTGACGAAGTAACTGTGTCTTCCCAAGGCCATTCCTTCTTTCTATCAGACTAGCTTCTTTAGGATGATGGGGGACATGGTAAGGCCAGTGGATTCCATGATCATGGACCCACTGTCACACTTCTCTGGCTGTGAAATGAGTTCCTTGGTCAGAAGCAATACTGTGTGGAATATCATGATGGTAGATAAAGACATTCTTTAAATCCACAGATGGTGGTTTTGGCAGAAGCATTACATGCAGGAAAGGCAAATCCATAACCTGAATAAGTGTCTATTCCAGTAAGAATAAAACGTTGTCCTTTCCATAGAGGAAGTAGTCCAATGTAGTCAACCTGCCACCAGGTTGCTGGCTGGTCACCTGGAGGAATGGTGACATATCTGGGGCTCAGTGTTGGTCTCTGCTGTTGGCAGATCTAGCATTCAGCAGCAGCTGTAGCCAAATAGAAGTCCGTGTTGTTGAGCATCGAGCATAACCCCCTCTCTTGGCTGTCATGGCCACTTTGTCCTTGTGCCCATTGAGCAATGACAGGGATGGCTGGGGACAGAGGCTGACTGTCCACAGAACAGGTCATCCTATCCACTTGATCATTGAACTCCTCCTCAGCTGAAATCACCTTTTGGTGAGCATTTACATGGGACACATCCTTTGCCCACTTGGAGAGATCTGTCCACATACTTCTAACCTAGATGTCTTTCTCACCAATTTTCCAATCATGGTCTATGACCATCCAGCCAATCTATGAGTCAGGGAACAGTCATACATTTGGCCATTTCTTCTTCCAGATAAACTGTAATACCATGTGTACTGCCCAAAGTTTTGCCCACTGTGAAGATTTTCCTTTACCGTATCTTTCAGGGTTGTCACAGAAAAGGCCTGCAATGCTGCAGCTGTCTACTTGTGGGTGGCGCCTGCATAACGTGCAAAGCCATCAGTAAGCCAGGTCCTAGTCTTCTCTTCCTCGGTCAGCTGATCATAGGACACACTCCATGCCCCTAGGTGCATGCTTGGCAGCAAATGGCATTGTAACTGAAGTGGAAACCATAGGCATTTGAGCAACTACTTCATGTAACTTGCTTGTATCTTCAGGACCTGCTCGGATGTATATACCACCTCCATTTGATAATAGACTGCTACTGTGCACATCCTACTTTATGACTTAGAGGGTCTGATAACACCCTGCTCATGATGGGTAGTTCAGGTCAAATGGTAACTTGGTGTCCTATTGTCAAATGTTCAGTTTCCTCTAAGGCCCAGTAGCAGGCCAAGAGCTGTTTTTCAAAGGGAGAATAATTGTCTACAGATGATGGTAGAGCTTTGCTCCAAAATCCCAAAGGTCTCTTCTGTGATTCACCTATAGGGGCCTGCCAGAGTCTCCAAACAGCATCTCTATATGCCACTAACACCTGAAGTACCATCAGGTCCAAGTGGTAGAGCAGCCTGCACGGCAGCCTGGACCTGTTGAAGAGCCTTCTCCTGTTCCAGGTCCCACACTAAGCTGGCAGCTTTCCGAGTCACTAGGTTAACGGGCCTGAGTAACACACCCAAGTGAGGAATGCGCTGTCTCCAGAATCCAAATAGACCCATTAAATGTACTTCTTTCTTGGTGGTGGGAGGAGCCAGGTGCAATAACTTATCTCTCACCATAGAAGGAATATCTCTGCATACCACACTCCATTGGAGTCCTATGAATTTCACTGAGGTAGTTGGACCTTAAATTTTGGTTGGATTTATTTCCCATCCTCTGATAACACAGTGTTACCAGTGGGTCCAAAGTGGTTGCTACCTTCTGCTCACTTGGTGTAATCAGCATGATGTCATCAATATAGTGCACAGATATATTTTGTGGAAGAGACAGACAATGAAGATCCCTTCTAACTAAGTTATGACACAGGGCAGGAGAGTTACTATATCCTTGAGGCAAAACTGTAAAGGTATACTGCTGGCCTTGCCCTGAAAGCACATTGCTTCCTGTGGTCCTTATGGACAGGTACTGAGAAAAAGGCATTTGCCAGGTCAATAGCTGCATACCAGGTTCCAGGAGATGTGCTAATTTGCTCAAGTAACGAAACTACATCCGGTACAGCAGCTTCGATTGGAGTTACTAACTGATTTAGTTTTCAGTAGTCAACTGTCATTCTCCATAATCCACCAGATGGGAGAGTTAAAGGGAGATGTGGTGGGAACCACCCCTGTATCTTTCAAGTCCGTGATGGTGGCAGTAATTTCTGCAGTTCCTCCAGGAATACAATGCTGTTTTTAATTCACTCTTTTCTTTGGCAAAGTCAACTCTAAAGGCTTCCATTTAGCCTTTCCAACCATAATAGTCCTCACTCAACAGGTCAGGGAACTAGTGTGAGAATTCTGCCAACTTCTAAGTATATCTATCCCAATTATACATTCTGGAACTAGGGAAATAAACACAGGATGTGTTCAAAGACCTACTAGACCTTCCGTGAGTCAGTCATCAGCCAAAACTCCATTAATCACCTGTCCTCCATAAGCCTCTTCTTTAACTGGAGGGCCACAGTATTCCTTGGGATCTCCTGGGATCAGCATCAATTCAGAACCAGTATCCAATAAACCCTGGAAAGTCTGATTATTTCCTTTCCCTCAGTGTACAGTAAAAGGGTACTCGTAAAAGGCCGTAGGTCCCTCTGGGGAAGAATTGGAGAAAGGCTAACAGCAAACACTTTTAGGTGTCTTATCAAGATCCTTCCTCAAGGGAACCTGACCACCCCTTCATTCAAGGGGTTATGGGTTTGGGTCTGCAAACTGGCTCAAGTCTGGAAATTGATTCACTGGCTGAGATTGCCTTTTGCCATGATCCAATATGGCCTTTCTTTCGTTTCCTTGAAAAGTTTTCTTATACCAGTCTAATTGTTTTGTCTACACTGCCCATTATAATAACTATGAGAAGGAGAAGGAGGAAGAGGAGGAGGGGGAAGGAGGAAGAGGAAAGAAGGAGGGGGGCTGGAGAGATGGCTCAGCCGTTAGCACTGACTGCTCTTGAGAAGGTCCTGAGTTCAAATCCCAGCAACCACATGGTGGCTCACAACCATCCATAACAAGATCTGATTCCCTATTCTGGAGTGTCTGAAGGCAGCTACAGTGTACTTACATATAATAAATAAATAAATCTTGAAGAAGAAGGAGGAGGAGGAGGAGCAGCCAACGCCACCTTTGTAGGGAACAGAGAAGAATTTAAAATGGAATGAACAGAGGCAAATAAACACACTGGTACTTGGCCCGGGAACTCTCAAGCAGCAGAGCAGGGAAGGGTAGAGGCTGTAAGCCCTGGGCTCGGGCTGGCTAGCCTTTTTGTTTCCCCTGAAATGCTTTTTAAGATTTATTTATTTTATGTATATGAGTACATTGTCGCTATCTTCAGACACACCAGAGAAGAGGGCATCAGATCCCATTACAGATGGTTGTGAGCCACCGTGTGGTTGCTGGGAATTGAACTCAGGACCTCTGGGAGAGCAGTGAGGCTCTTAACCACTGAGCCATCGCTCCAGCTCCCTGAAATGTGTTTTAAAAAGTTGACCCCATAAAAGCAAAAGAAAATGTTACAAGTTAGCAGCTGAGCTTTAAAGGAGGAGAGGCGGGGTTCTGGCCTCAGACTGTGCTACAGAGATTCCTGTCAAACACTATCAGGACTTGAGGTTATTTGGTCTCCCCGTTGTCCTGTATGTGCCTGCTGTGCAGTGGCTGTCTGGTAAGTTCTCGCTGGACTGAGTGCAGAGCGCCCTCCCCCCAGGTCCCAGTCTCTGCTCTGAGTATGGACCCTGGAAGGAACGGGACCACAGCAGAGCGCAGGAGCCATCTTCTCAGGCGCTTTCAGCTGCTTCCCAATGTCATTTATTTTATTTATTTTGAAACAGGAGCTCGTGTATCACCAGCTGGCCTTGAACTGAGTACATATGAGCCAGAAATGACTTTCCACTTTGATCCTCCTGCCTGTGTCCCCAGATTCCTGGGCCTGTCACCACACCTAGCTTGTGCATTGCTGGGCTAGTGAATGCTAGGCAAGGATTCCACCAACTGAGCTCCATCCCAGGCCCCACTTTTTACCTACTTAATTTTTATTGTAATTGTATTTTATGTGTATGGGTGTTGTCTGCATTTATGTCCATGTGCCACTCAACATGACTGGTGCCTCAGGAGGCCAGAAGGGGGCACCAGAGCCCCTAGGACTGATGTCACAAGCCATGTGAGCCTCTGTGTGAAACTGATCCTTGCCATGTGCATAACCACTGGGCCATCCCTCCAGCACGTCTTAAGAATAAAACTAGTGTGTTCGGGGTATCTGGGTCTAAATGATAGGTCATGTATTTTTATAATTTGAATACCATTAAGTGAATTTAAGGATATGGGATCAACTACAGTGTACAATGCATGAATAAAATCGATGTGACTCATTGATGCAAGGATGATGCTCTGATTATCAAATGCTAAGCTTCGAAGACTAACACCCAGCTGCTTCTCTAGACCTTCCCAGGAAAAGAAGTTCTCTGGTTTGATGCTAGAGAGTGTAGAAGTGTGTTTTAATAAAGTTAGTGCTTTGCCCACTCACTCTTAAGAAATATTTAAAACCAGTTCAAATGATTTGCTTTTATTTTTAAATTTTTTATCTGTCTGTGTGTGGGGGTGGGGAGACAGACAGACAGACAGACATGGAGTCTTAGGATAACTTGTTGTTGTCCTAAGACAACTTAGGACAAGTTGGTTTTCTTCTTTCACTGTTTGGGTGCCAGGGATCAAATTCAGTCTTAGCAGCAAGTACCTTTACCTGCGAACCATAGATAGTGCTAGTGTGGGAGATATATGGAAGAATTTCGCATACTCTCCTGTTTGACTGTACATCATCACTGTTTAAATCTCCTTATCAGTCCCCAAATTAATAGCAAGCCAGCAGAAATGCCTGCTTGTGCACAAGCTTGTCTTTACAATTAACGTTACCAAATCCCACCAACACAGTACAGTGTCTGTTTCTACGTGGGATCGTGTGGGCAGCCTGTATACAGATGGACAAATGCATTCATAGCAGGCAAAGCAGCTGAGTGTTGTCAGAAAAGAACTGGAGGACCCTCTGGAGAGACTGCTTAACGGTGAGGGGCACTGGCTGCTTTTCAGAGGACACAAGTTCGATTCCCAACACCCATGTAAGGCTGATAGCCAGCTGTACCTCCAGTCCCAGGGAATCCAATGCCTGCTTGTCTCCACAGGCACTGGGTGTGTGGTGCACAGATAAACATTCAGGCAAAACACCCATACATATAAAATAATAAAATTTTTTGCAAAGAATTGGAAGAAAATAAACCGGATTAGCACGGGCAGCCTTAGAGTTCCCACTCTCCTATCTCCACAGACAACAGCACAGTCGCATAGTTACCCTTGTGACCCTGGCTGTGGGCACTTCACTCAGGACTATTAATTGGTATTTCAAAATTACCCTTGACTAATAGCTGTTTCACTAATTATTCTTTATTTGAAAGGTTCATGCTTAATTTAACCTCATTGGTTTCTGCTCTCTGAAATCAAATTAATTTGTTATTATTTAAGTAGACTTTAATAGCTTATCTTACCCCAGGTCTTAGGTACACTGTAGAAGATGACATATCATTGCCCCTTTATCCCTTTCCACCCCGCCTGGCCTGGCTTTGCCCTCTCTTTCTGTGAGTAGGCGGTGATGCTAAGTGCCCATACCTGAAAACTGCAGAGCAGCCTAGAACCATCTTCTGTTCTCTTAAGCTTTGTAGCACAAAATAAAAACCATAAAGGGCTGTGCTCTAATTTTCTTCTTCAAGAAAGGAGATGATGATCACAGCTGTCTTTATAGAGCTACTCATCTTCTTTGTCAGTGCCGAGGTTAAAACTGAGGGCCTTGCCTGTGTTAGCTATGACCTCTGAGCCATCAGGCCATTGAGTGCAGTGGTTAAATAAGTTAAAAGCACACCAGTCACTGAGCACAAACACAACTGTAACAAATACAGTGGCTCCTCCCAGTTGTATCTTATTGCTATGCTGGTGGTGTTTATGTTAATGCTGCAGTCCAGTTCCTAGGCGAGATTCCTCCACTGAAGTTGATTACCTCATCTCCTTTGACCCTAATCTGAACCAGTGGTTTTCCTCAGCACCAGATAATGAACCTGGGAGTCCTGTTATCTCAGCAGAGCTGACTTGCAGAAAATCTTGAGAGAAACAAAGTTAGGAGCTCAGGTTATGACATCAGATTGTTTGGGTTCAATTTCTGTTTCACCCCTTATTACTGAGACAAACGAGGTGAATTGGTCTCTGTGGGCCTCACTCTCCTAACCTGTAAGGTGGGATAAACAATACCAGTCTCCTTAGGGATCTGAGGAAAATGGATTTTAGAACACCAGTGGGTAGAGCTGAGAGGTAGCTCAGTGAACATGTGCCTCTCAGGCAGAGGGCCCGGGATGTGATCCCCATTGTCACAAAACAGCACATAGACAGACAGACAGACACACACATGCACACAGACACCAAAGGTGTGTAGAATAGGGTCTGGTACAAAGCACATGTTATAAATATCAGCCACTGGATTGTTGTTGCTTTTACCTATTTAATTAAGACAATGTTAATTTGTTAAAAAAAAAAAATAGTTTCTTTGTTAGCTGTCCTGGAACTCACTTTGTACACCAGACTGGCCTCGGACTCAGAGATCTGTCTGCCTCTGCCTCCTGAGTGCTGACATTAAAGATGTGTACCAATTCAATTTCTTTTTTTAAGATTTATGCATTTATTATATGTAACTACACTGTAACTGTCTTCAGACACCCCAGAAGAGGGCAACAGATCTCATTATGGATGGTTGTAAGCTGTCATGTAGTTGCTGGGATTTGAACTCAGGGTCTTCAGAAGAGCAGTTAGTGCTCTTAACCGCTGAGCCATCTCTCCAGCCCCCAGTTCAATTCTTAATAGCCAAGATAGGCTCTGAATTTTTTATCTTACTGCCTCAGTCTTCTGAGTAGTTGCCCCCAGATTCCTGTCATTAAATGCCTACTATAATAAAATACAAATAACATTTTTTTATTTTTTGAGACAACCTTTTATTTCGTAGCAACCCCAGGCTGATGTGAAATTTTTAACAATCCTTTGCCTCAACCTCCAAAGGCTGGGAGAATATAGGTGTGAGCCACCATGCTCGGCTTAATAAGACTTTTTTTAAAATTAAATTTATAGGAGTTTGTAAATTAGCAGGGGAGGTACTCAGAGGTACCTCCACACAACACAAAGCATTGCTGTGCAGGTAAAGTAGCTTAGGTGGCCCAAGAAACTCTGAATATAGGGCAGACCAGAAAGAAAAAGTGGACATTTTCAAGTAAAAATGAAATTTACTTTTAAATGTGGGGGAAAGTCCGTGGTACCTATGGAAGAGTAAACTTTAACGTTCTCACTGGGGTGTCTCGCCCTAGGGAACAGAGCCTGGAAGTCAGCACTGCAGCCTGGTGTGACATAAGAGCAGGAGGCAAGCTTGCTAACAGGGCAGGGAAAGGAACTTGGAGCACAAATCATAATTTTGAGAGAAGGAGAAGTTCTACTTTGTTCCTATGACCTTGAGACACAGGCAAGAGCCCAGCCATTGTCCTTCCATCCTTGGATGCCCCTAAAAACCGCCATGAAGACAAGGCTGTGTTAGCACACCACTGTTCCCAGTCGGTGCAGGTTCCTCTCGGATGTGACTTTCAGGGCCCTGCAGTTGAAACCTGTTATGTGTAAGGGGACTTGCTGTGGGCTGTGGGATCCTCCTAACCCACCCTGGATGTTTTCTTAGCATCGTAACCACAGTTATGCCAGTTGATCCTTTGAGCAGTGTATAGTTGTAAAGATGACTGATGTTTAGTTTGGTAAAAAATCCCTGTTGTTTCATTAAGCAGTGTTGCGGAACAGAGCTAGGAGGGACACCTGTCTCCACTAGCCCGGATGTGCACTAAGTCATAGCTCTTGGTTGTCTCCTCTTAGCAGAGAAAGCCCGGGTAAAAACAGATGCACGTCGATGGCTAGATACCTTGTAGACTAGAGGAATGTGGTGCGTGTGAACGTAGCCATCCTTTTTAGACCCTGGTCTCTGTGCAGAGTGCATTTGTTCAGCACGCTCTGTACAAACATTTGCTGAGAACATAGACAGCGACCGGAAGCTCTTTGTGCTGGGCGCCGGCCCCATTAGACTTTCTCTGAGCTTAGAACTGGTGTTTCTCAGTCCCAGGAGGAAGGCTGAGTCCTGTAAGGTCTTGCAAGAGGCAAGACTGGTAGTTTGTGGATTGTTATCACCCTGCAAGACTCTTCGCAACTTCCTCTTGCCGCCCACAGCAGAATGCGGAAACCCTGCTGCGTCAGGCCACTTCTGCAGCTGCCCACCGTGGCAGTTTGGGATCCTCCTTTCACATCATAGGCTAACTTTTAGACTTTTCTGCATTTGAGAATGTGTCTGCTGATGTGGAATGGCTGACTAACCTTCATCTGTCTTCTCTTCTTGCTACCATGCAGTGCTGCAGTTGAAGCTCCAGCAGCGGCGGACCCGGGAGGAGCTGGTGAGCCAAGGGATCATGCCGCGTAAGTGTCTCTCGGCCTGGTGTTTGTGCACTTGCTCTTTGTGTCAGCCCGGCTCCCGTGTGGCCCAGGAGCATCCCATGAGCAAGGGTCACAGGTCGTCGGTCCAGTCTTACCCGCCTCTTACCTTCCCATCAGGAATCCTTGATAGAACAGGTTGTCAAGCACCCAGACTCATCAAGTGCACTGAAACCAGCAGTGTTAGGCTTCTAGCAGGTCGGTAGGTAGTCCTATGCCTGTGCATTGCGCCGTTCCTGGGTTCACAACATCCCCTCATGAGAGGAGCAGGGGCTGCTCTGGTCACAGATGCTTCGCCTCTGTGCTCTATGCTTTTCCATTGCACACAGGTACTGTCAGTGAACTACAGTTTATTTTAGAGCTCTGAGGCACCCGTGGCGGGTGTGTGTGTGTGTGTGTATGCCTGGATGGAGCTGTTGGTGAACGGCTCTAACACTGGACCAGTGGCCACATCCCTGGGGTAGAAATGAAACCAAACCTTAGACTGTTAGAGACAAGAAAGCCTGCTTTGAATAGTAAGAGCACTGTAGACAGTGAAGGCTGGAACCAGGGTCTTGCTTCTCTGACATGTCTTCGTGAGTTTCCAGTGGATCACACAAGCTTCCTTCCCCTGGTGGTATGTCATCACCACTCTGCTCCACCCTAAGGAGGAAGACAGTACATAAGCACTCTCGCGTGCGCGCGTGCGTACATACTCACTCACACACACACACACACACACACACACACACACACACAGAGCCCCCATACCAGCCATGTTGTTGCGCACTCAGAGGAGTCGTCTGCAGCTGACAGTGACTCTGCCCTGCTGTTGGGAGAGCTGAGATTAGAAAGGCGAGGATGAAGGGGGAAATGGAGACCAAGAAAGAAGACAGTATGACACCGCTTGGTACATGCGGTGTAGTAAGTTAATAGTGGTGGATGTGTTACCAGGAAAAAGTGGGAGATAAGCTGGCAAGGAAACCTGATTGGCTCATTTCTATAGTTCCATCATTTGGGAGGCTGAGGCAGGAGTTCAAGGCCAGATTGGGTTATAATGTGAGACTATGCCACAACAACAACTACAACAAAAGACAAACAAAACAGAAAAAGCATAGCAGAAAAGCCAGTGTCTGGAGTAGAGTGAGCCGGGAGTAAGGGGTACCACATAGAGGGGTGTTGGTTTGTAGGCACATTAGGAAGCCACTGAGGCTTCTAAAGGACTGAGGCTGTCGTTTGATTTGTATTGTGTGTTAACCTTTCCTTCACGGCCCCTCACGATGGTGTGACTCACCTGCTGTTCTTTGTGGTCTGTAAATTTCCAGAGAAGGAGTCACAGCAGCGCTGGCCTCTGTGGTAGACTCTGTAGTAGTATTGTTAGTAGGGCAGCAGTGTGTTTTATGCTCTGCAAGCCTCATCTAGGAGCCAGTCCCATCCTAGACCCCTCACGAGTGGCATATTTGTTTAGTGTCCACGAAGCCCCTCATACCTTCCAGTCCGCCAGACATTAGACACAGCCAGGGTTTGGGCTGCTGCAGAGGCCTGCGCAGACCCATAGCAGCTGCCATAAGGCGTTGCTACTGTTGAGAGCCTTGTGTCTAGGGCAGGAGGAGGGTCAGGGTCAAGAGGTTGTGCAGGAGTGGTGTGCCCGCATCCCCATATTCTTCTCCCCAACTTCCATGTTCTACTGGGATCATTGTCAGGTAGAGCTGAGCATTCGCGGCTTCCCAGCTTGGCACTTCTTTAGTGTGGTGCTCAGTAATTGCAGTTGTCCATGTGTACCTTCAGCTTCCTGAAGAAAGCCACTGATTTGTGTTTCTGTGCCCCAGTACCTGGCCCCAGATGAATGAAGACAGCCTACTGCAAAGTAGGGTGTGTGTGTGTGTGTGTGTGTGTGTGTGTAGAAAAACTAACAAACTAGCTAGAATTATGACCGCAGCATTGGAAATACCTCAGTAATCTCCCATCTTGCTGCAGCCCAGGTTGCAGGCTGCCCTAGATACCTAACTACATTCTTGGGTTGGCTCTGTGACTTGGGAACACTCAACTTCTCCTGTAGGAGTGGAAATAGATCCTTGAGGGTGTCTCCCCTCCAGGACCCCCCCCCCCCTGTGGAAAATGCTGGTTTTTACCTTCTTGGGGGGGGGAATGATGGTGAGGAGGGAAAGTGAAGTCAGGTGTGAGGCGCCCTCTCACCGGTGTGCGGGAATGCACACACTGGGTGATAGTAGTGGCCCCCAGCTCCCAGAGAGGCTTGTTATTTCTGCTGGCCTGCAGAGGAGAGTAACCGTACCTCAGTGTCATCCTGCCTGTGCCTCCATCACCCTTTACCTTGCTGGTGCTCCCTCTACCATGCTGGTGCTCCCTCTACCATGCTGGTGCTCACTGCTCTCCTCACCTGCAAGATTTTTAAGGGAAACACAGCTGGCCGGTGCCAGCAAGCAGTGAAAAGTAACACCTACTCTAAAGTGTCCTCTTGCAGTCTGTTGGGGTGGCCTGCGGAGTCTCCACAGGGTCCTTGTATTTAAATTAGTTGTACAACTGAGAAGGAAGGAAGGAAGCAAAGCCAGAGAAAGGAGCAAAGTCCCCGGGGCTGTATTTTATTTCCGGTTTATACCTTAAATCAAATCTTTTATGACTATGGAAAGGAAAAGTCAACCCAGCTGTTTCATTTCCCAGAATACTCCCTTGCCGCTCCCATGCCGGAGCTGCTCAGTTCAGCTGGGGCAGCAAGTCTGCGGGACATGGTGTGCTTCCGCGGCTCCTTCTCATCACGGGTGCCCTGTTCAGCGCTGCTCCGCACGGAGAGCAGCCTTCTCGTGGGACTTAGGGGATTAACCTCCTCTGGTTCCCACATGGCTCTCTGCAGCTCATGTTCTCTGATGGTGTGTCTCAGCTATGCATGTGGAGCTGGTTTCCCATGTACTCTTAAGCAGGGCCATTTCCCAGTATCCTTGGATCTCACTCTGTCTCAAATATAACACCACTTAAAACTCATCAAGTACAGAGTGCTGGGATGTAGGCCATGCAGGCTGGGCTCTGAACGTTACCTCGTGCTTTCTGGGGAAGAGGGAAGATGGTGCATGCAGGAATGAAGTGGGCGTTCAGTCCAGGGCCTGGAAGGAGTGCCCTTGTGATGGGGATGGGGGGACTCAGACTGGCTGTGAGGGGAGCCTTTGTTTTCCACCCCAGTGCTGACAGATACAGAGTGAAGGGCGTGTTCTGACAGGCCAGTGTCAAAGAGGCGTGACATTTTCCAAAGACAGGTGTGACTGTTGTCTGACCCAGGTAAATAGAGAACGCCTGTGCATTGTGGGTGTGGGAGAAGGGCCGCTGCTCCGTCCTCCTCAGCCTCTTCCACCCGCCACACTGAGCAGGGAGCAGAGCCCGTTCTGGCTGCGGCCGACCCATTTATCTCTCATCTCGAGCTAGTACCTGGCAGCCGAGATGCTTCAGCACAGAGTGAAGGAACACATCTGCCCTTGAAGGGCTCTGGGGGCTCCGCCTGGCTTTCCAGTCCTTTCATGGCTTCTCTCCCTCCCTGCTTCTCTTCCTTCCTTTCATTTTTTGGTACAGGAAGTCAAACCCAGATCCTCATGCTGGGCAAACGTTTGTCCTCCTCAGCTCTATCCGAGTTGAACCCTGTCCTTTACTTATTTATTTTTAGTGTGTGTGTGTGTGTGTGTGAATGTGAGATGTATGTACGTATGTGTGTATATGTGTGCATGTATTTTGTGTTTATGTATGATGTGTATATGTATGTGTGCATGTGTTTATGTATGTGTGTATGTACGTGTATGTATATGTATGTATGACCAGCTGGTTGTGAGTGGTTTTAGGTCTCCATGTAAGTCCTGTGAATCTCATGTTGACCCTGCAAAGAATGGTTGCAAGCAGTGGGTCCTAAAGCTCTGAATGAACTCTGACCCACCTTTGCTTTCTGGCCCCCCAGTTGCAGTTTGACCCTGTTGTTCATCTTGAACTAAGGCTGTTGGCCACCTAGGCTATGCAGAGGCAGTCTGGACACTTAGCAGTCATAGCGATCTAAGTGATCGTTCTGTATTTGCTAAAGAGTTCCTGTTCGTCTGACCCAGGAGAGATATCTTAGTTTCACAAAAGTCAGACTGAAGCAATGGAATTCATTCTATGTCCCCCTTTCCACTCAAGTTAAATTATTCTTTGTGGGTGTGGGGAGGGTAGACTAAAGCCAGCCTTGTATCCCAGGGGTGCACTCGGGGCCACTGAGCTATATTCGTTTCCTACAAAAGATTAAGGTGATAAAGTTGGAGGTGTCAAAGAAATGTTTGCTTGTTTTTTAAAGGGTTTTTAAAAACATTTATTTTGCCACATATATTAGTGCTTTGTATGCACATATGTAAGTGCACCACATGCATGCCTAGTGTCCACAAAGGTCAAAAGAAAACATTGGATTACCTAGAACTGAGGTGCCAGGCAGCTGTGAGTGGCCACGTGGATACTGGGTATCAAACCAGGTCTTCTACAAGAGTGAGTGCTCTTAGCTGCTGAGCCAGATCTCTAGCCCGAGAATGCTGATATTGTTAGGGACGTTCTGTCTCAGTAGATACTTCATAGATTAGTGCCATTGTGTGGGCCAGGGAAGGGCGGACCCTTGCCTGTCTAGACTTCCGCTGTCCGCTGCTCAAGTCCGTGTGGAAGGATACTTTTATGTTAGTCTCAGAATTGCTTCCTTATTAACCAGAGGTTTGGCCGCGATCTACCCTTTCCAGATGGAGCTTAGAAACACCCTACCTCCAGCACATCTTTTGCCCATGGGTGGTTCTGATTGCCTTAGGCGCCAGCTGCTTTTGGGCCTCTCAGAACCTCAGCACAGCCCATATGCCCTCTCAGTACAGAGGTGATTTGGCTGAAAGATGCTCTCCCTCGTCCACCCCACCCTGTCCCTTCCTTTCCCTTCCCTCTCTCCCTTCCTCCAACTCCTCTTCTTCATCTTGTTTTTTGTTGTTTTGTGTTGTTTTGTTTTTTGTTAACAAAAAGAACCCTACAAGATGACATGCCCTTTCCACAGGAATGTGATTGTTTAACTATAGTTACAGCTCTAAGGTTTTGGGTTTTTTTTTTGGGGGGGGGGGGTTGTTTTGTATTTCAGGAATGAGGCTGGACTGACCCCTAGATTGGAAGACCAGAGAAAGGTGTGTTAGGCATGTGGGCATGTGTCCCTGGAAGGCTTTCTTTTAACTCAGGAAAACCAGCTAGGCCCAAGGCTCCTAGAAATTTCAGCCGCGCTCTTGATAGACATCACAGTCCTTGTTTCTCTTCCTGCTGTTCTGGGGTGTGTGTGCTTCAGTAGACACTGACTGGCATAGAGGCCCTCCTGGGCCAGTTGATCCCAAGTCCTAAAATAGGAGTCTGGATTTCATTGTGTGCCTGGATGGACAAGCTTTGTTGAACAGAGTAGAGAAAGTCCGGGCAGTGGTGACACACACCTTTAATCCCAGCACTTGGGAGGCAGAGGCAGGCGGATTTCTGAGTTCGAGGCCAGTCTGGTCTACAGAATGAGTTCCAGGACAGCCAGGGCTACACAGAGAAACCCTGTCTCGAAAAACGAAAAACAAAAAAAACAAAAACAAAAAAAAAGGAAAGAAAGAAAGAAAGAAAGAAAGAAAGAAAGAAAGAAAGAAAGAAAGAAAGAAAGAAAGAGAGAAAGAGAGAGAAAGAAAGAAAAAGAAAGGAAAAGAAAGAAAAAGAAGGGGACAGAAGCAGGTGGATTTTTTAGTTTAAAGCTGACCTGGTCTACAGAGTGAGTTCCAGGAGGGGTTACACAGAGAAACCCTGTCTTGGAAAAAAAAAAAACAAAAAAAACAAAACAAAAAATGATTATCATTTGTTTATTGGCCAGGCATGGCGGCACACACCTTTAACTGCAGCACTCAACCAGAGGCAGGTGGATCTCTGTGAGGCCAAGCTAGTGTACAGATGAGTTCCAGAGCAGCCAGAGGTTTAGAGATATTGTCTCAAAAATAGAATTCTTTATTTTGTGAGTGAGTGTGTATGGGTGGATGTGTGTGTCGGTGTGGGGGAGGTCAGAGGGCTTAGTTATACAATTTTAATATCTTTTTAAAAGAACAGGAGGGTGGTGTTGCTTTTCATAATTTTTCTTAATATTTGAGGCATAAAGGGCAGTATTTTTCAAGGTAAATATGAGTGGAGTAGAGCATGCGTGGCCTACATAACACATTCCAGGCCAGTCAGTCAGGACTGCATCTGAGAACCTCTATAAGAACAAGATCCAGCAAAACCCAGAAGACACTACAGGAAGCAGAGAAGACTGTGAGGCTGTCTGTTGCTTACTTTGCTAATTGTAGCTCAGTGGTAGATGCTTACCCAGTATCTCAGCACCACACATGAATAAAAGACAGAACTCAGCTCATGCCAAGCTGAGCCCTAGCCTATATGATGGGGCGTGTGTGTGTGTGTGTGTGTGTGTGTGTGTGTGTGTGTTTTGCATGTATTGTTTTGAGGTTCTTTTCCAACTTTCAGATCATTCTCTCTCAGCTTCCCAGTTGCTTGCCACCATGCCTGGCTAAGACTCTCTTTTTGTTAAACGGTTTTGGGCTTTACCAAGGAAGGTGTAGTGGAACAATAGGCCAGTCTTTGGCTGCAGACTGATGTGAAAGTCACAAGTAAACACCTGTAATAACCATAAGGACCTAGACTCTTAAAAAGCTGACTCTGGTGACATGTGTCTACAAACCCAGTCTGGGGAGGTGATGCCTGGAGGACCCCTGGGACCTGCTGGCCTGTCTGACCCAGCCATCGAGGTCAAGATTTAACAAGAGACACTGTCTAAAGAAAGAAGGCGGAGGGACCCCAAGCTGCCTCAGTGGATAAAGGCACTTGCTGCGCACCTGATCCCCTGTGTTTGATTCCCTAGGACCTACATGGTAGAAGCAGAGAAACCCAGATAGTTGTCCTGTGACTTTTACACATACGCTATGGTATGTGTACCCCCACCACACACATAATACATAAAATATATAAAATACAAAAGGAAAAAGAAATTTTAAAATAGGCCAGAGATGTGGGTGGGTGGTGAAGGGTACTTGCTGTTCTTGTAGAGCACTCAGGTTGGGTGACTCACAGCCACCAGGAACTTTATTTCTGGTGGCTCCAAAACCCTCTTCTGCCCTCTCAGGTGCAGGGGTGTGTGTGTGTGAACATGTGCTTGTGAGCTCGCACCTGTGTGTATATTCACGTAAATAGAAATACAGCTTGAGTTTCTAATAATAAGTTACAATCATAAGCTGCATAGCAGTTGAAGAAGATACCCCTCCTCACCCTCCTCGGCTTTTACTTGTGGTAGTTGGCTTTTATGCTGG